>NC_081411.1:570466070-570797320 GCF_030272615.1 Cryptomeria japonica | reverse complement strand
ATTTGTGCTTGCTTGTGCATTTTGTTTTTCAAACATTGTGTCTTCTATGTCTATAACGTGCTCATAATGGTAAAAATTTGAAGAAAATCATCATCTAAAAATGAGCAAAAATCTAACAACTTGCTGGAAATTTTGAAAAATCCTTGAAACACAATCAGAACAACACTTTCAAACAACAAAGTAGTGCATTTGTCCCATAAGTTAACACTTTTGACCAAAAGGTAGCACAAATGCTCTCTCACATCTGAGATAAAGCATATCAAACCAAAATTTCAAAGTCGGTATCAAAACACTTCTTGAGTAGAATTGACTTCAAACTATCGCACATCTTCAAACTAGTGTGATAACTGGGTTACCAATCCAACAGGCTATTTCCAAAAGGTTTCCATAGGCATAAAACATTCAACAAGCAAGTGATTCAAACATCTTAAGTGCAAAAATCAACATCATTGTCAGTTTCTCATCAGGATATATCAAATCCTCTATCACGAAACTTGATCAATCCACCTTGTGTTCATTATCTTGGATATATCTTTCCTATTTTGAACCTAGGTTATATCAAAATTAGAATTACACTCACATTGGAATCAAGCAAACTTGTAAATTGTCATATGCTTATATGACTTTTAAATATCACCTTAAGAAAAGAAAGCCCAGTTATAAAGCTACTCAGAAAAGGACAAGATTCGTGTATATCAATCGCAAGATCTTGTTAAAACATAGGACATTCCTACACCGTTTTCGTCACTATTTACGTGGCTGCGAGACAGAATTTGACGAAGAAATTTTGCAAGGACATGCTTTTCAACAAAGAGACACTTTATCTCAATGAACCAACAATAGTGGTAAAATCAACAAAGCGTACCTTCCTAAACCAATAATCACCTATTGAGTTTTTTTTTTTTTAGAAGGTCAAAACTTTAGAAATTTTTTGAAGCAATCACATGCCAGTTTGGACTAGAGCTCAATACGAACAATTCAGAAAACAACAAAACAAATGGAAGAAGAAGATAATTCAACGTTCCAACCTTTTGGGTATACAATTGTTGATGAAGAAGCGGTCAATAACACCATTAGAGACCTTGAGCAAGATTTCAAATTTGATAGACTAATGGAAAAAATTATTAACAAAGCAAAAAGAAAAATATCTTTTGATGTTGGTAAAATTAGGAGCTAAATTACCACAAGACTTTAACATAGAAGGCTTGAAACAAAGATGATCCAAATAACGAAGATATAAACAAAGAAAGACATGTAGAAACAAGAAAAGAACATGATGACACAAGAAGAGAGCGTAGTGATAGAATAACTTATGAAGAGACAAGGAGAAACTGTATGGATAATCCTTTGTTAAATCTCACTCAGCAAATGCAAACTCTACAACAATAAATACAAGATATGCAGAATGGAACGAGTTCCAAGAAGTATTCATTGGAAGATATCTTCCCATATCCTTTTGATAAAAGTTTAAATATGATACCATTTCCACAACATTGTGAAATCCCTAAATATGATAAATACGATGAGAAATTTGATCCTCAAGATCACATTAGGGAATTTTGTACTATGAGTATGGAATTTGCACATGATGAAACTTACCTCATATGTCTATTCCCTAGGAGTTTAAATGGACAATCGATGGAATGATTCTCAAGATTAGCATCTGGAATCGAATCTTTCGAAGAACTCGTGAATAAGTTTATTTCACAATACTCCTACAATGTAAGAAATGAGATAACAATGTTGGATTTATGCAATGTTAAGCAAAAGAATGGTGAATCTTTCATTATCTTCTTACAATGATGGAAACGAATGTTTAATAAGTATCCAAGAGATGTACTTGATCAAGAAAAAATGGACATATTCATTGATAATCTTATCAGTGAAATGAGTTATCGTCTAAAAATGCAATGTCCTCCTTTCGCCAAGATGATTGAGAATGGTCTAAAAATAGAAGACGCAATGGTAAAGAAATGAGAGCTAAAGCTTTACAATAGTTCCTACAATAACAACCACAACAACCACAACAACAAAAATAACAATGACAAACCCAAATTCTGGTCAAAGAATAGGAATGTCATCAATGGAGGAAATGATAATAATAATAATGCTACAAAACAACAACCAATCTTTAATCTATCAAGTCAAATCCCAAACAATAACAATCAAGAAAACAATAAATCCAAGTCTTTCTTCTCTGATCCTCGCAGGAAATTCACAAATATTGGAAAACCCTTAGAATCAGCTTTGAAAACTCTTCTTGCGAATAAACTGATTATTTTACTAGAAGCAAGAAGTTATGAACCACAAGTCAAATCTAATTGGTGGAACGACAATCATTTTTGTAATTACCATCAAAATAAAGGACACCAAACTAATGATTGTCAAAGATTGAAACACCTTATCCAAGATTTAATTGATAATGGAACTATCACAGTGGATAGTCATAAGACAAACGAATCACATCTACCCTTTAAAACTCTGCTTCCAAACTATGAAAAAGGTTAACAATCTAAATCAAAAGATGACAAAGGCAAAGGCAAAGTGAACCACACTTATATGTATGATGATGTGGTAAATGTCATCATTGTTAAAGATAACATACCTTCAGAACCAATCAATGTCATTACGAGAAGCAAAGCGAAGGTCACATTTCTAGGTATAACAAATGAATCAACATCCACTTCATGACAATATAACTTAGTGGAACAATTGCAAATAATACCCACTCAAATATTAATTTTAGAGCTTCTCAAAGTTTCACCTATGCATAAGGAAATTTTGGAAAAAGCTCTAATGGAAACAACAGTTTCAAAAGACCTGGATGTAGATCAGTTCCAAAACATGGTGGGACACCTTATAGCAACCCTCATTGCTTATCATTTTCTGAAAATGATGACGCATCCTTGCAAAATCCTCACAATGCTCCCTTACATGTTGAAGTCACCATTCACAAAACTCGTGTCAAACATGTACTCATAGATGGTGGAGCTAGCTTAAACATTTGTGCATTAAGTTTAATAAAGGCTTTGGGATATTCAGAAAATGCGGTAGATCCAAAGAAAAAAATAACCATTAAGGCTTATGATGAAGAAGAGCATTGGAATTGTGGTGTTACCAATCAAAATAGGACCTGTGGAAAGGAATACATTATGCCAGGTTTTAGATTTGAATCTCTCTTATAACATTCTTCTAGGAAGACCACAAATTCACAACATGCAAGCAGTTCCTTCTGCATATCACCAATGTGTAAAGTTTCCTCATGAGGGACAAGAGGTCGCTATAATTGCAGACTCCAGCCAATATTGGAATAATATGAAGCCAACACAAGATACAAGAGTTCTGCATAACAGAGAATCAATATATCTTACTAAAAAAATTCAAGAAAAATTATGGGAAACCTTCGAGAAAAAGCTCAAATTAAATGATGAAGGAATGGGAAAATATTGTTTACATAACTTGCCACTTTCACCTAAATCATATAAAAAGGCTACAAACGTTCAACCACGGATCTCAGAAAAATCAAAAGAAATATTTAATGGATCATTTGTTAGAGCTGGAACACTTGCAGAAGAAACTGAAGACAAGGACATTCTTGGTTGGTTGTACAAAGATGAAAATGAAACTATAGCAACAACTTCAGAAGTCAATATTCTCATAGAGCAATATGGCAATGGTTATAAGATCATGCAAAAAATGGGATATGAAGGAAAATGACCAATTGGTAAGCAACAAGAAGGTGTTTTGGAACCTATTTGTCCTCACTCACAATCTAAAGAAGATAAATTAAGACTTGGTTATCCAAAATTAAATCAAAAGCAACATAATTATCAACAGCCAAAGTGGAGAAAGAAAGCAGTCCCTAAAGAAAAACATGGCAAGAAAAGCTACACGAAGCAGCAAAAATAGTAGCCAATAAGCAAAAACAAAAAGAATATGAGAAACAACAGGAAGAACTTGCAATCAAAAGAGAAGAAGAATCTTGTAAACAAGTTCAAGGAATACGAGCAAGTGCTAAATCTGAGCAAGATATTCCAAAAGCAGTGAAAGAAGAGATGGCCAAAATTGGAGAACCATTTGCACCATACAATATTCCTGTATGGTATGGTGGTGTAATCCTAGACAATGGTTTAGAGACATATTCAAATGACTATGAATGGGGTCCAGATGTATCATCTAGTGTATCAAGTGAAGAAAAGAATGAAAAGCAGGCAGCTATCACAAATGAAGACTTGTCTTTTACAAAACAAAGGATAGAGTTAGAAAGAAGACAAGAAGAACTCAGAATCCAAAGAAAAGAGGCATATACAAGACAACAAAAGAAAGAGGATGAAAAAGAACAAGAGGTAACACCACAAGAAACACAAACAGTTATTGATCAAGCATCCAGAAATATTAGATTTCTATCAAATGATGAGCAAGACATACCAAGGTATGGAAGAACTAATAGATAGTCAAGCAGGATTGACTATTAGTCTAGATGAAGCTGAGTTCGAGAGAAGACATAAGATAGCAAAAGAATCCTCTATATCATATACACAAGTATGTCAACTTCAAAATACAAATGAATCTATTGAAATTAATCAAGAAGGAACTTGCAGTGTTAAAGATGTGTGTGTTGATATAATCCATTTGTTTGAGGGACAAACGTCAAATGAAGAGTCACTTGACTGTGAACTACAAAATACCAATATTGATTTTGTTAGAACTAATTGGAGAACACTTGGGAGAGACTATCCTCAAGAGCATTTTATCTATGACATTACCTACTCTACGCCAAATTACGACTATTATGTCATGAACCTTAAAGTACCTAACATTGATGATGACTATGACTTGCCCCTTCTTCATCCAAATCTAATTGATTGGGATAACCTAGAAAACCCTGAATTGGATGTCTTTTCCAATGACCATGACTTAGCTACGTATCTTATGTTGTCGAACCCATAACACCTAAGATATCTTCCATTGCGGAATCAAGTAATGTTTCTTGCAGTTGAGAGAATGCCAAACTTTCCAGTCGCAAAATTGAAATAAAACAAGGAAAAAGACCCAATGCTGAAAACCATTTCATGGCAACACTTGATCAATCAAGAGGAAAAATAAAAGGACGTATCTGACGGTGAAAACCTCTTTGAGGTGCCATAAGATGGAAAATTTGACATCCTCCTTGCATATTTTCAATAGATATTTGCTATTCTAATAGAGCCAAAATAAGCAATAAACATTGGCACACCAAAGGATCCCAAGATACTTCATCATGTTGCATCATTATCAGATGAAGAGAGGAAAGAATACATAGAATTCTTCACAAAAAGATAGATAAATTTTGCTTGGTCCTATCTAGACATGCCAGGACTTGATCCAGATCTTATCATGCATCATCTCAATGTGGATCTAAAAGCAAAACCGGTTAAACAAAAGATAAGGAAGATACATCCACACATCGCTCTCCTTGTAAATGCAAAGCTAAAGAAACTATTGGATGTGGCTTTCATAAGACTCGTTGCCTATCTAGAATGGGTTTCAAGCATTGTGTCAGTGTCAAAGCCAGATAAAAGCATAAGAGTCTTCACCAATTTCAGAGATTTGAACAAGGCGTGTCACAAAGATGATTTCCCACTACCCAACATTGATATAATTGTGGACTTATCAGCAGGACATGAGATGTTTTCATTAATGGATGGATTCTCGGGATACAATCAAATAAGAATTTCCCCTGAAGATCAAGAAAAGACAACATTCACCTATGCATGGGGTACTTACTGTTGGAATGTTATGCCATTTGGGCTTAAGAATGCAGGAGCAACTTATCAAAGAGACATGACAACAATTTTTCATGATATGACGCATAGATTTATGGAAGATTATGTAGATGATATACTTGCAAAATCTCATACAAGAAAAGAACATTTGAACATCTTGGGCAAGATCTTTGATAGGCTTGAAAGATATCAGTTAAGATTAAATCCAAAAAAATGTGCATTTGTAAGAACCTCTGGAAAACTTCTTGGGTACAGTATATCAGCTCATGGAATTGAAGTAGATCCAGAAAAGGTCAAAGCTATCATGGAAATGGAGTCACCTAGGAACATAAGTCAATTGTGTTCTTTACAAGGAAGATTGCAATCAATTAGAAGATTTGTCTCTCAATTAACAGATAGATGTCATCCATTCACTCATCTTTTACATAAGAATGTTCCATTCAAATGGGATCAGAAGTGTGAAGAGGCTTTTATGCAAATCAAATAATATCTCATGAATCCTCCAGTACTTGTATCACCAATCAAAGGGAAACCATTGTTACTTTATATCTCAGCGACAAATGTATCATTAGGAGCTCTTTTAGCACAACATGATGAAGAAGGTAAAAAAAGAGTATTCTATTACGTCGGTAGAACACTTGTCGACTATGAATTAAACTATACATTAGTAGAGAATACATGCTTAGCAGTTGTATTTGCAACTCAGAAACTGCGACATTATATGCTGACTCATTCTGTGAAACTGATAGCAAAAATAGATCCACTAAAGTATTTGTTGAGCAAGTCAACTTTGACAGACAGATTGGCAAAATGGGTTATGGTACTAAGTGAGTTTGATATAGACTATTTTGATCGAAAATCTATCAAAGGATAGGTCATTGCTGATCAACTAGCTGAAGCACCTTTACAAGATGACATACCATTGCACATTGAATTTCCTGATGTAGACATTCTGGCAATAAGTACAAAATTTTGGGAATTGTACTTTGATGGTTCCTATACACAATATGGATCAGGCACAGGAATTTTGTTCGTCACACCTCAAGGACACACGATTTCAAAATCATATAGAGTGCGGTTTCCATGTACAAACAATATTGCAGAATATGAAGCATTGGCTATTGGGCTCAAAATGGCTATTGAATGAAATATAAAGGAATTACATGTCTATGGTGATTTACGACTTATCATTAACCAAATAAATGATGATTATCAAACTAAGGATGACAAGCTCATGCCCTACAAATAGTTGGTAGAAGAGTTTAAAGAACAATTTGAAGAAGTATCATTCACTTAGATCCCAAGAAATGAGAATAAAGCAGCAGATGCAATGGCTACAATAGCATCTCTCTTGCAGAATCGGGAGAATCAACAACATTACGAATTCCTAGTGGAAGATATCTTAACCCCTACCATTCAATCCCAGCATACCTACATGATTTTCCATATAACTGGAACTGATCAATCCTTAGACGGCCAGACTTATCAATACTTAAAAGAGAATATCCTTCCTCCTGACCTATCCCGCAATCAAAGAAGAAATTTTATCTTCAATCATCTCGCTATACTATTACTTCTGATATCTTATATAGGCAAGGTCTAGATAACACTTTATTCAAATGTCTCGAACAAGAGGAATCTGAGAAAGTTCTTAATGAAGTTCATGCAGGTATTTGTGGCACACACTCAAGTGGATTAACAGTGGCTAAGAAACTTCTTCGTATGGGTTACTATTGGCCTATTATGGAGAGAGATTCATTCACATATGCCAAGAAATGCAAACAATGCCAAATCCATGGGGATCTCATCCATGCACCAGCACAAGAATTGCATCCTATGGCAGGATCATGGTCATTTTCTCAATGGGGTCTTGATTTGGTAGGTAAGATAAATCCTTCATCCTCTAATGGACATAAGTTCATTCTGAATGCTACTAAATATTTCACTAAATGGATTGAAGTTAATACCTTTGACAAAGATGACAGGAAAACAAATATCGTCATTCATCTTGAATTATATAATCTGTCACTATGGAGGCTATGGAGTTCCTATGACCATTATCACTGATAATGGACGGCCATTTAAGAATTAATATGTGAAGGAACTATGTGAGCGATCATATCCAACATAGGTTTTCTACACCATATTATCCATAAGGAAATGGTCAAGGTGAGACATCAAACAACACTATCTTGAAAATATTGAAGAAAACAGTCAATGAAGCTGGAAAAGACTGGCACATTTAGCTAAATCCTTCTCTTTGGGCATACTAAACTAGCATCTACACACCAACAGGGAAAACTCCATATTTCTTAGTCTATGGATCAGAAGCCATATTACCAGTAGAAGTAGAGATACCTTCTCTACGAGTTTCCTTGAAAGGTCTTATGCTAGAAGAAGAAGAATGAGTCTCTAGACTTCAAGAACTTGAGCTGATTCAGGAACGTCGTCAAAATGCAACTGATCATTTGAAGGCATATCAATGGAGAATGGCAAGAAGTTATAATCACAGGGTCAAGCCACACATTTTTCAGATTGGAGATATGGTTCTAAGGGAGAATCCAATAAATCAGCTCAACCAACAACAAAACAACCTGATGAAGATCATGATACAAATGAGCAAGCATGCAAACACCCCATGCATATCAAGTCTGATGTTGCATCATGCTCTGAAGAATCTCACCCCAACCAACAACAAAACCTCAAGATGTCATGTCTGGACAGATGAATTCGCCAATCAAACCTGCAAGAATCACTACGAGAGTCTCGTAGTACATGATCATATCCTCCCATCGAATCTCTCCTCTGGAAATGCTCTCATCACCAAATATGGCTTTGCAAGCCTCTGTCCCTCCACGATCCTAAAAATCATACTGGACTAACTCACCAATCACGGGGATGTGAAGAATCCTGTAGACATCCTCGAGTGTCACAAAAATCTCACCAGTGGTCAGGTGGAAAGTGTTATTCACGCTATGCCATCTCTCTGCTAAGGCAGTCAAAAATACCCTATTATGGGTAATATCAGACATATATAACAAATGGCGTAATCCGTAGACATCTATATGTCTAACCTCAGCCTGGGTAAGCTCTGGCACTAAACGATGCATGGCCGGGAATTTCTCTCGACACTGGAGAACGTCGAGTTTCTCCTGTTTAACAAGATAATTTGATCTCTATCAATCATCAATCATCTATCTATCAAATCAAAGCAATTGCTAATCTATCACATCAACAACTAATAAATCTTTTCAATGAAGCAAATCAGGCTATGAAATCAACCTAAAACTATCAATCATAGTTTTCTATCAATCAATGAGTTCAATCAAACTCTACTATGCTCTTCATCAGAAACTGAATCGGTCTCTTAGAGCTAATCTATCGATCTACCAATCAAATCAATTAATCATTTATCCTATTAATCAACATTATCAAAATTTCTATCAATCAAGACATCAATTGAATACCTATCAATCACATTTGAGCATCAAAATGCCTAAATCAAATCATTTTAATGAATTTTAACATAAACAAAATCAAACAAATTCATCTAAAGCAAAAGCGCTAACCTTTTTAACAAAAGCGCTATTCTATTAAACATGGGCGCTAAATCAATCAAAATCGCTACCCTTTTCAACAAAAGCGCTAACCGACAAGTCAAAAGCGTTAAATCAATCAAAAGCGCAAACCTTTTTCACATATGCGTGAACACATAAAACAAAAACGTGAATTCTATGAAAGCGCTAGCATACCAAGCAAAAACGATAGCCAAACAAACAAATGCACTAACTTAACAAAAGCAGAAATCTACAAAGTAAAAGCGCAAACCAAGAAAGCAAAAGTGCTAACACGCAAAGTTGAAAATCGAAAAATTCAAAACACAACCTAAAACATGACAAAAAGAAAGGAAATTAGTACGAAAAGTTGAAAGCAAAGCTTGGAATAAAGTACATACCAGATAACCATAGTCAGGAGGTCACTAATATCATCGAACACACTTAAATCGATGGTTCTTGAACATAATCACCATTTTGCCACCTCACCGAGACAATTCTTTTCACTCCACAAGCTGACAAGGATGCAAATGAGAATAAAATTAACCTAGGTTAATTTATTAATTACCATTTGGAAAGGTAATTAATGCTTTTGAATGGGGAAATTTTATTTATTTTTCACAAATGAATTTAATTGAAGGATCTTTTCAATTATCGTGAGATCAATCGCTTATCCAAAATTTTCAACAAATTCCATGATCAATCTCCCGGGGGGGCACACAATCAGGATTTTTATCTCCATTAGGCACACTACCAAGACTTGATTTAATCTTTGAAACAATGGTGTCTCAACATCATTTCAAAGAGGGGCAAAATATATACACATAAAAATGGCTATGAGCGATTAAATAAATATTTTATATTTATTTAATAATTATTCTTCTATTAAATAGTTAATTTGAAAAGATTAATTTATTTAATTCATTTCATGTCTTTCTATTCATTAATTTAATTATTAATTAATTCATTTACCCTTTTCTTCAAATCAATTAATTAAATATCTAATATTTAATTATTCCTCTAATCAATTAAATATCTAATATTTAATGGTTATTCTTCTATCCTATAGTCTCAAATATTAAATGATTTCTTAAATTATTTAATTCATTTCCAACTCATCCTTCCATCTCTGCTTCATCTTTTCTTTGCCAACTCATCCATCATGTAGCTAAATTAATTCAACAAAATTAAAATAAATAAAACATTTATTACCCACTTATCTCCAACTTCCAAAATAAATGAAATATTGTGTATGTACACATATTTCTTAACCTTCTTCTATATTCTCTCCAACATCCCTACATCTTAGGAAGGACTTGAGTCCACTTGTCCTCTCATGCCTAAATCTTCTCCAACCATCCCTAGATTCCCTCAGTCAACAACCCAGTCAAGGTGAGATGAGTGACACTTGTCTTCTCCTTCCCCCTTTCTCTCAACCTTCACCTTTGCACACAACCATACAAATTTGCAGATCTAATCATGACCGTAGATCTAGGACACATCATCTTATCCTCTCAAAAGTCTATAAAAGTAGGAGTTTGAGTTGAGAAAGAGTTAGTCTTTAAGTTAGTCTTCAAGTTAAAAATTTGAGAAAAATTATGCATCAGTGAGTTTTAATCTTGAAGCAATTTAGTAATTTAGCATTTCTTATTTAGCATAATCATTTAGCTTTAAATCATTTGCATTGCATATCATAGTATCAGTTAACTATCAGTTATCAGTCCACTCTTCATATGCCACGTTGGAAGCTACCAGTGCTTGTCTGAGAGCAAATCATCTGCAACCAGGAACAATGGAGTTAGGACATAATGAGACTTAAATCATGAAGGTAATAATATGGTTTTTATTTCAATATCAATTTCATGTAGTTTCATTGGTTGAGTTTGGATTTCTTGTAGCATTTCTTTTGTATTTTGTGAAACTAATATGTTGCAAGTAGTATTTTGATGATGAAATTCAAGTCGACATAAGGTCTATATTACATCACAGTAATAACCCAATAAATTAGGTATCCAAGTCAGTAATTAATGCAATGTTTCTCACACCTAGGCATGATAAAGCAACCACGTGTCTCAATGCAACAATGTGACCAAGTTAACCATGAACCAATCCAACACATCACTAGCCTAGAATGTTCACAAAACATATATCAAAATAGAGCATATGAGAATACTCAAATTCATGTAGGTTCATATTGAAGTCTCTAGAATAGGTCAAAGAACCTCAAAAAGATTCACATCCAAACTGTAAATGGTACAACCACATGCATAATTTCAAGTCCAAATCAAGAAGCATGCAATGCAAAATAGAAAACAAGAGGGGGCATTGCACCCTCTCCCCTAGGACTAGGCTTTCTCCCTAAAGCCTATAAATCAAGAACAAGGTACCTTTAGTGCACACTCTAGCAAACACATCAAGCATACAAAAATGACATTTTGACTCACCTGCAAGTCTAGGTCGCATCACACAACTCTCTGACTAACCATCACTACAACAAAGATAAGGACCAACATGTGTTCCAAAAGAGCATCAACATCCCACAACTTTTAACAAGAGAATCACTATCAGTGCTAGGAGTCCCCATCTAGCCAATAATCCATCCAAGAATCACTACAGACTTAGACAACCTTACCTCATGTTAAGGCAAATACAATCCAAAACTAAGGGGAAAAGATGATATCACAAGACTGAAAAGAACCATCATGCTCTTCTAGAGCTTACCTAATTCCAAAAAAGGTCTCACTTCTCCATTATTCCATGAAAGAGAGGATTTCAATATAATATCCACTACTCCTTAAGATACTAAGACCAACACAAGGGCAGTCAAAGGCATGAATGCAACAAAAAATACCTCTTGTACCCAGGAGAACCCACACTACAAAAGCTCAAAAAACCCCAAAAATCCCCAAGAAGGGCCACATCACTACCAACTAATACAAGGCATAGAAGAAAAATAAGATTTCTCTATTGTTGAATGCTCAACTATAGGCAAACAAGGGTTACTCAACCCAACTTGATCCTGATTTCATGATCATTAAGATGATGATAGGCCTTTACCAGGTTCACCATCATGTGCTCACAACCTCAACCATCATCATGATAGCCGATTCTACTCAATAGAATTGCATTCTCCTCTAGGCGTAGGCAATGAACAACACAAACCACTAAGGAAAAATCCAACTTACACCAACCACCAACAAGCAGTCTTGCAAAAGGACAAATACATATAAATATATTAAATATATATAATCATTAAGTACCAAAGCACTAAGAGCGCTTACCATCCCTACACTATGTCAACCATACATGTAGTTAGGGAATCCAAATCTCAAGTAACATGATGAGTACCCACCAACAATAAAATAACAAGATCAATGGTGCATGAAGCATCTCAACAACCACACCAAGAGTACCAAGCACTAGGCACAACACAATCTCAACCACATAAGAAAGAATAAGCATCAAACATAAATTACATCACACCAAGTCATCCACTACCAATCAATATCGAACACAAAGAATACACATGCTTCTACTATCACCAACACAAGCGTATACAAGAATACACCAAGCACAATGAGACAATCCAATTATGCTTCATTCGTAATCTATCATATGACATGAGATGATACAAGAATTACCATAAGTATGTTTAAGAACATCCAATGCACACCTCATTAAGAATCCAACATAGGCATCCATACTTAACAATATCACACAAGGCATGCATAAACATTCGTCAAGGACAATGATATGCAATTCATTATAATTTTAAATAATTGCCCATTATGCAGTTTGCATACAATCAATCACATGTCTCTTAACAATTTCATATATAGTTTAAAAAATTACATTCACATTTTATCAAGGAAAATATCCTTTAATTCTTCTATTTCACTATAATTCTAACTAATCAACAATCACATATGGTACATTCTTTGCGATGTTCTCCCTTGTACATACTATCAGAGGTCCGTAATGAACATGATAGAAACAACACGACACATAATAGGGTCAGCAATATAAAACACTCGGAATAGCCACCATAAGATTCCAAAAGAGAAAAACCAAGTGAGGGAAACATCAAGTTTAGCATTAAATTATAAAATGTTGACAATTTCAACAATAAATCAAGTGTGACAAGGGTCATGCAATAGATAGAGAAAAGAGTTTGGTGACTAGTATAAATATATAAAAGTTAAAAAAAAATACCCATATAACACATGAACTAATACATCAAAATACACAATAATTCATCAATCACAAAACAAATTCACATAACGAAGTGATTAATAGCAACCACATATAAGGGAGAAACCACTGCACAACACCCAAGGATACAACATCTAGGGTGTGTTAGAGAATGTGCCCAAACAAATAAGACAACTGGGCCATTTACACCTCATTACTAAACAACTTTTATACAAAAATATATGCAATAATGATTACTACTTATTTGCAATCATTTACCATATTATTGCAATGCATCCACCTTCCCATGAAATAAACTTATATGGGGAAGAATAAAACCACATCCAAAAGAGATACATTCACTTACAAGGTTAGGCTCACTTAAAGAATCACATTCACATAAGAGTTTACGATCACAAGGTTTTAACACAAACGAGTCACCTTAATCACATGCTCATGACAAAAGGTCCATCATGATCCCTCACGCAAGGTATTTACACAAAGACATACACAAAGGTGACTACGAGATTCCACACAAAGTTCATGTTTACTCATATCACGAGTCACTATTACACACAAGGGTACAATGGTGTTCACATACAAGAACAGCACAACAAAGGGTGCTTGCCACCACAATATCATGATACCACAATACAAGATTAACATCAACACTACAAGTTCCATTATATAGGATAAGACCCACACAAGACTATGGTCATCAATGTCGAATTAAGTCAAATGCCCTTAGAATTCCTTATGCTACTCTCATGTGAGGTAAGAACATCATGATACCATGATCACAATGCAAAATATCCAAGATGCAAATGAATAAATAAATTTCTTTATAATGTTACAAGATTATAAGCCACAAGGATACTCATATGAACATAATGAACAATACAAATTGGGGACCTAAGTCATTAACCCAATTGACCTACCATGATGATTTGCACAAAATTCTCTTATAATAAATTTTCCTCACATATGCAATGATACATTTTTCAAAACCAATGCACAATGCATTCCAATACAACACACAACAATATCAACTTATCATAAACATGAATCCATTCTATTTCTATCACAAGGAAAACAACACTCACAAACAATGTGGTAATAAATGCTCAATTAGGAGCCTATCATTAACATCCAAGTCTAATCCACATGTATACAATCACAACATCCCACAAGGGCACAACAACAATAGGGCCACTTGAGGGCCATTAATCATTCATGAAAGAAATAATAAATCATCGAGGAGACTGTCACACTAGGGAGAACTCCTCAGCTCATAGGAGGGTCACAGAAACCCCAAACAACATACACTCATAAAATAGCATACTAGGTCAAATGAGGCAACACAACCATTGTTGCTAAAATAATCCACACACTCAGACCACACGAAGGCCAAACAAATACTCACAAACAAGGAGCAATGAACCAATAATCAATCCACAACCTTCTCAAGAGGCTCTCGGACAAGGGTATTTATTCATCACTGGAAGTGTAAAATATATAGGAGGTACTCTTCCTCCACCACATGCTACTAAGGTTAGTTCCTTTCAAACACTCAAAAATGCCACACAAGACACCCAAGCAACAAGCTAATAGCTAGCTCACAACTCAAACACTCATGCATCTATGCACCAACAACATCAACTTCATGGGCAACAACGTAACCACAGATCCGGATGCTACAACATGGGCTATAATACCAAATGTAATTCCCTGCCAAGGAAGCCTAGAGGATATGAGCATAAAACACATAGAATGCTTGGAAACATTCTTTTTGAAGTAATTAAGTGTCATCATGCATAACATGTATAATTATAATGCTCAAACTTCAAGATAAGGTCAACTAATCTTTAACCAACTACGCACATGCGAAATCCTAAACTCTAAAAAATACAATTGAATTAACTCAACTCACCTCTAAGGGTTCCCTAACTTTTCTACCTTAGCAATGCATCCAAAATTGTGCCAATAAATGATGGGCAACTAGGAGATGACTAAATTAACCTTTGACACTATACCAAACACATCTATGTTCATTTTAAAGCACCAATGGAATTGTTCCTACAACATATCCATATAACAATAAGACATGAAGAAAACACAAGATCATAGGTCATACTTGATTCCAACACTAGAGCATGTAAAGTACACTAATACATATCAATTGTGTTTCCATTACATCACTCTCCACTTGTAGTATTTCAATATACAAATAATTAATTTTTACAAGGATTATATCGATATACATTTGGTTACATCATACAAGAATTAAAGAGAGTAAGAAGATCATGTGTTGAGTATTCAATGGATAATCTCCTCAATGTCGGTCTTGATCAAGTCCACTGGTCCCTTACGGTGGTTGGCAATGCC
Source organism: Cryptomeria japonica (assembly GCF_030272615.1). Classification (NCBI taxonomy): domain Eukaryota; kingdom Viridiplantae; phylum Streptophyta; class Pinopsida; order Cupressales; family Cupressaceae; genus Cryptomeria; species Cryptomeria japonica. Next base: position 570,781,425 of record NC_081411.1, on the reverse strand, counting down.
ACTCGACCATGTGGAAATCTTAGTTCCACCCCACTGTGCTTGTGGATATAGTCACATGACCCAAAAATTCATACAAACCATAAAAGAGGGAGTAATAGGCTTACATAAATGCCATACTTAACAAGGAGTACACATTCAACAAAAGCAACTCAACCCAAAGAAAGAACCATAATGTAACATCAAGATTGGAAACACTAGTAATACATTACTCACATAATAGAGCAATGGCCAAATATGAAAAGGTGTTTGACCAAAAATAAGCAACAACCAAGAGAGAGGAAGCATCCTCAATTGTCAACAACAAGGTACCACATTCACAACTTACATCGAATATTGAAGAAGGTGGAGAATGTGATATCTAAAATGATACTGAAGAAGAAGATCTGGTAGATACCCAAGGTAGTGGGAACGTGATAATCGACTTGGTTGACAATATCGTAGATAATGATGATGTAGGAAAGGGGAAAAGAAAATCCAAATAAAAAACAGGTCCAAAGTGGGATATGGTGAGGTATTTTCAAATTCATTAGGTGTCAAAGTATCCATTCATTGAACCAGTGGAGAATCCAAACAAAGGTGATCCTCCAATAGAATGCAAGTGTAAGATTTGTAGTTGGAAATATAAAAAGGAGAAGAGGCTGCAGCTGAAGCTTGACACCATTGAAAAGCATATCGGCAAATTTTACGAAAAAATAAATGATAGATGGAATTGAAAAATTTGTGATAAGATGGAAAACAAAGGAGCAATGTCAGCATGTTAAGTGTGCCTTAGAATATGATGCACATTTGAAAATATAGGCAAAGCTCGCTGAATCTAGAGGTTCTCTTGAAGCTATTTTTGGAAAGGTAATGGCAGTAGCACAACTGGGAAAAACTGTTCAGTTAAGTGTTGTTTTTCATATTTTGACCAGAGGGCGTCCTATGATAGACTACCGAGAAATTAGTACTTTATTATACTTTTTGGGCATTCCTAACTTTCCTCACAGTTATTAGTCAGTAAACAGTGGTTGGGAATGGGCAAGTTGTCTTGTTGAGGTTAAAAAACAAGAAATAAAGTAAAGAATTAGAGGGTCAAACTTTACTGCATTGTCTTTGGATGAAGTTATGACAATAGATAATATGTCTTGGGTATGTATGCATGTTTATACCATAAAGAATCGTGTCCGCCAATCTCATCTACTATGTGTTTCTAAATTGAAGGAGAGTGTGACAATGAAAACTCTATTTCAACTAGTTAAGAATTCTTTAATTGAATATGAAGGTATGGATGACTTTACAATTGCAAAAAAGTTGGTATGTGTAGGAGTGAATGAAGCTTCAATAATGCAAGGTCATAAGAATGGTCTTTGCATGAAGCTACAAACTTCTTGTTCGCCCTACATGACTGTCATTCACTGCATGGCCCACATAATGAATCCAACTTTTAAAATTGTGAGCAAGTGTCCTCTAGTAACAAATGTTGAAGATTTAACCAGAGAGATCTACTCATACTTCTGTCGAAGTCCCAAATGGTTTTTGGAATTTCAAAAAAAATTCGATGGAATAACTGATGGGAACAAGCTTCTGAAGGATGTCAATACCAGATGGATCTCCTTGCATGGTCCAGCGCATCGATTTTATTCAGAATATCGATCCTTGATTGGAGTAATGTATGAACATCACCACATAGTAGACAAATCTCCTGACCTGCTTTGTAGGTTATGTGATATAGAGCCAATCCTAACTTTAGTAGGTTTTATCCCCATGCTAGAGGAAATGAACCATCTTGTGAAAAAATCCCAAGAAAAAGCTATATATATTGCTGAATATGCTAAGCTATGTAAAATGACATGCATGACCCTTGATAATCTCTATCAATCAGAACAAACATTTGTAGATTTAAAATTTTCTAGTTGGCAGACATTGACAGATTTGAACAATCCTAATAATTATTTTCAGTTTAATGCAAATGAGGAGTTATGTGTCAATGTACGTGGATTTGAGATACCAATATACCATCTTGCCACGATCATGGAACCTGAAAAGTGCTCTAAGAAGCAAGAAGTAAGTGTCACAAGGGAATATTTTAGCAATATTGTTGATTCTATGACTGCTAGTCTATAGAAAATTGTCTCTTCTGTTTCCTCAGAAATTAGAAAATGATTACCTCGTGATGATTTACTTGAAGCCATGTCTATTGTGTTTCCTCAATATTGGGAACTCAACAATCTAGCTGATTTTGTTATAGGATAATGACTTTGATAAACTATTTTTGCAAATTTGTAGAAATCAATAGACAATCTATAGAAGGAATTTTAAATGAAACAATTCTTAGAGAGCAATCAACCCATTTTGCATTAACTATGAGGCATCATTTTGATGAAACGAAACAAGTAGAGAACCCCTTGGAAGAGAGATCAATAACAAAGGTTTCGATAAAGATAAGTCAAAGCATACAATTGACTGATTCATCATCAGAGTATCTCAAACTTGCTAATTTATGTCAAAACATGATATTGGGTTCGGTGGAGGATGAGAGAAATTTCAATGCTTTGGGGTTCTTAAAATCAAAGTTAAGGAACAAACTAGACAAGAATTTGGAAAATTTCTTGCAACTCTATACATCAAGGTATAATGTCCGAAGTTTTCCTTATGAAAGGGCATTGGGAATCTGGAAGTCAAAAACTGAAAGAAGAGGGTTGGTCAACACTTCAAACCAAAATGTGACAACTGACAGTGACAAAATGAATGCCAGTGACACATGTACTACTAGTTTTGAGATGCGCTCAAGAGAAGGTATGCAAATTGAAAAAAACATAGACAATAATCAAAGAACCTCTCAATTTGATGATCAGGATGATGAGATGATTTGGAAAATTTAAGAGATTTAGCGCTAGTAGTTACTAGGTATTTATTAAACTTTTGGTTGCGTATTGCATAACGTATTTCATATGTCACATTAAAAAATCCTAATTGGGCTTGATGACATTTTATGTTTCTATCAATGTCATTTAATTTTGATATGCAATTACATTTTTCAAATTTCGATTTACAAGTTAATAAATTAACGTACTACTATTTTTCAGTATTCAAGAATAAGGTTGCATTAGTAATTATTTATTCGATAATTTTGATTCAATATTCAAGTATCAATAAAGTGTAGTGTTGCATTAGTAATTACATCATGATCATGAAGACTATTAATGGCACTAGTATCAAAAAATATGATTAATATTTGATATCGACCATAGCATGAGATGAATTTTCCCAATTGCAATTGACTACTTGTTCTCTACATAGAATCCCTTTGAATAGAGTAAGCAATTTTAATCTTCTACTTTAGAAGAAGTTGAAACCCATTCAAACTCAACAACATAATGTAGACATATAAACCTCAACCAAAAAATCCTCAATTTCATTGATTCATATAAGATTTTGGATAACAACCATGGTCTTATTGTATATTATTCACCCTTGGTGAATTAGTATATCTTCTTCTATTGGAATTTTGTAGTATATATAGAAGTAGAAGAAGGAGAGGGAAAAACAAGGCCTTGATTATCCTCTTATAGAAAAATTGAGGATGCAACAAGCTTCAGGCCTTTTACAATATCAAAATTTGAAAACTAAAGAAAAGAGAGGAAAAAGGATCAGAAGTGATCAAATCAAAACTAGAAGAAACATAGAAAAGAGAGGAAAAAGGATTAGAATTATTCAAATCCATATTCTTTGAGGTCATGAAGAGCCTTGAGATGCTGTTGATGGTTGTCATCTTCAATTTCTGGTCTGATCACCTCTATTCTGGTCATACCACTATTGAACTTTGAGAGTGCATCCATGTAGGATTCTAACTTCTTAATGAACTACGTATCATCTGATGTTATATCTAGCAACATTTGATCTTGAATTATTTTCACATCAGCCTTCCAATCTACTTTGGATATCAGGACCTTTTCTCCTTTTGTTCTGCTTCTTTCTCTGTCAAACAGAGTAGGCATGAGGCTGGTGACTAAACACTGAAATCCTCTGAGTTCACCACTAATTTTCTGTGTATAAATCCTGTCAATAATAAAGAGTTTCTTTAACATCTCAAACCTGATTTTAAAACTTTTGATCATGTCATGTAAGAAACTTGGGAGGGGCTTAATCAATGAAATCTCCAACACTGCAATTGTCTTGCTCGTATGAGATAATGAGTAGGTCATGAAACGTTTCCATCTCAAATGTTCTTGAGAAAACCTTAGTAACTCCCTGTGCTCATCCCATGTTGCATCAACATGATCCAAACTTTCATTGATCTTTGATTCCAACATTTATTTTTCCATGTCTATCTTTATTCTTCTCTCCATTTGCAAAGCATCCATCTTTAGTGCATCCCTTTCATTTCTCAAATTGACTATCTCCAATCCAGCTTGAGCCAGATCATTCCTTAATCCCATATCTTCATTAGATGTATGTTCAATCCTACCTAGAGGTGTGTATGTTGGTCCTACTCTCAACTGTTCTTCTAGAGCAGTCACCTTCTCTCTGAAAATTGTGACCTCTTCATTTCTCTCCAAAGACACCTTATGAGTAAATTTTGCCACATTTAGATTGAGGCTTGTTGCCTTTGTAATGGAAGTGTTAGCCACTCTTTTGACTAACAAACCCCTAAATAATTGATCAACTTCATAGCTCATACTAGGCCTTTTGTGACTCTATGAATACACCAAATAACTAAATGATCAATATGATCATCAAATAGTGCTCCTGAAAGTACTTCCTCTCTCTGCACTAGATCCATTGATTCTAGATCCATGTCATGTCTCCTTCTCAATTCATCAAAAACAATAGTAGAAGAGATGTCCCATCCTTCCAAAAGGAGTACCCCGCTCTTCTTTACAATTTTTCTTCCTATCTCTAAGGTCATAGAAGTAAATTATTCCTTTGCAGCTCTTAGGACCTCATCTTTCATTCTCAATCTTTCTTCATTCCCCAAATTATCAAAATTAATACCTCTACTCTTTTCCATTTCATGTGTAAAATTTCTTATAAAAAAATGCTTGAATTCCATGGTATTAATGAAATCATCACCACTCATGAATTGTTCACAAGCATTCAATCTCACATCTTCAGTGAGATCTCCCCTAAGTTTAAAAGCATCAAGGGCCTACTCCTTAGGAGGATTTTGAATGGTAACCCTTGTCCTTGTATCAAATTTGTGAGGAGGTAAGGACTCATCCGCTTGGAATTCAAAACCTTGATATGACTGGAAAGGGATTTCTCTTCTCGAAGACAATATATGCAAGGGAGTGATATCCCTAGGGCTCTCTAGGACTTGAAAAATGGAACCACTCCAAGATGGTGCCCTCATGGGCCTCTTCATGGTAGCTTTTGTAGGTAATCTTTGTGAGGGGTCCCAAGGGTGTGATGATTTTGGATCAAGAGTAGATGTGGATGGAGGTTCTTGAGGGCTCAGAGGAGGGGAAGCAGGGCCAATGGGAGAGCCAATTGATTGAGGAGAAACTAGCCTTTCCTCCTCTACTACCTGCACTAGGGGTATAACATCCATGTGAGGTCTCTCATGAGGCAGGGGCATTCTATCAACATCTATATAAGTATCAAAAATTGCTCTCATCCTTGCTTTTGGGATTAGTTGCATCTCCCATGCTGGAGAGTAAGAACTGTCCTCCTTCTTTCTTCTATTTTCCTCATATTGGATTTTATACCATCTTTCCTTTCTTTTCAATACTTCCTCATAGTTTTTTGCACTTGTCTTCATCATCTTCCTCATCCCATTGATGCTCTGGTGTTTTAGCCTTCCCAAGCTTTTTGACAAACCATTCAGAGTCATAAAACCTATATCTAGCTCGGGGAAGTGTATACTTGTTCAACATATTTTTCAAGATATCATATGCTTTCCTATTTAAAAAGTGATGCATCCCAACCACAACTTGTGATGGGATCATTGATCCTTTCTTGTGTGACCCTCCCATCAAAGACTTATCAGCCTCATTTAATTGATGCATGATTTCTAAAAAGGCTACCCTATCATGGACACTAATAAGCAAAATCTTAGGAGTAACAGGACTACCAAAAACCCTAATGATTGTGCAGTCCTTAAAGTAAAACTAAGATCCCCAATTGTGGGTGATACCTAACTCAATCTTAAGGGCTTTGGGTCTGAGAAATTCCTTAGCCATTGGGCTTAGACCCCACCTAGCTTCCTTCTAAAAAATACTCAAAATCTTTCTCACAAATAAAGTTTCAAAAACCATATAGTTTGACTCATTCATATATGAGTCTCAGATATAGGTTCAATCTTGAAGAGGAAGTGGCTCTCCTTTAGACGTGGTTACAATCTACAAATTAGGATACCATACCTTAAGACCTTTGAACAAAAGTATATGCATCAGGAGAGAGTAATACCTAAAAAAAAATTATTTGCCCATTTTGAAATCACACAAGGAATTATGCAAACCTTGGGCTACCACAAAATCATATTCGAAAGGCCTATTGATATCCCTTCTTTGGATATCCATACAAACCATCAACATCTAGTTTGGATTCAGGTTCCTTGCATCTGCAACATAGACTTGACATAAAGCATAGTATGTATCCAAAAAGTAATTGATAAATAGGTCTGTGTTGTAAGGGGCAGCCTGTTTTGATGCCAACTTTCTATCATCTCCCTTTATGTGTAGAGGCCTAAATGATGCAAATCTTCTTCTATACAAGAGCTCATTTTTCTTATACTCCATATCTAGCTCTTAGGGATCAATAACCCAATCCGTGTTAGGGTTGAGAATGAACACTTCGTTGATAACATCTTTGGTGATCTCTATTAACTTGCCACCTTCACTGGACACAGTCTCTCTAGTATCAGGCTTGTAATTTGTAGCAATTGCAACAATCAATTCAGTATTCACATAGACATTTGGAACCACAAGTTTTTCTAGATTGCAATTCCATATGTTGGACATTGGAATTCTCTCCTTCTTCTTGTTGTAGCCTCTCCTCCAGAGACTAAAACCTAATGGTGGAATCAACACATCCCTGATTCCAACAAAGTGATCAATGATGAATTCATCTAGTCGGGACCCAGACTTGGATCTCTTTTGTGTCTCTGATGATCTAGGGAGTTGTGCAATTATTTCTTCAAAGAAATTTCTCTTCCCCAAATTAGAAGACTCTGCCATTCCTAGGGTTAGGGTTCTACAGAGTACAGACTAATAGAAATGAGAAGCTCATGTAATTCGACTCTAATTAGATTCTTAGAAACCCTAATTATGATATCAAAAATCACAAAACAATTTTCAAATTATGCAAAGCACTGTAAATATGAATTAGCTGCAAGCCTCCTACATGGGAGGTCTTAAGTTCAAATCTCAAAAAGCATTATTCAATAAAAAAATATGAATTAGCGGGAGATCAATGTTAATATAATAGATAATTTTAGATCATAATGGGCAAAATGAATTCATTAATTGTGGGCACATATGTAGGTGCGATGGTTAGCCAGTGTCAGAAGCGAGCATGTAGTAGATTCGAGCATGTAGTAGATTTAATATTTTTTATTTTACCATTACCTCTTAAGCTTCCTCGACATTGGGGAGTTAGCTTGGTCGTGCACCTTTTCCCAATCGTGCTACAATCTTAGCCATAGATATCCTATGAAAGTGTCTCTCTTTATCGCACTTAGAAAATGGGGGCATAGGTCCCATGCTCTTATTGTGTGACTTAGTTGTCCATATGCTCGTCTTATTGGTCAAGACATTTACCATTAGCCTTCATGGGTCCCACATGCCACATCTGCAACAACATTGCAGAATTAGACTTTGGATGCATCTTTGATTAGTTGCATAATCACTTCTGGGCGTTGATCTTTGCTAAACTATTCGCTTCGTAAACTGCAAAGGACACGACCATGTCAGACCCACCTTTCCACCATGTCAACAACCACATATATGCACAACGAGCTTGAGTGGATCCCATCTACCACGTAAGTGACGGGCTTGCAAAGTTAACATTTGCCAACCCATTAATCTAATCATGCAACTGTGCGCAAACACTGGTCGTGGATCTTATCGAAGATGAAGGATAATTAAACAAAAAAGGAAAGAGGGGTGAACCAGATGGCTAACACGAAGGGTCGGTCATACGAAGACATAATGGGCCTCAATGGATAACTTAAGACATCAGAAACTAGTTGTCGGGGGTCGCCGCTGAAATAGATCAAAAAGAGAATGTAGCATGGCTAGGACATGGGGTTTAGGGTTTTAGGCTTAAACCTTTTAAAAAATAGAAGATAAACCCTAAATGGCAAAAAGTTTCAAAAACGTCCCAACACTAAGGTCTGCCTTCCACTCTGATTTAGATCTAAGGACCTTTCTAGAATTAAAACAGAGATAAAATAAAGTTTATTCAAGCCATGAAAAAACATTCATAGATTCATTAAACAAAGTTAATTCAAGCCATGACAAATTACAATATTCTTGAAATTACAAACAAAGTAAATAAGAAAACCTGAATGTATTTGGGAATACAAATTATACAATACATATTATGAAATCATTGTATGAGCTTCTGTAGCATGCTCCACTCTCCATCAGATGGAACTCCAAATTGTTCTAATATATAGTAAGTGACTTGCAAATTTGTCAGCAATTCATAATTGGAAGTGGAAGTTGACATCAATATTTCATTTAAAGTTGCATTCAAGGTTATCAATGGTTTGGTCATGGCCAAAAAGTTAGCCTCATTTATGTCCTTAGAAAATAGGTCTAAATCAAGCTTCATTTTCTCCTCCATCTCATTTTTGAAATCAACATCTCCAATGTATTGCTATGTTGTATCGAAACTCATCGGCAAACCAAGTTTTGTCAATCTCTGCACCTTTCCATGTAGCTTCTTCATCTTTTTTGTAGCCTTATCCAAACATTCCTGTGATTCCTGTAGTTTCTTACATTTTTGAATGACATATGAAGCCTTTACTGAGGCCTCAATGTACTCGTGAATTCCCTTGGATGCTAAATATTTTTTATTGGATTTGTAGGCTATTTACAAAATTTGATTTGCAATTTTCTCTCTTGAATTCAACTTTTAGTTTTGAGCCATGTATTCAGTCAGCTTCACATAATGTACATTGAAATTTCCAATCAATTCAAACAACTGACTGTGAGGCCTCACCTCGACTCAGTCTGACATTCAGTGGATTTTATATTTAGACTATTATGGATACTTTATTTTGATGCTTTTTGAGACTTAGAACTTATATGATTTCAGGATTTGGGATAGCATTGCTATGATTTGATGATTTTACTTATATGCTTTTGTGATAGAACACTACATGATTGTTAGATAAGATGATATTGCAATGATAGATGTCGTTATTGAATTTGCAAGACTTTACTCTGAATATAGAACTATGATGTATGTTTAGTTTATGTGAATTGGGATGAAATTGCTTATGTGAATTTGCTTGATTAAAGATGTATTCAATCTGTGCAGATGAAAATTGTATGCAAGTAATGATGTGCATTGTTATATTATTGAATTGTATTATATATGGATATTTGGAAGTACTAATGTGTAAATTGAGATGCGCAGAAAATTTACCACGTGACCATGGAAATTACGGAGAATCAAACCTAGACTTATGTATGCTCGTAAGCCAGGGTTTGTCTATTTGGAGAGACAACACCCCGTTTGTGTTGTATTTTATTCGTAACAGTATATGCTGCATGAGTGTTAAGTGTTATTTAAAATTATTGTGTAAAAACCACAAGAGACAATTTCATGTTTTATTTTTGTAAAAGTGTTTTATTTGTGCCACTTGACACATGTGTGGATTTAAATTTAAATGTTTTATTTTTTCTCTTGGTGGGAAAGTGTTTAATTATAGTTCTTCTTAATTAAAATAATGTGTTGTCATAAATACTTTGGGAATATAATATTTGGGGTGGTCAACTTATGTTTGACCCGAAAATAAACTTCAGAGGGGTTTAAAATGGGTTAAATGAACACCTAGGGGTACTTTAATAGGGTTTCCTAAAGCCCATAAGGTATACCTAGGGGTTAGGGGTAATTTTAGGCAAGTTTCTACTTTATAATGATCTTTTTAACGCTTTAAAAATTGGCTTTTTTGAGTTGAGCGAAAATTGAAAATTAGAAGTTAAATCTAATCAAGATTTTTCCTTTTGGAATGAGAGTCTTTTTGCATTTTTGCTTTCTTTCCTTTTTGGTTTTTAGAACTTGTGAGAACTCAGAGAGTGAGCTTCTTAAGCAAGATTTTGAGATTTTGAGGGTAATCACCCACTCTCCATTTTTGGAGACAGAAGAAAATTTGAAAAGAAAATAATGTTATGGAATAGAAAAATTGGTTAAGGGTAGAAGGAAAAAGATTTGTGGATTGGGCAGCTCTTCATCAAATATCATAATACCTTTGGGCAGATTAAGGTTGGTTTCAGTTATTCTTTTAATGTCTTCTTCTTGTTTATGTCTGGAAGTTTGTTGGTGTAAGAAATCCGTGTTCTTGAAAATTTATGTTAGAAAATCTTTTGGTATTTTTGCATTATGATTTGTTTGTGTTTTGGGAGTTTTCTCAAGACCTCTTACTCTTGGGAGAGAAGAGGATCTTGAGGGTGGTAGCAATGACAAACCCTCGAGTGAGAGACTCTCTTTGAGAGCGATCACAAGGGATCTTTGTGTGACCCTTGCTGCATGGCCTGTTTGTGCAATGGGGGTCATAAGGAGGGATATAAGGCTAGAATGCCTTTGGGGGGCATAAGGGATAAGGGGTTGAGATTCTTGATATTATTATTGTGCCATGAGGTGGCTTCTTGTTTATTTCATACTTGCAGTTCTCCTCAGGGTATTGGTCCACTACCACCCTTTGAAAATGTTCATCACCAAAGTGTGGTGCTGTGAAAGCCAAGTTGGGAATGTGTCTGGAAAATCTGTATGCATTTGCTTTCTATGTGTTTGCCTGTTTGTTACCCGTCTAGGAATTGGTTCTCCGAGCTCGGGGGTGGCTACCAGTTAGCCTAGGCTGGGAGGTGAGCACTCCGTGGTCATATTTGTGTTTTCTATTATGCAGGAAAGTCAGGAGAAAAGAGAATAGGAATCATGAAAAAGACACAGAAGATTATTATTGAAGATACTTAAATTCAGTTGCAGATATTTGTTTAAATTGTTATAGAAGTATGCCTCATTCATAGAAAAGAGAAGCAAGTTGTAATTCTTGAAAATAGACTTGAAGTTTTATTGTTGTGGCTATACAAAGAAACAACCTGTAAATTGGTAGAATATCTTAGAGTTGTAAAAAAAAAAAAAAAGCTTGTTTTATTTCTACTTCTGGTTTTTAGTAAAAGAAAAGTTATTTTGAGTTGCATGCAAAAGCCTCTTTGTATTATGAAAAAAAAAAAGAAAGAATAGATTTCATTTAAATTTTATCTATATTTTACTTGTGGCAAAATAGGAGTTTATTTATGCTGAAAGATCTTAAGTATTTAAAAAAAAAAAAGAAAGATGCTTTATGTAAATATTTTATTAGAGGAAAAGTCAATGAATCTTTTTATTCTAGAGAAGTATATTGTATTTCTAAAAATGTATTTCTAAATTATATTTTTAGTTAGTGTTGATTAAAAACACACACACACACACACACACACACACACACACACACACACACACACACACACACACATATATATATATATGTTTCTGAAATTAACTTAATGCTTTTCCTTTGTTATATTATTTAAAATTGTTGCATGTAAATCTTTTTTAAAAAAATAAATAAATATATATATATATAGGAATATTTTCACCTTTTAACTATGATTATAAATTTATATAAATATAAATATATATATATATATATTTATATATAATATATTTTAAAAAAAAAAAAAAATTTAAAAAAAAAGAGGGATTGTTTTGGGTCCACGCGGACCCCACTGTGTGTACGCACAGTGAGGGCCACGCGGCGCCCACTGTGTGCACACACAGTGGACGGCCGCGGCCGCCACTGAGTGGCCACACAGTGGGGAGCCGCTAGCGGCGCCCACTGTGTGGACACACAGTGGTGCCGCGGCGCCCACTGTGCGCCCACACAGTGGCGCCACGGCTCTCCCCGCCTCCATTCTTCGTAACCTGCACAAAAACATGGCCGCCGCCGCTTGTTCGGCCCTGTGGAAAAATTTAGTGGAAATAATAAAAAAAGGGTTAAACCCTAGCCCGGGTAGGGCTAGGGCAAATGAATTTAAAAAAATATTATGATAATTTAGAATTGATATTATATATATAAAAAAAAAAAATATAGAACCCTAAATAGGGTTGGAGAAATATTGATTAACATTTAGAAAGTTATTGTGCTTTTGGCAATAGAATTAAAATATATAAAATATATATATATAATTCTGGTCATTTGGAAGTAAGTATTTAATTATATATATATATATATATATATATATATATATATATATATATATATATATATATATATATATATATATATATATATATATATATATATATATATATAGTCATTTGGAAGTAAGTATTTAATTATAAATATATATATATATATATATATATATATATATATATATATATTTATATAATTCTGGTTATAATTTGAAGTAAGTAATAAAGAGAAATTTAAAAATGATTGATTAGACTATATAGTCATATTGGAGATTAAATTAATTTTTCCTCTCCTATTTCTTTAGCGTGGTTGATTTAATAAACCTAATGACTAGGTATCTCGTGGAGATAAAATTAAACCAGTTAGTTTTTCGCAAATAATATTTAACGAATTATCGATGCTTAATTCGTTTCAGAATTAGCTCGAACATAATTATGAAAATATCAATAACGCTTATCGTGTGAGTGAACTTGTTAATTAAATTAGTATTTTTTTTAAAAAAAATTGTTCCGTTTTTGCCCAAAATTTTGGGCATGACACTGACAGAATTGGTCAGCCTTCTACATTATTTACTCCCAAATATTTTATTTTATAAACCTAGTTGTTTGTTTCCAAGATCTGCTCAATTCGTCTTTGACAGAGTTAATATCATTGTATGCCTTCTGCAACTCTTGTGTCAGTCTTTCATTGTTTTTTCTTTCTTCCTCTACTTTTTCTTCCCACTACTTTGCTCTTTCCTTCTCTTCATTTAATTGGTCTTGTAAATTTTTTGTTGAGGCAGCGACGTTCTCCATATTTTTGTATAATCGCATTAAAGAGGCTCTTTCGCTTTCAATTTTTTTGATGCTTTCATATAAGCTTTTCTTCAATTCATTCAGTTCCACCTTTAACTGTTCATTCTCTGCACTTGTAGATGTAGAGGCGGATTTTTTATCCTTTTGCGTAATTCATTGAAACTGTTATCTGCAACTTTCCTCTTTGCTTTCTCATTTTCTAGGTCTCTCTGTAACTTTTGTATTTCTCTCTCTCTCTCTCTCTCTCTCTCTCTCGCTTGAGAAATGATGTGTACACCAATTCATTGGTCTTCCTTGACACATTAATTTTGTCCACATTCTTTACTCCTGAGAAATTCATTTGGACGGTGATAATGTGAAATTGGGAGGGATCAATCTGATTCTTTGGTTTATTTTGATTTGGAACTGGGGGCATAACAACCATGAACTCCATCATTTCTTTATTTGTGTCATATGTGGAAAATATCCTATTCATTGCAGGTTCTTCCTCTACAGTTGTAGTACTTGCAACCTTCATCATTTGCTTCCTTTTTTCTTTATTTTTTCTTGCTCTCTATCTAAATTGATCAACAGAATTATTGTAATTAAAATATGGGGTTGCTGACACAATTGAATGTTTGAATGGTGAAATAACACTTGTAGATATGTAGGCATCTCCACCTATGCCTGTGGCTCTAACTATTTCATTGTGAGGTAGACGTCTAGTAAAAGATGCAAAACCCATTCCTAATCCTATCCCACTCTAACTTACAGTTGTGGTTATTAGACTCGTTTGAGGGCCAGGGGCTTGTTTTGGACCTGGAAACAATCCCTTCATAGTGGAACTTGATGTAGTTGGATTTGTACTGATACTCATCATTGTTGTCACAAGCTTTTGCTTATTTAGCATGATTTGATCACTGGGATTCTATATATTATCTTCTATTGTTGGCCTCTTCTGAGTGTCTTTTTGTCCATGAACTTGTTGACAACAACTAGTACTAGTACCCATACCATCCCCACCAGTGGCAGTAGCACTTGATTCTCCACCATGTTCTATTTGTGATTGAATCTGAGTGTCAGGATTTGAAGCTTTAACAAAACGAGGTTCAGGTATATAATTATCACCTTTCCCTGTTGATTTAACTCCAATGCCTCGATGATATGCACCTTTTCTTGGTAACTCTACCTCTAGTGGCGTCTAAGGGCCTTGTCCTTTGGACCCTAGACCACCACCTTGATAACTCAATTTTTCCATTATGGCTACCCCTGAAGAATATTTTTCAAACATGGCCTCACTCAAAATAGATATTTTTGTAGATTCTATAACAACTGTTGGAGTTTGACCTTAGGGTATCTCATTATCGCTTTGATGATCTCTATCATCATCATTATCATCAAATGCTTCAGAGGGATTCTCTATATTCCACAATTTGCTAAACTCATAATCCTCTAAGATATCTTCAAAATATGCAATAGTCTTTGGTTCACCTAGATTCTTCCTCATAGACCAAAAATCTTTGATTTTGTTTCATGTCCAGTTTGCCTCTGTACAAGCTTGTGATAGAGAAGCTGGGATGCTTATTCTATTAGATGGAACATCAGGTCTTTTGTAAAAATTGTCTGACCTCCTAGTTTGGATCTCTTGCTCTATTGTTCTTTGTGGGTGCAATGCCATAATTTGTGCTGACAATTGTTCTAGAGAAATAATTTTCTTAGTAGCAGTTTCCTCCATCACTTTTTTGACCTCATCCCAAGAATCCTTGTTTTTCAACATTTCTAACAAGGGTTTACTTACATGTTGGATTTTACTTGTAGAGTTCTTATTCGCCACAACCATTTCTTTAATGATTTCACATGGATCATACTGCCAGTAATTGTCAACATCAAAATTAAAAAAATTCAAAGTTTCATATACCACACTAAATGCTTTTCTCTCAAATGTGTACCCTCCACATGAAGGGAATATGCTTTTCTTTTGCTGACCATAAAAGTAGAGCTTATCTGTACTCTCCATCTACCGTACATATTTCAATGCAAAAACCCTCTCTATAACACGTATTGGAAGTTTGTAGGGTTCTACTCCTGATCCATAAAACCTTAACATAGTATAT
The DNA here is from genome assembly GCF_030272615.1 of Cryptomeria japonica. Classification (NCBI taxonomy): domain Eukaryota; kingdom Viridiplantae; phylum Streptophyta; class Pinopsida; order Cupressales; family Cupressaceae; genus Cryptomeria; species Cryptomeria japonica. The sequence continues at coordinate 570,766,150 of NC_081411.1, read as the reverse complement.
TCTTCCATGAGGTACCAGTTAGCCAATTGTATTTCAGGTCCCAGTTGAATGCAATCTCTCCAAGACTCGAGCAATCTAGGCATTGGAGTGTTTGTAATTGCATGACATATTGGAGCCAAAAAGAAGTCTACAAAATGGTTGTAGTTCCCTTTGTTATCATGCATCCTTATCTTAGTGGTCCATTCATATATTGGACGCACTGTTCTCACCTCATCATCCTTATACACCTGAATTTGAAGCTTGTTGGACTCGAATGTTCCATTATATTTCAGTAGAAGAAGATGGCACGGGTAGGTTGTAAACCTAAATTTCTTATAGGAACCTCTTTTAATCTCTACAAATTGTTCATGCATGGATTGAACAACGTGCTCAACAATATTATATCTAACAAGTTGATTAACACAATGGATATTAAATACCATTTCAAGGAGGCTTGCACCCACTTCCATATTATTTTCCAATCCCAGGTAAAATGTTAGCATGGCAATAGTATCCTAAACCCATGACACAAAAATATCTCCTTTATAAAGAGGCTTATGATTTTGATCCAATTGTTTACCATCCATTGTTATCACTTTGAGATAATTATTTCTCCCCTCTTCATCAACTGGTAAAAAATCATGGGCAAGCTTTTCTAGGTCAATGTGGACATTTGAGTGTCCAAAATCTCCTGCTCCAAGCCTTGAGTTCAACAAACTTTTAAATTCTTCTTCGGTAATGGATAAAGTTTCCTTTTGAATATTTTTATTAACAATTACTCATCTATTTTCATCATAATTTTGGGCATAGACCATGATAATTTTCGGGCAAGGGAAAACCTTAGGTAGCATCATGCGTTCCAATCCAACATCCCATGTTGCAGTTTTATTTATGTCTTGGCCTAATATTTTATTATACACAATCTTTTGTGCAACCATGGATTACATGATCATAAATATCATAAAATTCATTAGAGAAACCTGGGGTTTTAACGAATTGGGCATAGTCTATTTCTTGTATCTCTTTGAATTTCCCCATCGCCCTTAATTCTACAATCTAAACTACAAGATTGAAAAAATTAAAAATGTGGGATGTAGGTGTTCTATATTTCTCTTAGGCACTTACCCAAAATTTTTAATTTGAAACGATGAAGAAATAGACTGGTGTGGACAAAATTTTTTGCATCCCCAAATCTGTATTATAATTTATGAATCTCCTTGGTTAACTAGTTACTCCAAAGTTCAATCTCCCTTAATTTCAAGAGCAGCAGAGCTTCCTCGAAGGGCAAAACCGTGGTTAAAATTTATTTCTTTTTCTTTCTTTCTTCTATTAAAAACATTCAATCATTCATTTATTAAAACCTTTTATTCCTGGCAGTGCTCACACGTATCTCTATTCTGACGACTTTTTGAAGAAACTTGTGTCCTTCACAACTTCGGGCCGAAATAGAGCTTATGTCATTGATTTGCGATCATTCAACGGTCATTAAATTGATTAAAATTAATTTAAGTATAGACCTAGAGTTAATTAAGTATACAATTTATACATTTTATAATAAAACTAAAAGTAACGACTTCCATATTTAATCACTTCAATTTATAAATTGTAATAAAAACTTTTGACTATATTTAAAAGTTCAGTTATGATCAAGATATCACTAGTTTTATTTGATAAAAATCAAGAAGGTTTTTATAAACTATGACAAATAAAAAAATTTAAATTAAAGACATTAAACTAGTACACGTGCCTATAATTTGAATTTACCATTGTAAGGGTTTATGCTCTAGGGTTTTTTGCACGAGCTATAGTTGCATTTGTTACATTAATCATTGCTTTCTATGTGTATTTCAATTTTATGAGCCTAATTGAGAGTTGCAGAGTGAATCGTTTTAAGCTTTATTTTTTAAAACCTAGTTATTACATGTATCTATTTATATAAACCCTAACTCTGATAATTGCCAACAATAAAATTTATGTCAATTTTAATCTCATTCTTCTAATTAGATAGTTGTTTCTATTTTTAAAAGTAAATCGCTAGGTAAGGCCAACACCCATATGACATCTCACAAAGTTTCACTTTAGCTAAAATAAAATCTCATAAATCATCTGAACAATTTTTTTTTGATAAGTTAATAGTTGGGTAGGGCCAACACCCATTATATTAAGATAACATTAAAAATAAAGATACAACAATATTTGGCTTGAAGCTGAAAATATATTCTCGGTAGCATTTCCAATGATCATTGATCACACTACGTGGTATGTCCAGTAGTGACAAAAATGATTGCACAAGTACTTTAAAAAAAAATTAACAACCCATAACCCAGTACCCACAATACAAAATTCAAAACAAAACGAAGCAATTGCACCATACTTCAGGACTACGAGACATTTCGAGCCCACCTTACCACTTCACGTTCCTCCTTCATTTTGTCCTGCCTGAATTTCTTGGCTTGTAAGATGAGCGGGAAGTCATGTCTGCAGTTAGCATGAGCTTCGCCTGCTACAATTTCCTCCACACCGCATCTGTCATCCTCAATCCATTCCTCTCCGCCCCTCAGCTGCAGTGCCCCTACAATCTCAACCGCATCTGCCTCATCATTTTCAGCTTCATCTAGCAACCCTTTAGTGGAAAGGTAGAACCAATGCCAATAGTCCTTCTCAAGTTCCTTGATTTTGGCTACATATAGGAGGAAATTGATATTTCATAGTATATCACTCCTTCGCCCCTACAACAACTGGGCATCTTGTGTTTGCACAATCAAAAATTTAGAAACCCCCCCAGTGTAATATTTCCGTGGGAGGGGAATGAGGAGGTTCTCATCCACATTGTTGATCATTGCATCAATGCTGCGCAAATATGCATGCTCAAACAACATTTGAGTGAGTTTTTTCGCCCACTCCTTGGAAACCCTCATATATAACACCATGACAAGAAAAAAGGCCAAAATGTCTGAACTGACCCTATGCCTGTGATATGCCATCAGAAACTCCAACCCCAACACTGTCTTGACCGCATGCATTATGCACAGGTGGTCATTCACCAAGACGCCCCCTAACCGTTTATTAGTGAACACCTACAAACGTTGTTTATTGTTTTATTGACCTGAGCATAATCGGCGTGTCCACTCCCACCTCCACATTTCCAACTCTAACATGTAATGCGGAAATACATTAATATCCCAATGCCCAATTTAAAGGCATTCCACTAGCTTCATCATAAATATCTCATTAAATGCATACTTACCATAAGTTGCCTTGTGCGGTATAAATTAATAGTATATATATATCTTCTTCTTTTTTTTTCTAATTTTTGATACAAGTTACAACGACAGAGTCAAATCTGAGATCAAGAATGTAAAACCAAGCAGAAGATCATTTCAAAAGAGTGAAGTGTGAATCACTCGAGTTAGTGTTTCCTAATGTTAACACATTGACAAGGAAATTGCCAAGACAAAACAAAATATCCTTCATATTATGATTCATCATTCATGTAACATCTGAAAGTACAAATGGAGACAATCTTAGCAACAATATAGTAGTCTATTCATTAACTAATTGAAAAAATACTAAGAGAAAGTGTACATTCTAATTTCTTTCACCATGAAACCACCCTAGACAAATAGACAAGATAAACCCCCATTTCTACTCTCCCCAAAGATAAGAAAATTTTAGAATCCTTCTTTACAGCCTTGGTATTCCTTTTATAATCATAAGGAATGCAACAAGCTACCAGTCGTTTACAAGAATGTGTAACATGTGTTGCATGTATAAGATGTCGTAAAACCGCCAAACTAGTATACATAAAAGCTTGGGTGTCGAGACACAAAAAGCTTCCATGAATGCCGACTACCTTATGAGCCATGCCACTATCGCACAATTGTGGTTATTGATGCAGAGAGTACTAGGATACAAGATTCTCATTGCATTTCCTAGTAGGGGAGAACTTTAACAGTTTTGATCAAGCAGGGATGCTTGACTCCAAAACTGCATCTCCAATGTCTTCACCCAACTTTCTCTTTGCATTCCACCCATTATAAGGGGGAAATGGCGATTGGCAAAGAGATCAAAATTATTTTCAATTGCAGTCGAAGTCTATAGTTGCATTGAAGCCTTTTAATAACCCTTTGGCTATCTTTGGTTGTTTTAATAACCCTTTGGCTACAAGGTAAGTCATTAATCAACTTTACTTCATGGCATCTACAAACCTTCAACCATATCTCCTTATGCCAGAATTTAGCTGTACCTTCTATGCACTTAATTTTAAAACCTCTGCAAGCAAGGCAACAACACTTCCTAAAAAATTATATCTAGAAATATGTCTATCTTCTACAATTTGAAATGTAGCATGCAAATTATATTACTTCTAGCTTCTACATTCTAAAAAGCAGCATGCGAATAATGACCCTATTTCTTTATTTGCAAAGTGGCAACAATTGACAATCAAGTATATACTTTGGATTATTCCACATATTGTATTAATCTGTGTGAGATGTACTTTTCTATCATTTCTTGATATAAAATATACCACAAGAAAGATTTCATTCTAACAGTCCTGATACTTGTACATGACTCATGTACCTCAACACAGATTAATATTGGTAGCTTCTCATTGAATATTAAATTTGTGCTATCCTTCATATTTTTCTTCCTCTGACATGCACAATGTTTTCTATGCAAAAGGATAATAGAGAATCCTCGATCAAGATTTCATACGTGTGAAAAAGTAGCTTTCTAAAAGATTTCATACGGATATGCATGACACTTATAGATAAGATGTGATGTGTTTGCTATATTAGTTTTTTTCTCCAATAAGTAATGGAAGAGTGGCCTTAATTATTCTACAATTTTTATGTGATTGAAAAACATTCGCCAATGTAATTATTATTTTTCCCCAAAAATAATGAAAGATTCGCCTTAATTTTTCTACATTTTTCATGCAATATGAAAAAAATGGCCAATGTAATTATTATTTTCTCCCCAAAAATAATGAAATATTTGCCTTAATTTTTCAAAAAAAATTAGGCAATAGAAAAAGATTCGCCAATAAAATTAATTTTTTTTTCTCAAAAAGAATGAAAAATTCACCTTAATTTTCATACAATTCTTACGCAACTGAGAAAAATTCGCCAACGAAATTTAATATTTTTTCCCTATTAAAAAAAAAATTCGCCAGAAAAAATAATATTTTCCCCCAAAATAATGAAAGATTTGCCAGGATTTTACACCTTTACCCAGGGGGGGGTTTCTTAAAGTTATCCCCGCCCCTTTCTATCTCTCTCCCTTTCTCTAAACCTTTCTCTCTATTACTTGTCTTTGCCATCTTTTTTCTCTCTTTCCCCCTCTATCTCCATCTCCATATATTTTTCTCCCATTCTCTATGTATATATCGTTATCTCCACCTCTCTCTCTTATTCACTCCATCTCTCTTTTATGATATCTCCATCTCTCCATTTCTCCCTCTCACTTCTTCTCGAGCTCTATCTTTTTTATACATATCTCTCTATCTCTCTCCCTATCCTTCTCTATCCATCGATATTTGCCTTATATATATATATATCCCCCCTCTCTCTATCTCTTTCTATCCATATCTTTCTCTACCTTTATCTCCTAATCTCTTTATCTCTCTCCCTATCGCCCTTTATCTTTCTGTATCCATCTCCATCTCTCTCTCCTCTACCTATCTCTCTCTCCCTTTCTCACCCTACCTCTCCATCTCTCCTCCCTCGTATTTCTCCCTATCTATCCCTACATCTCTATCTAATTATCTTTCTATCTCTCTCTACCACTATATATCCCCCTCTCTATATATCACTTCCTATCTCTATATTTATCTTTCTATCTCTCCTCTCTCCCTCTATTTATTTTTCTTTTCCATCTCTATCTATTCCTCTCTCCTCTCTCTTTATACCTCTCTAGGTTCTCTCCATCTTCCTGTCCTCCATCTCCATCTCCATCTCTATCTCTATCTCTATCTCTTTACCCCCTCCCTCGCGCCCCCCCCCCTCTCTCTCTCTCTCTTCCCCCTCTCTCTCGCGCTCTTCCTCTTTCTATTCCCACCTCTCCCTCTCTCTCCCTCTCACCCTATTGCAAACATAACATGAGCATGTTGGCAATGAAACTTGATTATCTTCTTGATTCAAAGGTTTTGTTTTAGTTACATGTACTACACAAATTTATGCAAAGAATAGACCAAAATTTCCCCTAATTGTCCTTCCACACCTCTTTGACATACCCATTACACACCAAAGTGAAATTGCTAGTCTTATTCAATCTGATAACTATCTTCCTCGTTGTCTCAACCATTTCCTCGCTAAATAGATCTCCAACTAAAATTACTGCTAAATTGCTTGTATACTTAACTTGAATATATATTTTTTGTTTGACCATAATATCGTTATCATTATCTAATAAAGTGCTCATTTGTTTACACTTGAATTGGCCTAATAAGGGAACTTGTACTCTTGAAAGAGAGGTTACAAGTTCACATCTTGTAAGGAAGTACGTATGCCTTGTTTTGTAGCATAATAGATGCTTCTGACATTAAATATGGGGTATAGTCCCAACTTACAATAAGTCATGTATAAATTCAAACACAAATTGTCTCATACCATAGAGTAAAAAGATCCATTTCAATTTCTGTTTTCATTTCCACTTAAACTAATTTGATATCATGTTCATGTATAACTTCAATCACAAATTGCCTCATTAGATCCATTTTCATTTTTACTTGAAACATTTATAGATTCATAACACAAATTACCTCATATGTTATGCATTTCCATTTCTATTTTCATTTGCCCCGACATCATTTCCATTTCCTTGTTCTGGGAAATGTCTTGTAATCTGACATCATATCCTTTTCCTTATTCTTCCAAAATCTCGGAAATGTCTTTCGGGTCAGGCAAGGTATAGGGGAAGAGTACCAATAGATAACATAGTTCCAATAACCGTCACCTTATTGTCATGTTGACCCCCCAATAGCTGTCATAGTGAAAACACCATTAATAAATTTGTTTTGTACCAATAGCTGATCATTTTTTGTAATTAATTGGCTCATTTGTGCACAACTATTGGAACATTTGGCCCATTTGTGTACCACTATTGGATCATTTGTGCACCACTATTGGGACATTTCTCAACAAGTACTAGTGATTTTGAGTTGACGGTTACTGGAACATCTTTAGTTAGGTATCAGGGGACACTTTGGAATGTGCACTTTTTGACCCTTGTGCGCATAACTGATTCGACAGCGTGCATCGTTACTACCCAGAAGCTAGATCAATAGCTATAAGCAGTTAAGTCGCATACGAAGACAACTAAAAAAAAAATCAAAATCCGATGTACCGTTTAGGATCTGTGGGTGTGCGAAGTTAGCTATGATGACTACTCTGGCTCTTCCCCTAATGACATCCTTGTTGAAGCGTACATGGCTCTAAACTTTCTTAGTTTTTAGAAAGTAAAAAGGTGAGGTCGCTCTCTCAATTTACCCGTTTCGTCCATGAGAGTTTCATCGACATTATATGAATCCGTTCACACACACTCGAATAAAATGGAGGAATAATGACGAAAGATTAACGTGGCTCAACAGCAAATGCATTTTTTAAGTTGCAATTGGTCTGTTCATGTAACAAATTCCAATTTGATTCGCCAGCGGTGAATGTTTTAAGTTATATCAAAACTTAGACATGAAAATCCTTTTCCATCGGCATGTATTCTATTATCCTGGTGCTATTATCACACATACTCTAACCTTAACGGGTTCCTTCCGCCATTCAATAAAATCTGTTTCTTTAATTTCAACAAATAGCAGACGGAGGCTTGTAACGACATTTTCCACTTCTCAGAAATATAGCTGTTCAATAAGGTACTAGGTAATTACTAATTTTCTTTTCTTAGTTTCATGATCATTTTAATGAATTCAAAATCCTGCAACGAAAAAACCATTGAAACTATTCTAGTCAGGCACTTGTTTTAAATAAGTTTGACTTTAGAAGCATTGGTGTCTGACTTGAGTGTGTTGGGGCAGAAATATATCTACATCCATGGAGAAAGCTGAAACAAATGACAATGAGCATACAGTGGGAAGGTGGTATTCCCTGCCAGATTTGCAAATCCGCGATCACAGGTTTTCTGTACCCCTAGATTACAAATCCCCTGGGGAAGCTTTGATAACTGTTTTTGCAAGGGAAGTTGTTGGTGGTATGTTTCTCTTTATTGTTCTTTTTAATTTTTCCATTGGTTTCAGATAACTGTTCTTAGTTTCAGTTGTGTATGTAGGCCATCAGTGTGAGTAGCTTTGAAGCAGTTGCTTAATGTCGGTATGTTTGATTGATTTGGTTTGAGGTTTTATCTTGTGGGCTACATGGTATATAGTTTGGTTCACTAGTAGTGTTCCCTTGCTATTGCCATTGTTAGGACAGTTCAGATTGGTGGGTTTTTAACATTGCGTAAATTGAAACCGAATTGTTTGACATATTGATTAGTTGTATTCACGGATGCCTGAACTGACATTTTTTTCTTCTATATATTGATTTTTGGGGTTTGAAAGTTTTTTCTAACCGCCTTGTATTCTTGGTGGTATTCTCTGCTTTGTGGACTGGATGGGAATATGGGTGTATGTAGATGTGGCTGTCTAATAATTGTAACGATCATCTCGGTAGTTAGTGTTGTACCGTTCAACAAAGAACCAAACTCCTAAGACAATGCCAGTCTAGCAATTTGCTTCCTTTCCACATATAACACAGTCAATGTTATACTTTTAGCTTTGAAAAGAATGCAATTAGTTATCTTTCTTATCTGTTGTTCTTTTTTCACTCAGCGGGAAAAGAAGACAAAACGCTGCCATATCTACTGTACTTGCAAGGAGGGCCAGGCTTTGAGAGTCCACGTCCGGAGCAATCAAGTGGATGGCTGAAGAAAGCTTGTGAAGAATACCGCGTGATTCTGTTAGATCAGGTACGGTAGAGAGATGTCTTGCTTCAAGATTTTTTGAATGGAAGTGTTTGGAGGGCTTGAAGCCGATGTCTATTTTAGGAATGACATGATTGTATTTCTGTGGTGGCAGCGGGGAACAGGCTTGTCAACACCTCTAACTGTGTCTTCACTTTCCCAGCTTTCTTCTGCAAAACAGCAGGCGCATTATCTGCAGCATTTTCGTGCAGATAACATAATAAATGATGCGGAGTATATGCGAGTCCGTATTGTACCAAATGAAGAACCTTGGACAGTTCTTGGACAGGTTAGAAATTGTTCGGTTCCAACTTTAAGTTTTTTTTTTGACATGTGTTGGCATAGTTACCAGGCTTGGAAATTTGTATTTATATAGGAAGGGAAAAAAATCCAAAATTATGGAATTGCCTACAAATTTTGGAAATACGATTCAGACAAAGGTATACATGTATATAAAAATAATTAACATGAACAAATGCTAAATTTACTTGACGGGCTCAACAGCAAGGGAAGTAGGCAGGATGTAGGTTTGCAGAAAAACTAATTTTTGCATTGGAAAAAAGAAAACTAATAAAAAAATGTTTGAATGGACTGATTGATTCATGTCTGAAAAAATTGTGTCCTTCAGGATCTGGTAACTTACTATAGGCCATTGCATTCCAAAAAAAAATACAGCCATTGAATCTGGCTAGAGTGCAGTTTTCTTAAATTGCAGCTTCAATTGAATTAGTTGATAACCACTGGCCTTCGGAAAAAAGAGCATCAATCAAAAGACTCCTCAGTTGCTAAGCAACTTTTTCCAGTGTTGCTGAACTGTGAATCAAATCGATTGTTTCTAAACTATGAAGCAACTTTGTAAACATTGCATCCAATTTTGAGAGAACTTATTTTTTGATTTTGGGACTTGAATTGTTGTACAAGTTTCTTTTAGGTGTTGCGTGGAAAAAGAAAAAGCAGGCTTTCTCCTTAAAAAACCAAATTACGAGAGGTTTTGAGAAAATCTAAATACCCAACAAAATAAAGAAGTGTTAGGCTGTGTTTACATTACTAATAGGTGTGATACAAGGGAGGCTTGTAAGGGAATTACCTGCACCAAGAGTTTTGTAAATTCAGAGCACACTTTGGGGTGAAGTCCCTGGGTTTATGTGTTAGCACTTCTATTCTCTTCAGTACTTGAATCGCTTTGAGGTACTTTTTTGCTTTGTGGTATTGCCAATTTATATGCAATCATAGAAGAAATTAGTACTCATGGAAATTGGTCATCAAAGAGATTAATACACATGGTGAAAAATCCTACAAAAATACAATATGTTTTTTGCTTTGTGGTTATTGCCAATTTATATGCAATCATAGAATAAATTAGTACTCATGGAAATTGGTCATCAAAGAGATTAATACACATGGTTAAAAATCCTACAAAAATACAATATCTAATTTAAAGGCTACCGTGGAAGCTCAAATTACATAACAATGTAAAATATGCTTGAGAAAAACATTTGGGAAGAAAATGAGAAAATTCATGTATAGAGTATTTTCAATCAAGTATGTTGAATCATATAGTGTATAAAGAACTTTTTTTAGATAAAATTTTCAATATAGGGCAATAAAAGTTTGTAGAGCACAGTCTTACTATTGAGAGGGGGGAGTGACTCAGTAGTAGATGCAATATTTTAACTTAGTGACATTCACTTTAATGCTTAACTTGTGTGCAACTAGGGCTTTTTGAACGCCAAACTGAAATCTGAAAGAGAATGTAACTAGAACATAAAATCAAAGCAATCACACAAGAAACAATGCACAATATAAAGGCTGCGCTTGTTCTCGAACATGAAGATACAGTTGAAAGTGAGGCTAAAGATACATCTATAGTTGAGCAAAGGCAGTCCTGGTTCATTGATTCACTTTGGAGTAGCAGTACATATAACCCATTTGAGGTGGTGCATCAAGCTATGGTACAACTGTTCGTGCTTCATTTGGTTGTGGCTGCTTACGATCATGTAACACATTCTACCTTGTTGAAAAAGGGCAGCTACTTTGGAGTACTAGTTAATGGTTTCATTTGAAAAAGTTTCCATTGTTAGTTAGTCTAGGATAGGTTAGTTTCCCTTTCCAATAAGTGCAGTTGCACAAAGATTGAGTCGTGTTTTGTATTAGTTAGTTACATCTCCCTTTTTGTCTTTTGTGTCTTTTGTTGCTTGACTTTGTAGCCCAATGGATGGATGAAGGCACTTAGAGTTCTGGATTCTACCCCCTTCAATTATTTCAAAGAATGATCAAAAGAAGTTCCCCAGTCAGAGCCAACTATTATCCTCAATTTCAGCTCGCTCAAATTGTGGGATAACCCCTATGAAATTTGTCTGTTTCATAGCCCACTCCCTCTAAGCACGCATGTCAAGGCGCTTGTCAAACCCCCTCGTGTAGTCAAACTCTCAAGAAATCATCTTGATTTGTGTCTCAATTTGTCAATCTAAAAAATTGACAAATTGTCTTTTTAGGAGTTAGTTTTTATTTTTTTGGTGTAATTCAGGTTTATAAACCCGAATTGCACCAAAGTCACCCTTCTTGGTGTAAATCGGGCGGGTTTATAAACCCGAATTACACCAATGTCACCCTTCTTGGTGTAAATCGGCTTTATAAACCTGAATTGCACCAAAGTCACCCTTCTTGGTGTAATTCGGATTTATAACCCCAAATTACATCAAAGTAACCCCTATTTGCAATTTTTGGTCTTTTTTGTCCAACTCTGAAAATTCTTCAAATCAATATTGCACTCCACTCCAGATGCCAGATTCCACACACTGCGACCAGATGACTTTGAAATACAAGCTACCTTACAACAATATGAAGATTTCCTAAAGAAAAATGGAGATGATGATGTTCAAAATGGAGATCCAAACACTTGGTCATTTTTATGCATTTCTAGTTTTGCGTCCTTTTGTAATTCCAATTGATACTTCAGGTGTTATTTTGTATATATAGTTTTGCATGTAGGATTGCACAAGTTCTAAGTCAAATTAAACTTTACTTTTGACTTAGTCATAGTTAGTTGAGTTTTTTCCTAATTGTACTCATTGCCCCTCTCCTATATATATGAGGGTGCTCATTGTAATTTTCATCTTTAATTTTATGCAACGAAACTTTGCCGAAGTGAAGAGCAAAATGAAACTTTGAGTTCATATTGTTATTTTTGCAAATTTGATCACATAAGAAAACATCTTTGACATTTAGACTGTGTTGAATTCATTGTGGTTTATGGTGAGAATGTTCTTACGTCATACTTATTGTAGAATCTTGTTTTGATTGAGCAAAAAGCATTGTGGAGAAAGTATTGTTAAAGAGTAGAACAAATCTTGTTTTATAAACTTTGTGTTACATTTCAGCATTTGTAAGGTAGAATTGGTATGTAGATAACCATTTAAAAATTTTGAGCTTTACTTTGTTGTCTTAATTAAAAGTTGATAAAATTGTAAGTTGATGTCAAGACAAAGACCTTGTCCTTTGTCTTGTTATCTTAAAAAGTTCATTTTGGGTTACAGAAGTTGTTGGTTAAAGGTCGATAGGATTATAGTGTTTTTTGAGACTTTGAGCTCAAGGGCTATTTTCTCATCCCGAGGAAGCAACATAGGACTTTGTGCTTTCATGGAAACTTTGCTTCTTGTTATTTGTATATTTCATTAGTACGCTTTTGAGTTATTTCACAGTAACTTAGAAAGTTGTTTAAATCATTGCTGCTCTTAATTGTAACTTCTTTTTTGTAAAAAGAGAAAAGAATAACATCTATTTTGAAAAAGAGAGGATAAGATGATGTACTGCCCAAATTTAGATTAGGATTCATAGTTAGAGTTTTGTTCTAAGTAGAGAAGAGTAGTAAGCAAAGGGGGAGCCTTCCTTTATAATTAGGAGAGATTTAATCTCACGTACTATGGCTGAAACCGCAATTAAAAAAGTTATACGCCCAATAGAAAATTAATTGGAACACTACCTAGAGCTCACTACTCAAAATACAATGACCTAGAAGGCTCCAAACCTCAGGGAATGTTCACTACCTTACAATAATTTTTTCACTACAAGATGGATTACATGAACTGCAAAGATATCATCTACTAATGCCTGATGATAGTTTTGGTTAAGCTCATTTGTCTTCCTTGCAACAATATTTTCTCAATACACCATACCAAAGGATAAATTCGCTTATGCACACATACACCACTCTCTAATAATGCAGACACTACATTGACACGATACATAAATCAACCACTAGACCAATACAATGCCATAGACGACATAGCATGGACCTAAATCAAATATCCAAACATGCATCACCACTGGAAATCTCTCCAAGATCAACTACAACATGCTACACCACTAGAAATATTGCATAACATGAAGAATATCACCGGATCAACAAAATCACCAATACACATGCACAAGGATCAATTCAAACCAACAAAACAAATAGAACACAATTAGTAAAAACCAACAAGCACATTAGAACCATCCGCAATAGTTGCACCAACACTACTTAATCAAATATTCATCGATTAACACACTAACACTCAAGAACACATAACAGTAGCAATTCAGACTAGAAAGATAACTTGCGGAGCACCAAATCATGAACCATCTTAAATGAAGATTCACATGAACATCCAAAACTCTCTCCAAATTCCACAACCAAATATGTAATCACTGTGCTAGCACAATAGATCAAATACAAGACTCTGCCAACTACAAAACAAAATGACCAAACCTTAAACCGAATCAAATGATATGATCAAGTGAACTTTCGAATCATTGAAACCAATAAAGAATGAAGTAGAGATACTAGAAATACTTCATTATTGAACCACAAATCCTCATAAGCAAACCAAATCAATTCTCTACAATCACCAGAACACCAAACATAGGAATATGCTGGCATCAATGACAACAACATATCCTAGCAGCTTCAATATGCAACACATCCTGCATTCAATGGATTTGTGCCCATATCCATTGCAAACATAGAAATATCCATTGAAAGATCTAAAATTTATGTTTATATTCATTCTACTTCTACATTCACTAGCCTTGTGTCCAAACTTGTTGCAATAATGACAATTTTTATTGAAAGAATATCACCTTTTTTCTGATTTCTACACTCATTTTCTTTGTGCCCTACTTTATTACATGAAAAACAGTTTCCTTTAAAAGATAAATATCTGGAAAAGAACGGAGGAGGTCTCCAGTTCATCATAGACTTCTTAGAATTTCGGTTAGACGTGAAATTCTTCTTATCTTTGGTAGAATTATTCATCTCTTTCTTGAGTTTTCCATTTTCTTCATTGGTCTTTAAGAATTCACCACTCTTCATTATTTTCAAACTACAAGATAGATCCATATCTCTTTTCCACATTTCAGATTTAAGCCATTACTAATCCAATCTTTAACATCTTTGAGTTCCCTTTTTAGATTCATCACTTATTCTAATTTTAAATATTCTCTATTCTTCTCATCGGGCTTTGTTTCACATTCACCAATAACCTTCTTTCCTCTGTCCAATAAAACCCTTAACTGAGAAATTTTCTAAACTTCCTTCTTGTATTTGTGTCTGCACTCATCCAAATCAGCTAATGTCGATTTTAGTTGTGAACTTCCCCAGTTTACAAAATTTTCACCCAATAGAATTGTGGCAAGATTTCAAGTAGCCCCCAAGGAAACACATGTTCAGACAGTTAAAATAATCTTCAAATACTTGAAAGGGACTTTGGACTATGGCTTGTGGTATCCAAGGAGTAAAGATTTCACCCTAAGAGCATATGCAAATGCTGATTGGGCAGGCAGCGTGTATGACAAGAAAAGTACTAGTGGCAATGCCTTATTTCTAGGCAATAGTCTTGTTTCATGGTTGAGTAAGAAACAAGCCTCTATCTCCCTATCTACTGCTGAAGTTGAGTACATAGCAGCAGCCTCATGTTGTACTCAAATACTTTGGATGCATCAAACTTCAAAAGATCTCAAAGTAATATGATCACCCAATATCTATATTGTGCGATAACACAAGTGCCATCAACATTTCCAAAAACCCAATGATGCACTCAAGGACAAAACACATTCCCATCAAATATCATTTCTTGCGAGAACAAGTTGCTAAACAACAAGTGAAGGTGAAATATGTGCTCACCAAAGAACAAATAGCAGATATTTTTACAAAACCTCTACAAAGAGAAACCTTTGAGTTTCTTAGACAAAGATTGGGAGTACTACCCTATCCTTCTAAGGATTAAGGGGGAGTTCTTTCTTCATACCCTTTGCCATTGATGTCAAAAGGGGAGAAGATTAGAAAGGGGGAGATTGGAGCAAGAAGAAGCATTGAACTGAGGGGGAGCAATTATTTACAGGTTAAGGTTGCCATCATTGACAAAGGGGGAGATTGTTGAAGATTTGTCATTGATGTCATGGAGAGGCTACCATCAAAGAAGACAGCCTACCATCAAAGAAGACAGCCATCCATATTCCAATGCTGGTTCAAAACAGCCATCGACTATAGGGAGCAGTGAATGAATTAAGTTAACCAATAATACATATTCTAAGGAGCAGTAATACTGTTTTGATATTGAAGAGCAGTAATAATACGTATTCTAAGGAGTAGTAATATTGTTTTGATTAAAAATTGAATTGTCTAAAGGCTGCGACTCTATTCTTAGCAATGATTATAGTATCTCATCGATACTAGTCAATGTGTCATATGAAAAAGGCAGTGTTACAAGTAGTGTGTTTATATGTGTTACAAACAATAGACATATATCGACAAAGTAAATAAGGAATTAGTTTGCTATTTAAACAAATGTGTTAATAATACAAACAAATGGCTAGCGAATATGTTAGGAAGCCACGATGCTATGCCTTAACTAAAAGGTGCAATTTAATATGGAGAGGGCATAATCAATTCTTATTACTAATTGGTGGTTGGGTATGAATTGATTTATCCAAACAATGTGGCTTGTATGTTTCATTTGGGTATGTCTCTTCATGCAGAGACAAGTATATAGATATATATACGTATTTGAAATTTAGTTTCATTTTGTGGGTGTGAATATAGAGAAAAAGGATACGTGTTAAGAGGAAACTCTTTTCTTTGATTTATATCAGATAGAGAATTAAGTAAGAAATGGAGGCAGATTTATGAACAGACTTGTAGCCTACATGAAGGCAAATTTATGATCAGAATTGTAGCATACAAAGAGGCAGATTTATGATCAGAACTGTAGCATACTTGAAGGCAGATTGGAGTGGAAAATATAGCAGATTGATAAAGAATTGAATGAGAGGTTGGTGCCTGTTGTGACGTTTTCACACATCGCCCCATTGCAAATGGGGACCCATGTTTTTTTTGCCTTTTAGGGTTTGTTTTTTTGGTCTTTTAGGGTTTTGTTAGTTAGCCTTTGCATTTTTGAGTGTTGTCGGGGAGATCAATAGGATAGCAAGTCCGGCTTGAGTGAAGCCCTAATCCTGAAATTTGGCTAAGTCTGAAAGTCTTGATCCTGAAAATTTGGCTAAGTCTGAAAGTCCTGATCCTGAAATTTGGCTAAGTCTGGAATGTCCTGATCCTGAATTTGACTAAGTCTGGAAACTGAAAAACCTCAAAAAACTAGATTTTGCAATATAACTCCTGGAGGTCTGAAACCACTCTCAAACATCCTGAAAGTATATATGGAATATAACTTAAACTTATACTTAAATGTTATATTCCATAAAAATTATCCTGATAGAGAGTTTGAAAAGTCAAATTTCGCTCCTCTCCTTCACTGAGGATCCAGAGCGAATTTCGCTCCTGTCCCTCTCCAAGGGTCCAAGGCGAATCGCTCATGTCCCTCACCAAGGGTCCAGAGCGAAAAAGCTTAGTGGAGTCATTCCTGACCTTGTTTGGACAAATTGAGACATCAAAGGCATGATGGAGGACAAAATGAACGTGATAGAGCATCCAGACTTGATTAAGGACGATGAAATGATGGAGTATTTGTCTAGAAAGGTAAATTCGCTCCTGTCCCTCACCAAGGGACCAGAGCGATTTTATTCATATACACATTTTTAGACCTTGTTTGGACTCGAACATGGCGTGTAAAGAGATGATATTTTCCTCAGCGAAGGAAATTTGAAGTGAAAAGTAAAAAGATTTGGCCCTGAGAGCAAAAATCGCTCCTGTCCCTCACTGAAGGACCGGAGCTTGAATTCCAATTTCGCATTATCCTTGCAAGATTTAAGTGGTTTCGCGATTTGAGGAGGTCAAGGGAAGTATGTTTTGCCCGTTGAATATAACTTAAGTACGCCACAATGAAGAAAATCGGCCTAAGTAACAAGTTCGCCCTTGTCCCTCTCCAAGGGACCAAGGTGACTGGCTAGGGCGCTCCTGTCCCTCTCCAAGGGACCAGAGCGATTTTCCCTCAAGACAAGATTCGAGCAAGAGAAAAACAAGTTTTACGTTTGAGGTGGGTGAAGGAAGACGCAATCGATCCGTTGAAGATAATTTTCGAAGCTAGCAAAGAACGAATTGGCTTGTAATTGCAAAAGTGCTCCCGTCCCTCACTGAAGGACCGGAGCTTGAATTTCAAATTCGCACTGTTCTTGCAGGATCAAGACAATTTTATGATTTGAAGAGACCAAGGAAAACATGATTTATCCATTGAATATAATTTGGAAGGCTAACAAAGGACGGATAAGATTGGATTTGCAAAATAGCTCCTGTCCCTCACCAAGGGACCAGGGCGAAAATGCTTTAAAGTGCACTCATTTCAAAGATCGAATAAATTGAACTCGAAATTCTAAGTAAAAATGCCATCTTGGACGTCAAAAATGAGGTCTTGGACGTAAAAAACAAGAAGTGTGAGGTCTAGAATGAGATCGCTCTTGTCCCTCACCAAGGGACCAGAGCGATCTTGTTAATAGCCATTATTTTTCATGATTGGGTGCCAAATATCCTTCAAATTACATTAAATGCCAGATTCGATAAAACCTTGAAATATTTTTGGCATTTAATAAAAGCGCATGGTATTTAATAATTAATTTTGAGCCTAAAAAAATCGAATTTTTTAATTATAAAGGCATTTAAAATTAATTATTATTATTTTAAAAAAATAAAATAAAATTGGAGCGCTTGGGGTATTATTTAATGTTTTTATCAAGTCGGCCTCTTCTTTTATTAATTTTTATTTATCTTTTGGCCTATTTTTCCAAGTCGGCCCATGGAAATAAAATGGTGAGCGCTCTATATATTTGAGGCATGTTGTTTCACAATTCAAATCATTCAATCATCCTTTCAAGTGCGAAATTGGAGAGCAATTTGAGGAGCGAAATCCAGAAGCTAAGGAAGGCGAAATTCATATTGAAGACTATTGAAGAGGCATATTTCTTGCTAGATTGGAGGATAAATTCCAGATGTTTTGAAGGTGTTGAAGGCTAGAGGTGGTGGAGTTGATGCTTGTGAAGACTAAAGGGGGCGCATTTTTGCTAAAGGGAGAGCTTTGATCTACATTTTGCCTAGCGAATTCTCCTATTTTTGCATCATTTTTTAGAATTAATTCCCAAGTGAAGGTATGGCGTAATCACCTTGGCACCATTTTTGAAGATTTAAATTTTGCTTTGAAAATCCTAAATTAGGAAATGATAACTCAAGATTTATCATGAAGTTTCCTAAATTGGAATCTTGAATTTTCCTTTCTACACTTCAAGATATATTTCTAATTTTGAAATGTTGTGTAGGTACCAAGGGCGACCTCCTCTAGCCTAGCATCGACAAGGACAGCCTTCTTTGGACTAACGTCATCAAGGGCGACCTCTTCCAATCCAGCATTCCAAGGCGAGGTACAACAATCATCCTGCAAATCAAGGACACAAGAAGTTAGAGCAAAGGGTTCGTTGAAGAAGCAGATAGTACCAGATGAATTAATTAAAGCTAGCTTCTCAACAACATCAAATTGAATATCTACCAAGCTACAAGTGTCAGACGAGGTGGCATCCTAGTCATCACTCCTCCAGTCGGATTGGTCCACCTCAACAATGTCCAGGTTCAATGTACCTAATTCATAGAAGGTGGCACAAACTCCGATGTACCTACCTCGGCTATCCATTGGTGGAATTTTCTGGAGAGGACATGTGTCCAAGCAATACAATTTTATCATTGGTCAAGCATTAAATGTTATGTAATGGTTGTAACAAACCCTAATTAGGGTTTTCATTGTTGAATCTTGGCCGTTGATCTCAAATTGATCTAAGCCATCGAATTGTATTGAGGGCACTATATAAGCCCTGGCATTTCATTTTGTAAAGGCAATTAGAAATAGGGAGAATATAGTTAGAAATAGAATAGAAATAGTTGGAAGCAATTAGAGTAGAGTAGAGAGAGAAGGCAAAGATTGTTGCCAAGATGTTGTTGTAAAAGACTTGTAACTTCATTGAAGAAATGGTGAAATTTATGGGTCGATTCGACAATTTGCATGGTCTTTATACTTATCATATTTGATTTCATGTTATTAGATGAGTGGAAGAAATATGCTTGATTGATGGTGAAATTCGCATATCCATACTACTAGCAGTTTGTTGATTGCAGACTTGCCTTGTGTAGTCAACTGGAATCGTTCAGCTTAAGCTTAACTTCAATTGTCGCTTCTTCATTGATATGCATCAACCTGATGATGTCTATGCCTGCAGTGATGATTTGAACATCATAAAGCTTCCCTTCGAAGATCGCACTAGCCTTGTGGAGATGGTCCTGCAATGTCAAAACAAGACCTAGTTAGAGTTTCATCAAAGATCAATCATTGCTCCTACATTCTTAGTATTAGGATTAGATCCTCTCTTCGCCCTCATCTTTTTTCCATTTTTCAAATCTAAGGCAGTAAGATCCTGTGTTCCAGCAATATTCAAAGGCAAATCAGAAGTTCAATCATCAAATCTAAGTCCCCTTGTGATTCCAGCAAATCACATCATACCACAAAGAACTTATCCACACGTAGAGACCCTACATACAAGAACCTTGAAGTCATCCTGATTGATCCTTTTTCGCGATATCTTCAGCAATCAGAGGCTTTATTCAAGAGAGGATAAGGTACCCTTGGGTATTTTATTCTGTGTTTGATAGTGTACAAAATACACGTCAACAGTGCCTCTAGTGAGTTGGTGCTCACAAAGTGAATGAGGGGTTGGTGCCTCTGACAATTGTAATCATCCTATATATACATATATATAATAATATATTTAAAGCTATTGTATCAGCTATGTATATTTGTGTTATTTGGTTTTATACTGTTGAAATTGAATTCTGAAATAAGGCGTGTTATACTAATTCACCCCCCCTCTCAGTATAACTGTGGGACCAACAGGTTGCTTGTTCAATGTATATATAGCCGAAGCGCAACATAATCATCCAATGGGGTACAATGGCATAAAGCATAAAATAAATATCCATACATTCTTATACATAAATCACTGAAATTGAACATCAGTTAATAAATATAACATTTAACTACTACATAAATAATACTCATCTCAAAGAACTGAAATAGTCAAGCAATAAGCACAAGCATAAGCTATGCATCCCTTGATACATAGCTGGAAAACAATGCCAAGGCCCAAAACCTCAAGGCTACAAATAGGAGGGGCACTACAAAATATCTTGAATCATAATTATCGGCAATTTATTTCCAATATGTTCTTCTTTGGTTTACATAAATGCTAAATTGCAGCTTCTTTTACTGTTTTTTGAAATTTATTTTTCAAAGTTTATTTTTAATTTAACTTTTTAATAGCCATCCCTTGCTATCCCCAAAATTTGGAAAGCTTTTGTCATCCAAGAAGCTGCATCCCAAGACTTGGTCATTTGCTTTCCTCTTCTATGAAATCTTTTCTGAAAATTGTTCCTATGAGATTCTGTCACTCAACTACTAAAGTTTTTTTTTGATTGTTAAACTACAGCTTTAATGGGGCTGCACCTTGATATAAATCAAAATCTACAACCCCAACTTACTATGCCATAAACCTTCCTGCTTCTATCCCTATGTCATTATACTTTGTCTATTCCCATGGCACTTCACCTAGACTAACCAACCCTAAACTAATCTCTAGTCATATATACTATCTTCAGTGCATACCTGAACATCCCATACTATTATCATATCTAAATATCTGCACATAATTACAGACAAAAAACTCAAATAAGAACCTGCCATCACAAACCTCTGATGTTGATTATAGGCTAACATGAGCTTGCTTTGCACCCACCTTTGCAAGGCACTTAGGGCCACATGCACTGTGATCCTCCAACGCTGTTACAGTAGGAGCCATCGCCATAGAAGGACCAACCTCAGTAGAGCCTCCACTCTCATCATCACTCACAAGGCCTTTAGACACAAGATACCTCTGCAGCCACCCAACACCACCTTTCGTAGACAAGCTCACCATCTTTGTAAAAAACAATGCATTTCTTGCGATCACCATTCTCTTTTGTGCCACCCTTGCTTCATCTTTCAGAACCAGAATGGGAAATTTCTTGACCTCCTTGCCACGACAATGGACCACATAATAGTCCATTGGCAGCGGAATCATTTTCCTATCGCCAACATTCTCCAGTACATCGTCTAGCTCCCCTAAGTACCATTTCTTCACTAGCTTTCTGCACAAAGCATTCACCGTATCCTTCTCTTTGCCTGCATCTAAGAGACTCGCCAAAAACAAATCAGAAATATTTGTATTCACCCAGTAGCAATGCTCAGGCTTTAGGAAGTCTTCTCCCAGTATCTTCTGCACCACATGTAATACCATGCCATGCCCAACATAAAAACACTTGTTTGAGCCTCTTTTCAGAATTGTCGCCCAGGAAAGTCATTTGTCTCTTTTTGCAGTAGAGCTTTACAGGTGTATTTGTTGATGTGTTTTTTAGACACCTCTAACACAGATTAAAATACCAAAAGTATTCTATCCTCTCTTGATCAAAATCTTCTTGGATGCTGAATTATATGATCAACCAAGATGACTCCAAGGTTTCTATAGTTAGGTCTTGACGTGTAGATAGCTCATTTGGTTGATGTATTTGCTGCTCCTCCAAGGAGTCTTACGTATATGTTCTCTAGGAAATAAACTTCTTGATTCCAAGGAATATTTTGGTCTTTTGAATGATATGCAATGTTGCTCTCTCGCTAACTATTACTAAGAGAAAATTGATAATAAAATTGCAAAAGGTTGAAAGGTTTGAGGTATACTAAACTAATCCTAAGAATGCAAGGACAAAGGACAACTTTGATGAAACTCAATTAGTCTTTGCTTCGACATACAAAGAACAACTTCACAAAGGCTGGTGCAATCTCCAAAGGGAATTAAATGATTTTCACATTACTATCAACAAACATAGACAACATCATTTGAATGCATATCAACGATTGAATAGTAATTGAAATTAAGTTTTTATGAAAATTTAGTTGACCAGACAAAGCACTTAACAATCAGCTAAGCATAAGTAGTATGAATATAAGGGTTTGACCATAAATCATGCACAACGTTCTATCATTCAACTAAGATACTTAAAGCAATTTTGAAGTTTTGAATTGAGAAGATGAATAACCATGCAAACTCTCCAAGGATAGAATATAAGATCACCACACTTCAATGTCTTTATATTAATCCAACAGCAGAATAGCAACAATTTTTCAAGTCTGTCTCATAAGTTACAAATAAAAAATGGCAGCTTATATAGAAGCTTCAAATAAAAATAGAGGGCCAAGATTGCCCTAAAATGGACGGTCAAGATTGAGACAACTAAACCCTAATTAGGGTTGTAACCAGCCAACTAATTTCTAAAATCAGCCAATAGGAAATGAACATCTTTTGGCACAAAATAATATGAAAAGAGAACAAATGGCGAAATTCATGCCAATCGCCAACTAAGATTGTAACAAACTTTCTTCTAGAAGATCATTCTCTTTGTCTCTCTCCTTGATGGCAAATACAATGAACCTGGACATAACTGCATTGAACTCCTCCATAGACAAGCTAGGCATGTTGTCAAGCTTGAATTCGATGACCTCCAATGAATTAGTACAAGTGGCAAAGACCTTTTTCCATTCTACTTCTTGTTTTCGAAATCCTTCCATGAAGACCATGAATGAACACACACCAGTCAAGACAGCAGCTGAGAAGCCTGTAGCTGGGAAGAAAATAGATTTCACTTTGCTATGTAAGTCATCAACACTAAAACCTTCTTCATCAAGCATGTCTTGTACAAACATCTCCCTGATTGACACAATGAACTGATCTTGAATCCTTTTGAGTGTTTCCTCTGTTGTTTGTAATTAGGGCTGGCGGATTCCAATTGCCTTGGGCAACATTGGAATCCGCCACCCCCCCTTTATAGGGCCAGGCCCAATACCTCTCGGCCCTCACCTAAAGAGACTTCCACGCTTCACTCAACTCACACGCCTCCTTGATAGGGTCGGCTCCATCAATTAAAAGGAAATTAATAATTAATTGTTTAATGGTAAAGGAGGCCGACATGTTTGAGAAGCTATATGTCTCCTATAAATGCAGCGCATACTTCTCATTATCACAACCAAGTTTTTAAGCTGATGAAATTATATTCTGTGAAGAGCGAATTGATACAAAGGCATTTGGAATAGCAAACTCCTCTACAGTGAACTTCATTAAGTTGTAGAAGATCCAAATTGGAGAGCGAACTAAACCAAACAGTAGTAGATCCCAAACAGTAGGTAGCGAACTCCACAAGAGGCAGCAGACCGAGAGGGAGAAGATCCAAATTGGAGAGCGAACTAAACCAAACAGTAGCAGATCCCAAACAGTAGACAGCGAACTCCACAAGAGGCAGCAGACCATCTCCAAAACATAGAAGACTTCTTTAATGAACTGTGATTAGATGAGGAGGACTGCAAACTGATTGAAGAGTATTTCATCTCTTTCACATAGTGACTGCAACTCCAGATAAGTGTGTAATGTTCAGTTGAATTCTAAATCATAAATCAGATCTGAGGATCCTTTGGCTGGGTTTTTCCTCCTAGGAGGTTTTCCCAGGGTAACTGTGCATTGTCTTTAGCATTTCATTTCCCTTATTATGCTTAAAAGTATAGAAAACAATAAATTAATTAACCTAATTCTAAATTTCTGAGTTTTATTCAATCTGAAAGTACTAAAAATAACATCCTCCATCCTAACATAGTCATCTTTTGCCTTCTCAAAGAGTTTCTTTCCTTGTCATCAAGACACAATACCATTGATTAAAATCATATATTGCCTTTGCTTCCATGACTTCTCCATCTATTAGTACTTGCTTGGGAACTTCTTTCAATACTTGCAAACGCAATATGGTCTTGTCTTGAATGCTTTGAAACTCTTCCCATAGCTCTAGGATGTTTTGAATTTGGCATAGGAATGTCGTGACCTTGCCATATGTTTGCATGAACTCCTTGATGAATGTGCTTGCTTGTATGAAGGCATCCTCAATCCATGCTTTGGTAGCTTGTGCTATCACTCTTGTTTCTTCTACTCCTTCAATTGCTTCCCTGTAAAGTATTTGAGGTGGGACAAATGTCTCATCCTCCTGCTGAAATGGCAAGCGTTGTATATAATCTATCAATTGCTTATTCTCCTCCTTCAATTGCTTCCTCTTTTCAGTCTCTATCCTCAATTGTTCTTCCATATTAGAGACTGAACCTCTAAGCTCTTCAACTGCTTGAACTTGAGTGATAGGACCAATATCAACTTCCCTTATGCCATAGTCTTCCGCTGTAATATGATCTCTTGGTTTGTCAATCTTGGGAGTAGCCACTTGTATCATTCACTATCCTAGAATACTTTTTAGGTTTCTTCTTTTCTTTATTTTGTTTTACCCTTGCTAGCAAAGTATCCAAATCTTTTACCTCATCAATCACTGTTACGGTCTTCTTCATTCTCTCTCTCAACCATTCGGGCACTTGGCTGATTTGCTCATCATCTTCTTCTAATTCAGATTGCTGCTGATTTCCTTCAGGGGCTATAAATAGATTTTTATGAGGTTCTTGGCTTTGATCATCAATGTTCATGCCTTGCACCTTTCCAATTGTATTAACTTGCTGATCATGTGTATGCTCTTCATTACGAGGTGGTGGATTGACTTCCCCATCATTTTGCTGATCGGTTTCATTGGACTTTTTGATGCTCCTTGTATCTTGTAAATTTTGAATGACTCCTTCCCCTTCTTGTGATGTGTGCCTTTCTTTTGAAGCTGCATTCATATCTACGAAGAGATTCTCTTCTCTCATGGAAGGGATGCTAGTAGTGGATTGAGTGCTTGCTGATTTATGTTTCTTTTGCTGGTCTGGGTCATCATGCATTACTTTCCTTTTCTTTCCTTGAGTTTGTGAATTTCTCAGGAATATCCCTCTTTATACTATAATTCCCTTCCTCTTGTGTGTTTGCTTCATTTTCCATGCTTTCATCCTCAGATTCTTCTGAATTTTCATATTTGGAAGATGATGATTCTTCATTCTCCATTCAATCGTAAGTCAAAGAAATGCGCTTCTCCCTTAACTTGTCAACTTGATGAAGTTTCCACTTTTTAGATGATGATTCTTCATTCTCCATTCAATTGTAAGTCAAAGAAATGCGCTTCTCCCTTAACTTGTCAACTTGATGAAGTATCCACTTTTTAGGTAATGTCCCCACTTTGGAATAGAATTTAATAATAAATAATAATAAATAATAATAATATTAAAATAGAAAAGAACAAAAATAAAATTAAAATTAAAATATAAAATAATATAATTAAATATAATCAAATATAATTAAAATTTAATTAAGTTAATGAATGGTCAAAAGACATGGAAGGAAAAGTTGTGACTGCCTCAAACATGGGATATAAAAGGGAGAAGAGAACCTCATTTTGAGAAGGGGTCAATTTGGGAATCAGGATTGCAAATCTGATTTAAATAAGAAGTGCAGATCTGATTGTGAAAGGTTGTGCCCCTTTCAAAGGGCAGAAGTAATGAAGAGTTGCACTCTTTCAAAGGGTGCAAATGGTGAAAGGGTGTGTCTCTTGCCAAAGGTTATCCTTAATGAAGAGGTGTGACCTCTCCCTCACATTGAGAGATATAAAGGAAAGGAGTCAAAAGCATCCAGTGACATGATCATCGATCAGATCAGATTGGATCTATTATTAAGTTACAGGAATTGGCAGCCTCCTAGTAGGGGACATTACATTTTAGTATTTTCTATCACTGATTGATTGATTACATCAAGTTGAGTAATCTCAAGGGCGGACCAATCTAATGAAGGAAGAGGTGTACCTTTATCAAACTGTGGCAATACAACTCTTTCACCCCCTTCAAGTCGATCCAGCACTTGCAACACTTTTGTATGTCTGATCAATTTAAGAGATAGCCTTGAATATGCCCTTTCTCTTATCTCATAGTCATCAGCTGCATTAGCCCAATGATCCTCAATATGCATGAAATGATGAAATCTTTCTTTGTTCACTGTCCTGATATTGTGGTAGGTATCAAAATTACTCCTTGATGTATGAGTCTTGAGATTGTAGTATTGCAACTCTTCCTCCGATCCTTGTGCTCTTGATAAGGTAGAACATGTTTCAAGTGATTTCCCTATCATGATGGGAAAGGTTGTTTTTGCTTTCTTCCTTTTCTTCTCCATTGAGTCATACTCTAGCAGTTGTCGTGATACTTCTAATAACACCATTCTATCTGTAGGATATCTAGGAAGACGGTAGGCATATGAGGAGCATCCTTGTATTCTCAAGTAAGTGAATTTTGGGAACTGAGTATACCACGAACCATACTTCTTGACCAAATTCATAGCCTCTTTAGATAATCTGATATGAGTGCCTCCTTGTAACAATCTTACAATTTGCATTGTGAAGGCACCATTCACTCTTTTGTAGTGAGCAATACTACTCAAATGTAATTGTGGATATGCATCATATGCTAACATTTGCCCTTCAGCCGGCCCAACTGGTGCTCTACAATTCACTCCTTTGTATTTGCCAAATCTAGCTAAGATGTACACCACATATGAACTCATATAGAAGGTTTTTGTTTGCTTGACATTCCTCAATTGCTCATGCAAATTATCACTTACTAACCTTGCCCAATTGATAATGTTAGCACCCTTAGCAACCTCTTTGATGTAGTACCGCATCCAATGTTCATATGAGGAAGCTTGAGGCGATCCCATGACTCGGTTCAGCATCATTACCAACTCAGCAAACCCCTCCTTGAAGTCCGATTTGAGAAGCTTCTTGGGTAATCTCTTGTAATGGCGTCTAGGCTCCTTGATCCAATCCTTATTGAGGATCTCAGCACACATCTCAGGTTTTCTTTCATATAAGGCTAAGGTGTCCTCGTTGCTCTTGTAGACCATAGAATCGTATTTAGGTAGATTGAATAGCTCCGCCACTGATATCTCAAAGAGATGAGCTAACACCTTGCTATCCGGTGCTATGATTTGTTTCCGCTCAGGGTTGTAGTGCCTAGCACATTCAATGATCAGTTCGCTGCATTGGACTGCTGGTGGAAAGCCAACTTAAAGTGAGAGATACCATTCCTTGTGAGTTTCCTTGCCATCTTGGAGGTGTTGTATTTGCCTTTCCCGAACACTTGATCCTGGAAGTCATTGACATCAATGTGACCAAGGTTGGTATCACCAACCTTTTGCCATTTGGAGGAGAGCTTTGATTCAAAGAGAACACCCCTGAATTCATCCTTCATGTGGACTTGCCTCCTGTTTCCTCCAGTCTTTGCTCCAGACATCTAACTGCAAGAAAGATAACTTTTGTCACGAAATGGATACAGCTTTGGGTTTTAGTGATTGATTGATGTCAAAACCAAGTTTTCAACTTTTGATGTTTAAGTCTTAATTGAAATGCAAATGAGGTTGCTGGCAGAAATATGAGAAGAAAAGTACTAACAACTTTTATGACATGACATCTCTAACAAGAACAGCCCCATCAACCACTCCACATACCTTGGTGAAGATGAAAAATCTAAACTTGTCCTTGAAAAATAAAATCAGAAGCTACAGCACTTGGACAAATAAATCAGACCTGAAAGTGATATAAATAACTCAGATTTTAAGCTCTTATAAAAAAATCCCAGACCTAGGGTTTCTTGAAATTGACAACAAAGTGATGATCTTGCCTTGGGATACGATTTGCAAATGAAGCTTTAACAAGTGGCAAAGGTCTGATCTTGATTACTGTTTGCCTTTTGGTGCTGCTACAAGTCTGATGGCATATGAAATTTCACACAATTCTGCCCAGATCATCTTCAAAGAGGATAAAAATGTCTCCAACTTAAAGCTCAAGCCTCCTTAGTCAAAAATTGCCCTGGTTTAAAGCAATGTTTGATCAATGAAATGATCAATCTTTGTTACCAAAATCGTTGCCCTTAATGTATTTCGCTCTGCTCTGAAGATGAAATTCGCTCTGCCTGAAGTTTGTATCAGAATTGCTTGGAAATGATTGTTTGAATGATGCTTAGTTGAAATGGAAGACTTCCTCTTATAGGTGTGAATGAGTGGGAGGGGTGTGTCTTTTCCAATCATAGGCCGACTTGCTTTAGCAAACAAAATGTTTTATTTCGTTTTTGCTGAGCGCCTTAGGCTTGCTTATGATAGCCGACCCAACATCAAGGTTTGGAGATGCCTTGGAGTGGTCGACACTTTATGGTTGATTTGCACAAAGGCTAGTGGCATTTCCTTGTTTGTTTGCACTATGCTTTCGGCATTAAACCCTTAATTTGCACAATGGAGGCGACAAATTAACCTCCATTTGCACAATGATTTCGGTATTTTGGGCCTCATTTGCACAAGGTCAACTTTTGATCACTTTTTGCACTAGGTCAGGTGGGATTTTGTGCTTCATTTG
Organism: Cryptomeria japonica; assembly: GCF_030272615.1. Lineage (NCBI taxonomy): Eukaryota > Viridiplantae > Streptophyta > Pinopsida > Cupressales > Cupressaceae > Cryptomeria > Cryptomeria japonica. The sequence continues at coordinate 570,737,325 of NC_081411.1, read as the reverse complement.
CACAACTTGTTCTTGATGTGGCACAATTTTGCCTTTTGTTTACACAATGGTGGCCGCTTTTAGGTTCTCATTTGCACAAACAGGTTGGTATTTTGTGCCTTATTTGCACAATTTGGGCAGAATTTAGGCCTTTAATTGCACAAGGCAAACTTGATGAGTGCACTTCCTATCTTTGTTTGAGCCAGAATCTCTCCTTGCTAGGCCGACATTTTTGCTTCCATTTGCACAAGTTGGGCGGTTTTTTGTGCTTGATTTGCACAACTTTGATGTTTATCTAGCCTAAGTTGAGCTAAGGGTAGGCACAAACTAGACCTTGATTTGTACAAGTTTGGTGGAATTTTGGGGTTTGATTGTGTTAAAGATGATAGCTTCGGTCAGATAAATATGATCATGAATGAGACTTACATCATTGGAATGATTTATATATGTATACCAATATACATAATAATAATAATTGAGTTTATTATTATTATATATATTAATATACATACATTAATAATCTTGTCATGAATAAACTAAATTCGATTGAATAATCAAATGGCTGATCATATATCGATCATCATCTTCCAAGTATAAATCTGCGATCGTGCATGATCTAAACCTTGTCGATAGTGTGTATCGACTACTTTCATCGATTTACCATAATTGATAATGTGTATCGATTTACCATAATTGATAATGTATATTGATTAATGATTCTTCATTTTAACATACCGATTGTGAATTGGTTGTGTTAAATGAATTGTTAACAATCGATTAGAATCGGTTTTGTAAATGAAACGGTTTTGTGTTCATGGGTTATAAAACCGCCAATTATGAATCGGTATGATGTTTGTAATAATAAATGAATAGACATATCGGTGGAGAGACATGTCTCCACATGTCTATCCATCGATGTGTCTTCTCATTCATATATATATAATCCATGAACAGATCGGTGAAAGGCGTTACAACAATCGATAAGTACATGCCTTTGAAGATCGTGTTAATGTTTGTAGCTTCAGTCGAATGATCATTTAGAATACATATAATATATGTTGATTAATAATAATATATTATTATGTTATATTATTATATTATTATTAATCATATAAAATTTAATATTCAATATTAATCTATTATATTATTCTAAATTAATAATTGATTGATGAAACATTATAATATTGACTAAATTATTTTAACTAAAGGAGAGACATGTCCGTTCAAGGACATGCCTCTCCAAAGGAATATATATAGTATAATGTTATTCAATTTGAGAACAAATAGAATTCCAAGAATGCAAGTATCAGATTGAATCAGATATATACATTAAAATACATCCAATAAAACCTGGGAAAATCAACATGGTATCAGAGCTCAGGCCTGTGAAGTTTAATTTGGAGGTTGGAGAGGGTTGGAGAATTCAGTTTTTTTAGAATTTTCAGTCTGAAATATGCCATTGTACGGCCCTTGGTTGGCCTCAAGATGAGGACTATAATATATAGAATTCCAAGAATGCAAGTATCAGATTGAATCAGATATATACATTAAAATACATCCAATAAAACCTGGGAAAATCAACAGATCGGTTTATTCTTCACACTTAGCAATATAATCATACTTGGCGAATTAACTTACTGTGTGCATTTATTATTTCCTCCTTACACTTGCAGCAACCTACAAGATTCATAAGTTAGTAAGAGCATCATTTGTGAAACTTAAAAATTAAAAGATACCTCTATTCTATCTACTAAGAAATCTAATCTACATTAACAGATTGCACAATCACAACTCACATTTCTCTCTGGTGAGGCGGGATTTGATGGTCCATTGCACAAATTGGGCAGACATTTTCTCTTCATTTGCACAAGAGAGGTGGCATTTGATCGTTCATTGCACAATATGAACTTGCATTTCATCTTTGCTACAAAAAGTTTGTTCATTGAGATAGTCAATTTGATGCATCTTTGCCTCAAACCACCTCTAACCTAGGTGCAATTTCACCTTCCATTTGTACAATTACCTCATAGTGAGCAAACCCATGTCAAGACCACACCTTGAGCAGGATCTTCCCTTAGTCAAATTTTCACCTCAAGCCTTAATAAGCCCAATGCTTTCATACTTCATCATCTTAGGACATTTGTTTACCATTGAAAGCAGCTTTGATGACCATTCTCTCAATTTAGCCCATGCCACTCTAAAACCCTAATTTTCACCATCTCAAAACCCTAGGACCTTTCTTGCTTGCAAATGAGATCTTGATCATTTCTTAAGGCAAAACATCCTATCTGCAACTTAACTTAGACCACTAGCCACCTTAATCTATGAGACCTATGCTGCTGGAAGGCGAAAAAAGGGGGGTCCCCGTTTGCAATGGGGTGATGTGTGAAAGGGTCACAACAGTATCCATTATTGATTTTCTCTAATCTTGACTTTAGATGCGATTAACATGCGTCTCAAGCCTTTATATGCTACTCACCTGCCACCTTTCATTATATTGCACGTCAATCAACACATTTAACATTTGGTATTTGTGCCCTTCCAACCTCCGTGCTTAGAAAAATGGGCTGTCTACAACCATTGTCTGGCCAACTAACGTGTCCTCCATCTCGCTCTCCACCTCCCAACCCATCATAACCTAAGGCACCAGCATATGACTTGCATAGGATTCACCACTCTACCAAATAAATACCTGCATTGTGCCACCATCACATTAGTGCAACCTGGGAAAGGTTCCCATCAAGCCCAACTCCAAAGCATGATTGTCCGTAAATACGATGTCACCGACTCTGTCGTCTTCAAGACCCCTTTATCCATCTCATCCTGCACACCAACCCTCTATCCACCTCATCATATTTGGCAAGAACGTTAGCCTCTTGATTACCTTCCCTATATATGTGCATGATTTTAAACCCCTCTAGCTTGGATGTTGTTTTTGTAATCGGTCTTAGCTAGTTTTCTAGTTTCCAATTGTGAGTGGCATTTTGTCTAACAGCATTTATTGTCATGAAGGAGTCGCCTTCTAGGTGGATCCTACATGCGCCAATATCAAGTCCTCATTGAAGTCCGAAAAGTGCAGCTCTAAATTCTGCTTTGTTATTCGTTGCCACCCTCAGATGTATGCTCCTTTCACATAGAGTTTTGCCTTCATGATCTCTTGCAAGGCATCCCACCCCACTTGGCCCTGGATTTCCTCTAGATGCCCTGTCAAAGTTTATTTTAATCCATCCAATTTCAGCTACCAAGCCAAACTTAAAAATCTATTCAAAACTCATTTAGAAAATTATTTTTAGCCAATAAAAAACTGATTTTTTTCCCCTACGAATAAAAAAAAAAAATACTTAATAGATAAGAAAGATTACTCTCTCATTTAAAAGCTATTCACTTAAAGCATGGGCATTTTTAATCTCTAGATATGCCCATAGGTATAACTTACACTAGATGCTAACTAGGCTCAAAATTAGTTTAAATGATCTTTGGGAGTAGTTGTAATATGTATGTTGCAAATTTTTGGGAAATAGTCAATTTCTAGTTTCTTACTTGTATCTTATGCATGTTCAAGTCAATATGGGTACGTTTTGTATTTCTTAGTTTGTATTCGTTTATTTGACATCCTTTACAGTTTACATTCAATAAGATATATTGTGATAGCTCTGTTCTTATATGTACTTTGTTGTCTTGATTAAGTGCTTTATGAGTACTTTGCATATTGTGATCTTCTACCCTGAAAACATACACACTTAAAAATATGAAACCATTCCTTTACACAAGAAGGCTGCATTTTACTTTTGTTAGGACTTCTATTGTTTATCAGTCCTTTATATCCCTTGAGAGATAAGGATTGCTTGGCTCCTTTGCCCTAGTGTATTGTTCTTTAATGTCAATATGGTACTACTACAACATAATAGCTTCACCATCACAACAAACTGATAGACTTCTAACAAAAGGAGACATAAGTTGCAACTACTAAATTAACATTAATGAGATTTACCATATGGGTTCATGGAAACTTTTTATGCTAATGAAGAGTGCAAGGACATGAGATAACATAAACAGCTGATATTAGTGTTGCCAACACGTCTATTCAAATTTTAAAGGAACCTCTAATGTGTATAATTTAGAAACTAACCAATCCTGTTATACAGGAGATGGCAATAGACATTTGATGCTCATGTTGCAAACAAATTTATTCAAAGGAACCTCTAGTGCAAAGACACTAGCCAATCAACTTCTTTTTGGAATGATCAATCTGCTAAAGGTAGCCAATCTCTAATAAACATTCAATAATGTTTCCAAATTTTTCTTTATATGAACATAAGCGGAAACCTCATCATTTTATATTTTGAAGATGGAGGGATTTATGTAAGCACTCCTCTTTTGCAAGGAGGCTGAAATTACCTATTTTAGGTTACCTTTTTTGATCATGCTGGTGATTGCTCATATGTAACTGTAAGAAATGTCTTAGTTATGTAGCTTGGATTTATACCTAGTAAATTACATGGAAACAAACTATTAAAACGATAATCTTTCCAATTCTGATGACTTTTTGACAAAATATTAAGTAGTTAAAAAAAATAAATACACCAAAGCATTTTGATTCCTTATATTATGTTCTGACATATGTAAAAACCCAAGTTATATATTCATTTATGGCCACCATCTTCCTGAGGCATGCTGGATATTATTTCCAGATGCATAAAATGAATTCCTTACACGTGCCTAATAAAAACATGTGCATATCAGCAAATTTTAGATCCTAAACCTTGTATATCTGGGTTTTGAATGCCGAGTTCTATTTTTGCTTCTAGTGATCTCAGTATAATTTCAATATATTATGGTTATTTTGAGGAATAAAAATATTTTTGATTTTCACTTTGATTGGTAAACACTAAATAGCTATATATTCTATTGTTCATTTGCAGAGTTTCGGTGGTTTCTGTGCAGTTACATATTTAAGCTTTCAACCTCAAGGTCTGAAACAGGTCCTTTTAACTGGAGGGCTTCCACCGATCAATGATGGATGTACTGCAAACGATGTGTATAGAGCATGCTACAAGCGCGTTTTATTGCAGAACCAGAAGTACTATGAACGATTTCCTCAAGACAAAGAAGTTATTGGTGAAGTAGTTCTTCACTTGGCAGAGTCTGAAGGAATGGGGGTGGGCCACCATTTGTCCAGCTAAAACATTTGTCAGCCTTTGAGTAGCCATATCATTTTTAGTTTATTTGTTACTAATGATAGTGTACACTGTGTCAACTGTAATATAGATTTTTGTTTATCATAGGTACCTCTACCATCTGGAGGCATATTAACTCCAAGGGGTCTTCAGCTCCTTGGTCTTTCAGGCTTGGGTTCAAGTGGTGGTTTTGAACGGTTACATTATATGTAAATGATTTTATTTTTTCTGGGTTTTCAAACTTACTGTATTATTTCAGGAGTTCGTAACCTGTTTCTATCTCGCACAAAGTTTTTATTAACTGACATTTACTAATCAGGTTTGAGAATGCTTGGGATCCTATACTGGTACCTGGAACTCCAAGACAACTTAGCTACATGTTCAAAAGGGCGGTAAGTGTTTTCATTGTTTCTTCTTTTTAATATATTCTCTTTTCACAAAAATAAGTCACTATGATTAATCAATAGGAATAAGTATGAGCTTTCAGTCAGCGAAGACATTATCGAGGGAAGGGCATTGCAATCAATGAGATTTATTATGAATTGTGACAGTTTCAGTTGAGAGAAAGGCAGAATGGTAGGGCTGCAGCTATAGTAGGGGTGGGCTGTATTTAAAAGAAAGAAACCAGAATTAGGCTATAGAAGTGCTGATCATTGGCAATGAAGTATTAACTGTCTCAAAAGTCTTTCATTCCCAATATTTGTACTCTTGTTTACTGGCTCTTAAACCCATCCACACCTGAAAACTCATCCTTAGGTAGGAAAATGTTCCCTTGGGCTGGGATGACAGGTTTTAATGCAATAATTGGTTCTTTCATTGCTCTGCCATGCTTCTCAATTCAGTCTGGAACTCCTTCAGATCTCAGTTTCTAATATGATAATTGGCATAAGTACTTAATAAGTATTTATATATATGTTGTAGTGATACACTTTTTTTATTGTGGTTCTTCAGTTTGAAAACTGGATAGGATTTTATACAAATCCCCTCTATGCTCTGTTGCACGAGGTGATATATTGCCAGGTAAGTGCTTTAAGTTAAACCCCTCTACGACCAATATTCACTCCCACTGACCTCATCTTGTTATTTGTGAACATTGTAATATGTACAATTTCTTTCTTTTTTTAATACAGAATTTCATACGAAGGTAGCAAAATATTATGAAAAGAGGGAGATAGTATGATAGACAAACAGGTTTACTGACTCTAATTGTTGGATGGAGTTACTTTTCTGACCAAATTTAAATCTATAAATGTCAGGCGGCTGCATCACAATGGTCTGCTCATAAAATCAGAGATGAATTTGGGAATACGTTTAATGCTGTAGAAGCTGCTAAAGAAGGCCGTCCTGTCTTTTTCACTGGGGAGGTAGCTTTTGTAGCTCTTTCTATATTTTAGACATATAAATAGAATCTTCATTCATTGACTTTCTATGTGCTTCATTTTTCTCTCATATTCCAGTCTCTGTTTTTCCTTTATTTTTCCAAACCTCCCCCCTGTAAAAAATCCCATCATTAAGTAGCGCCTTCTGAGTGCAAGCGGATATTATATTCTGGCAGTCTTTATTATTTGAAGATTGATTAATGTGGGCTCTTTGGGATGTTAAATTTTAGTGATCAGATAGATAGAAAATTCACACAAAATGCAGAGAGTATACCCTGGGAAAACCTTCCTCTTGAAGGTGAAAAACCCAGCAATAATGTTCCTTATTGTATTATCAATATACAAGATGTTTTTACAATGATATTGCTTCACTCCTTGAAGCTAGCATCAAACAATTTATTGAACACTTCAATTCACAAAATGTACGATCTGCTGTGTATGAGAAGTGCAGTCCACTCGCTATGATGCAACTGCTGAAGAATATCACAATGCTGTCAAAGAAGAATACGATCTGCTTGATGATTAATTTGATTGCTTGGAAGTGAAAGGGAAACCGAACTATATACCCATGCATTGGTGATGCCAAACAACACGTCTCCTTCAGGGGTCGGCTTCTTATTAACAATCATGTCTCTTCATTAGTGATCGGTTATATTTTAACCAACACGTCTTTTTGTTATCTAAGGGTGGCGGGATACATGCAAATACAAAGTTGATAAGTATTAATATTAAATTGGACTTTGTAAATGTGTGAGGTCGATAGGCCATTCGCACATTTTCCATTTGCTATGTCGGCCTGAAGGATCTGACCATAGCTATCACATTAACATGGGACCCTATTCCCTTAAACACTCATAAACACATAACCTGCCAAAGAACAACAGTGGCAAATGCTACACATAAATGATAATTGTAAAGCAAAAAAAGAAGGGCTTTAAAAAGAAGGCCCATCAAATTAGGCTCCACAAGAATCCTTGGTTTCATAAACGAATGCATAGAGGATCTAGTAACTGCCAAGAAAGAGATGGAAGGCAAAGCGAAAATCAACTTGACATTTCCAGCGAAGTTGCATGGACATGGATATGGATACGACCATTTTTTAAGACCCCCAATACGGATACGACTTGATACAATATTCATAAAAAACACATACAAATATATTTAACATAATTTTTTAAGTTATTAGAGGAGATTTTCATTACTTCAAAACCAATATAGACACATAATTGCTACATAAATAATTATAAGCTGATTTAACAATTTACAATATGCAAAAAAATATACAAACCAGGACCTATAATTAAATTAACGATAATGTCGGTCAAATCTAAAATAAAGTAAAATAACTAAAATTTAAATATAAATTAAAAAATATATATTTAAATATATTAAAAATATATATTTAAATATATTAAAAAATAATATTTTAAACTTAAAAAATAAAAATTTACAGTTTTAATTTTTAAATCTTAATAAAAAATTAAAAACTGTAATAAAATAAGTAAATATAAATTAAAATAATGTGAAAATTTAAATATTAATAATTTGGTAAAGAAATAAACAACTAAATATATATTAAGAATTTTATATATATGTAAAGAATAAATTTTAATTTTTAAAAAATCTGTAACATTTGAACAGCATAATATGAATATTAAATATAAATATAAAGCTGTAAACATTTAAAAAAAAAAATTGTAGAACTTAAAATGCCAAAAATAATAGTAGAGTTGCGTTGGAAGAAAAATGGATTGCTGAAATAGAAAAACATTTTCATTAGCCTTACTCATTTGGTGTATGTTTTGTTTATATCAGAAGAAAAAATGTATGATTAAACTTTTTTTCAATTAAGTTTAGAAAGATATATGTCAGATTTTTTTTATTCTTTTAAAATCAAATCACAAAATATCCAACATAGTTGGAAAATCAAGGTTTTTTGGGCACGTGTGGGTATGATATTTGACGTGTATTTGTGCCATATCGTATCCATATCCATAGTGGATACAGCGATACACATTCTTGGGGAGGCGCGGAGGCGTATCCTACTACTTTGATTTCCAACAAACTATTCCTAGCAATCACATATGTTATCAGAATATAGAGCTGAATCCTGATTATACGTCACCGTACTCTTTTGTTGTATATCCAAAGCACAAAGGACCTTAGATTTTCCATTTCACCTCGTACACACAAGTAACCTTCCAAATTGTGCAAACTTTCAACTTCCTGATAAGAACTTTCACCTTTGAATCATTTCATTAGTAGGAGGTAACATTAGATTTTAAACCTAGCTCTGAAGCCCTTCATTTGACACCTTCAAAGCAAGACTAAGGTTGTAGCTCTGGCTATCAAATTCCAATTTTGCTTCACCTCAGAACTGCAAAGCCCTAAATTTTTTACACCCTTTATCAATGCCAACCAATGTAGTTGTCATCACATGAAATTGCACCCTAATGAACTAGGTCCGACATTCCAATGACAAAATGGTACTGATGTTAGGTGTGGGAGCCTTGTTGTAAGATCAAATCTCCGGAGAAGGTTGGATTCCTCTCTAACTGAAATGAAACAGTGTTGGTCCAGCTTAACACTAAATAATTCAGCTAATCCTGCAGCTAACAACATGTAGAAGCTATGTTGCAAGTTTTGCCCTATGTACCTGCATTGAGTTCACCCGAGTATGGGTACACCACAAGGTGCATTTGGGTGTGCCTAGGGTATGCCCTAGGTGCTCCGAGTGTGTTGTGGGTGTACCCTAGGTGCCCCAAGTGTGTTGTGGGTGTGCGGGCGCTTACCCATAGTGCACTTGAGGTGCATGGAGCGTACCTTGGATGCGCTTGGGCATACCCTAGTGAACCCATAGGGAAAACATCTAGTCACTTTATAAAGTGACAAAAAAAACATTTAAAACAACTTTTTTTTTACTTTTTTTTGCCTAAACCTTAAATCGGCCCTAAAAGGCTCATTTCACCCTAGACAAAGTTCATTTTGTCTACTCACTCCCTCTTTCTCATTTTGAAGGGCAGCTGGTTATTTTCGGAGGGGATTCATTGTGGAGTGCTTGAGGAAGGAGGATAGCTTGCACAAAGGAGATTCAATTATCTAAGGTAAGCATTTAACCCTTTTCTCTAGTTTTTTAATGATTTTTTCAAGATTTTGATGAATTTTTTCAAGTTTTTAAATCTTTTTTTAGAAAAAGTGAAACAAGTTTTACTATTTGTTATAATGTATTTTGATCTTCGCCATGAACTTTCATTAGCTTGTACATAGTTTAAGCTTGCATTTTTTTTTTCTAATTTAAATTTGTGTAATTTCTTATAATAGAAAAATCAGATTGCAAGAATGCCAACTAGTTCAAGTTTAGTGGGTGGGGGTTCAAACCAAATATTTAAATAAAGGATCTCCTTTATGGAGACATACTACAATGCTTGAAGAACTTCCAGGAGGTGGGGGATATCATTGGAATTGTAATAAGTGTAAAACCAATTTTAGGAGCTCATGTTATCGAGTGAAACCTCACTTTTGTGGCCCTCCTGGGTAAGGGATTAGAATGTGTAAAGAGCAGATAAGAAGGGGTTGTCTGCCACACAAATAGTGGCACTCATTAGAGAACAACAAGAAGCTGATGGTATGGTGGAAAGAGCAAAGCTAAAATCTCATTTTTCCATAAGGAAAAAACGACGACTTTACCTATAGATTATCAACCAATAATGACCTTCCAACATCTTTTCTTGGAGATACCCTTTATGCAAGTTGAAGAAGAAAATCCCAATCTTTCCGGCAAAAGAGGCCCATTGGAGAAGGCATTTAAAATGGAAGCAAGAGATATTGCATAGGAAAGTAATACAAGGGGCTAGGTTGTCTCTTAGCTGCGATTGTTGAACTTGACACATTTTGTGCAGACCACGACTTTGTCCCTCGGGTTACATTGAGTGTGTAATGGCCCAAAACCATTTGTACCTTGCTGACGCAAGTCTTAATGGCTCGACTTGATCCAAAGGTCTCAATCTTCCCGAACTAAAATACTTGTTCCTTGCCAACTTGCATTATTAGTTGGGTTCTTGATACAACCCCGTGATCTGTGGAAGCTTTGTTGGTAGGAGCTCGGCCAAGTGCGCAACCAATGCGGGGAGCTTGCACTCTTATTAGCATCACTCGTTTAGAGAACAAGAAGTTGATTGTATGGTAGAAAGAGAAAAGATAAAATCTCATCCTTTCACAAAGAGAAACACAATGATTTTAACTATAGATTGTCAATTGGTAATGGCCTCCCAACATCTTTTCTTGGAGATAAGCTTCATACAAGTTGAAGGAGAAATCCCAATCTTTCCTGCAAAAGAGGCTCATTGGAGAAGGCTTTTAAAATGGAAGCAAGAGATATTGTAGAGGAAAAAATTGCACTTTGCATCTATGCCAATGGTCTTCCTTTCAACTTGGTGAGATTAGCATGTTGATGGGAAATGGTGGCAATCAATAGTGCACCTCTTGATTTCACAAGTCCTAGGTATGAAAAGGTGCGCACCACCTTATTAGGAAGAGAGAAGAATTTTGTACAAACATCACTCAAACCAACTAGAGATTCTTGGGTTGAATCGGGAGTTTCGATTGTTTTCGATGAATGGAAAGATTGCAAAAACTGTCCATTAATAAATGTTATTGCAGTGTCCCCCAAAGAGGCAATGTTTTTGAGGGTGGTTGATTGTGAGTGGCAATTTAAATATGCAAAGTTCATTTCCAAAATCCTCATTGACTCCATAGAGATGGCGAGTCATGAAAATGTTGTCCAAATCATTATAGACAATGCAAAAAATTACAGGGTTGCAGATGCTTTCGTTGAGCAAAGATATGAGCACATTTTTTGGACAACAGGCATCGTACACTCCCTTAACTTGGTGATGCAAGCAATTGGCACAAAAATAGAGTGGGTGAAAGAAATATGCCAAGAGGGTGAGGAGATCCAAATGTTTGACAAACCACCATATGTCACAAGGCATTTCTTTGGACTTTCACGAGGTTGGAGTTGTTGAAGGTAAATTTAATTAATTAATTAAATTAAATTTATGCTATGTTTAATATGTATATAATATTTTTTAATGTGTTATTGACTTTTTTTACACGACCCTAGGTTGCTGAGAGCCTGAGACCTGATTTGCATCACATACAATTGTTTTGAGACGACTTTTGAAGGTGGGAGAGGCATTGAGTGCCATGGTTATTAGTAATCAATGGAGTGTTTGGAAGCAGTTAAATTTAGAGAGGGTCCAAAAGGTCAAGTCATTGGTCTTGGGTGATGATTGGTGGGCTCATTTGGAACATTTCTTGAATTTTACGGAGCCTATCATGAGTATGATCATGTTTGCTGACATAGATACACCATGTTTGGGGGAAGTCTATGATGGCATGGACACCATGATACAAAGAATAAGTCATAATAGCACAAAAATAGAATGACCCTGAAGAAATATTTTTCAAAAGGGTGGAAAAAAATCATTCTTCATCGTTGGAACAAGATGACCATGCCATTGCACCTTCTTGCATATGCATTATTTCTCAAGTACTATAGATCTACGATACTTGCTTTGCCAAATAGAGATACTAAAGTTGCTACTGGGTACAAGCAGGCATTTGCTAGACTCTTCTTAGATTTGAAAGTGGTGGAAAACGTTAGGAGAGAGTTTGGCATGTTCATCTCAAGAAAAATCATAGTTCTTGTGCTGTTAATGACTAATCCAAAATGGATGCTCGTACATGGTGGTACCTCCATGGTCAAGATTATATGTTCATCCAACCTCTTGCAATCAAGATTCTATCATAATTAAGTTCTTTTTTACTTTTTTTTTTTAACATTTGTATTGTAGACTTTAGTACTTAACATTCTTTAATTTATATTGCATTTTGTATTTTTATGTTTTGTTGGTTTTCTCTCCAATTTCAACAGGTTGCAAGTTCTTCTTCTATTGAACGAAATCGGAGTACATACTCCTTTATCCACTTAGTCAAGTGTAACCGGTTGGCTACAAAAATAACGCAGAATACTTGGTTTATGTTCATTCCAATTTGCATCTTCTATCACATAAGGAACACCACTACAAGGATGGGTCAACGAAGCATTGGAATGTAACCCTTGAGTATACCAACTTGGATGCAACTATTGAAGATCTTGCTAGAGTCACTATGGGTGATGAAGATGAGATACTTACACATGATGTACCTAGTGGGAGTGACACTACTTTGGGTTCAAATGATTTTGAACTTGAAGCAAATAATGATAATCTTGATCTAGATCCTTTTGATGATTGATGAAGATAGAAGACATTTATTATTTTTGATTGTCAATTTTGTAATTTTAATGATTATTATTTAAATTGTTAACCTAGACATATATGATACATTGATATATATTATATGGCATATGACATAATATGATAATATTGAAATTCTGAACTATCAATTGGCATTTGGCATTGATCAATGATGAAGTATCATACTATCAAACATATTTAGTTTTACAATTCTATCTATCTATCTATCTAAATGCACACACACACACACACACACACACACACACACACACACATGAACATACCCAAACCCACATACCCAAAGGCAAAAAAAATTGTCCAAACCCATGTACCGAGTTCTCGTACTTGTACACATGCCCAAACTTGTACTGTAGAAGGAAAAGGAGGGAGAAGAGAAATGCAAAAAGAGGGGGGCAGTGATGCACCTAAATTAGAATGATCATTCCTACTTACTACAACATAAAAGATTAATCAAACTGTCATAAAAGTTTACACAGTCCTCTAATGTACTATCTTCCAAGAGCATGCATGAAGGTTAGGATCTAATGAGTACTAGAGGGATGAGTTGATCCATAGTCAACACTTATAGATAAATTAACATAGCATATATATTAGGAATGATAGAACATATACTCTAATATGGAGGTAACCGTAAAATACTTTACACAACAAAACAAAGGTGAGAAGAGGCAAAATATGACAAATTTCGTTAATTTTAGGGCTTGGGCTGAGTTACAATAGTAGAGATGCAAAATACATAAGTTTTTATAGATAACTAAGGGGAAGGAACCTTACAATGAGCACAAAAGTGCCTTTTATTCACATAAGGGCCAAGAAAAAGCAATAATGTGGTAGAGACAAGGTAGAAACACTAGCCAACAACAAAACCAAAGAGATGCAGATGTGTGCACACTCCAATCTGATTTTGGTGACTAAGGAGGCATGAGAGGACATATTTGGACCTTTGCCATATCTTGCATTAATGATTTCTGAGTTTGAGTGCGGGAAGGATGAAGATCGCCCACAAAATCCACAATTAGGGGATGGGGCTTTGACAAGGGAGGCGCTTGCAAACAATAAATGAAGTATGGGCATCGTTTGCCTCATGGAATCTGTGCCTAAAGCATTGAAGACCCTTCTACAGCTCTAAAGGACTACGATTTGGTGGTTGGAGGAGTTGTTGAGCATTAATGGTGTTTATCTAGGCTGAAAACATGCTTATGAAGCCATTGTCAAAATTTCAGGTTTAGGCCTACTATTGTGCCAATGAGAAAAAAATTAAACTATTAGTGACCTCGAAAAAAATGTTTCTTGTTAGGTCACAGGTCGATTGCAATTGCCAATCATTGTGTTTGGAAGAACATATCCATTTGCGATGCCCCATGAGACAATCTTTTGTCGAGCATCAAGCGTCGGACATCCATCATGATGCTTGTTGAAGAAGGGGAGGAAGAGGGACGTTTAAAGTGGGATGAGTGGACTTAGAAAGATTGACATAGGGAAGGCATTGGGTGTCGAGCCTTCGGCCTACCATTTATTGCTTATCAAAGAGGGAACAAAAAAGAATAGAGAAAATGTTGATAACTCGAAGCTTGAAAAGATACTTAGAGGAATTGTGGTGGGAAAATTCGAGCATTAGGCATTGGGAAGAATGTTCATTTCTTAGCAATAGATGAATAAGGGGAATATTGAAGGCTTGAAACCCAAAGGATCAACATTTAGGTAATTTTTTGGGATCAAGATTTGGGTGATTGAGGAGGGGAGGTTTGCGAATGGGGATGGGTACCAAAAGTGGTTAGGAGAGAAGGTAGATGTCGATGGCCCAAAGCTTGATAGGGAAACTTATCTAATTTTTCCAAATTGAGCGAGATGGGGCATGGAGTTGATGGCAATGGCATGTAGATTTGAAGGTATGCGGAAGCTTGAAACCTCAACAAGTTCAACATTTAACCAAATTTGAGTTTTTTTGACTTGGGATTTTTGGCGAAGATAGAACAAGGAGGGCAAAAGCAAATAACAGAAACACAATATGCAAGGTGGTCCATTTAGGATCCCTTAGATCGGTTATAGCTAATGGACCACAAGGGTAATGCCAACAATAGTTTGGTTGTTAACATGGAAAGTGCATCTTAATTTCCTATAAGAGATTGTATTTGCAAATGGAGTATCATGGAGCTCTTTTGCCTTATCCAAAGTTGTCACGAACTTGTAGTCAACAAACCTAGAGTCTTCCATGAAAGTGTTTTGAAACACACAAGCAACACAAAAGGAGAATGTGTTACATACTACTAGGACTGATTACATAAAAAGCCAAACAACAAAACCTGATTACATAAAAGGCTCTATTGCATTAAAAAGTTTGATTACAAAGCCCAACTACATTAAAAGATTGTCATATGGCTAGGGTACATTGTATGAACATCATTCTTTTGCATTGTACAACCAACACTCTCTTGCATTGTATGGCCAACATCCTCTCACATTGTACAATGGTTCTCTTAGTTCCTTTGTGTTGTATGATGACTTTGTAATATCCCCCATAATTGTTTTTCAATTATTTTCAGTTTCAATCAACACAAACACCCGTTAGGGTTAGAAAATGAAATCCAAATGCTGCTGTAAGTGTAACCCTTTCCACCTTTGGATCACCGAGAGCCCAATCTGGGAGGGTGAGAGCATGCAGTGTAGAGGGGATCATTAGATGCTAGAAACTGAAATTGATTACAAACTTGGTCGGCAAGCCAGCCCCTTCCGCTTATACAGCGGGATATTGAAAACAATGCAATCACTTGGCAGTAAACCAACCAAAGACAAGCCAAGGAATTGAAGAATGCAATCACTCAACCGCTTGTTTAGCGGGAGGACTAGAAATGGAAATTACTATCAACTCACTGCTTATTCAGGGGGAGGACAACATTACAATCAACTCAACCGCTTATGCAGCGGGAGGATAGTATTACAAATTGCAAATATAGGTGGCTAGTCAGCCTCTTCCACTTATGTAGTGGGAACAATGAGAAATCCAAGAGGATAGCTGTTAGTACTACTAACCAGCTTTACAATTCATTACAAAGATTTCAAAATTTATGAAATATTGCTAATCCAAGATAGGCGGCCTGGCCATTCTCTCCCACTCAGATAGTGGGACAGCAGAAAGCCAAAAAGTTGCTGTTAGTAATACTAACCAGCATTACAATGAATATATAATTGGACAACCAAGTGCTGATTAAGAATTGACAGTTGCAACAAGAACTCCAAACATCCTCTAACAACCCAAACAATTCACACTCTCAAGAACTCACTCAAAATCTAACTTTCAAAAATCTGATATAAAGACAGCAGGCTGGAAATGCATAACCAGCAACACCAATCCACACCAAAATGCTTCTAACTCACTCAAAACTCCCTCAAATCACCCCCCAACACACCACATTGACAATATGCATTAAGTGACCAAGTACAAACTGGAATACAACAGCAACATGACCCTAGACAAACAACACACATCCCAATGCACCCCCTAAAAAGTACGGCTAGGCTGAAAAGGTATGATTTGCATTTAAAAATTGAAGACTCAAAATTAGATGCCGAAAACTTACAAAGTCCATCGCCCAGTGCATAGAAATAATCAGAGCCAATACCTAGAATCAACAGGAGCCCGCACAGAGACTTAGGAGTGAAAATATGCTATAGAAATAATTAGAGCCAATACCTAGAATCAACAGGAGCCCGCACAGAGACTTAGGAGTGAAAATATGCTATAGAAATAATTAGAGCCAATACCTAGAATCAACAAGAGCCCGCACAGAGACTTAGGAGTGAAAATATGCTTCAGCCATGACGCCATCCAGTAACCTGGAAACACTCAAACTCACACAGAAATTGGAAAACCAATTGATGCAATCCATTCTCAATATGCTCTATCTATTCCTATAAATGAGAAATAGTCTCTCCACAACTAGGTGCTATATCTCAAGCACGAAACTGACACAGGCTAGGAAGCTCGCAACTTCGAAGCACAAGTCTGGCACGATTCCGGCAGCACTTCGTTATACAAATTTCATGGATGGATAAAATGAGAGCCCAAGGCTTCAATTTATAACTTTTGTCAAGCCAAATTCAAATTCAAATCCCTTAACATGGTGCCCAAAATACCATTCATTTCATTTCACTTCATTTCACCTCCTAGGCAAAGTTCGCCCAATGCAAATTTCACCACAAAATCGCCACTTTGGATAAATAATAGTTTATAACATAAAGTGTAAAGTGGGCGCTCCAAAAATGACTTTAGAGGAATAATATAACTTAGGCACAAAATTGCTCCATTCACTTAAGTTATATTTTTTGATTAAAGTACCATGTCGAACCCCTTAAGTCAAAACACCAATTACACCTAGGCCAAGGATAATTAAAGTATTTTTTTATTAAAAAGAATACTTTTTCCCTTCCAAATACTGATTATTGCCAAAACGAGTTGAGACTAAGTCAACTGACTTGAACAACTGAACCTACCAAGAATAGAATTGTTAGATATAGTACTTACTAAAAATAATAAGTCCAAGAAACTTCACGAAAAAGATTGTTCTTTGAACCCTATGGCTCAACTCGAGAAACCTAGAAAAACCCAGTAATCATGACAACTGACATCAACTTACTAAAAATAGTAAGTTCTGCAAACTCCCCTGAATTGATTGCATGTCATACCTCTGTGAAGCTTACAGAAAACCCAGAAGGAAATCTTGATTCATTTTGCCAAACTCCAACCAGAACATCCCTAAAAATTGCGAGGAGTCCTCGTAGAAAATAGGAAACACTAATTTTCCACTTCCAGTTAGCCTACGGGTCTCCGAGATAGGCTAATGGCCACTGACTTGCTTACTGCTGAGAAGGGGACATTACAGACTTCAAGTGCATGGTGTATGATATATCTCGTTTGTAGGGCCAAGAGTGAGGTATGTCATGCGACAAGGAGAAGGGTACGATTTTCTAATAGTACAGTGCTACATATCTCATTCCTTGCCATTGTACAAGCCTTGCTGTCTATTACATTGTATGACATCTACAAACTTCTTGTTGTATAGACCCTACAACTATCTACATCGCATGACGTTTGCAACTTCCTGCATTGGTGATATGCTACACTGTTCCTCCTGTGTACGAAATCTTTGCATCGTACAACTAACTTCTTCGTCCATTTGCATTGTATGAAAAATAAAGTAATATATTCTTATCATACAACAAAGTAATTCTGCAATTGCACGAATATTGAACTCGCCTATCAACATCAAGGAGTGTGATTTTGCAATAGTATGGTAAAGTAGATTATTTAGGAAACATTGTTGCCATGTACAACCTCCTTATATCGTATGACTACCAAAGCAAATCTCCATTGCCCAATATTCATCAATTATACGCCTTGCCATTGTATGACACCATCAAAATCTGAAGACTATAAGACCCTCCAATCAACCAAGTAGTTATTATTACCACTTTGTGGAAAGAAGCTGGTCTGAAGCATTATTCACATATTGACATACATTGGTTAAATACTTCAAAATCTCTATTTTTTGCTTTGTCAACATTGTTCTTTTCCTCTTAGAAAAGCATGAAAATGATGTGCACCCAAACCCCTACCACCTTGATTTGATTTACCAATATCGACATCAGTTTGGAAAGTCTTCCTTGATGTTATTTGATGTTTACTTGTCATTTGGAAGATGACATTTTCTTTTTGGGGGGATGATCTAGTCAATTTATAATGTCTATTATTATGTCTTGATAATATGGGTTAATCGACTATGTATCAAGTGTTTGTCAGCTAAGGGTATTTATAAGAATCGGGTGGCTAATGGTCGTGTTGCTCTTGGCATGTTGGATCCTTAAATAGATTGTTTATTGTCAAGGAAAGTAGTATGATCTAGTCGAATCAACTCTAATCCTTGGCTGATCATTTCTCATCTTCTTTTGTAATGATTTCACGTGTAAATAAATATATACTTTACTTTTGTATCTGTTATGTATTGTCATCTCTATTATTAATTCATATATTCATTTTATTAGATAGAGCAATAAACAATGAAGTGATTGATAGTGAAATATGCTTCCCAATGTCATTCCTAGTCATCCAACATTGTAGCCTCAATTTTACCTTTGAAAGTCGGAATATCTAGGTTGACATGTATTGTAAATGGGTTTTGGGGATGTGTGGGAACAAGTTGTTCAATGCATTGTTGCATTGGTACAAGCTGACATATGAGTTCATAGAATCGTTTGAAGAGTTTAAGTGTCGTTCTTCCAAGGCTATGTTGATCTTCTTTAAATTTTGAAGACAATTTTAATTTTTTCTTTGCATCACTCATTTCCCTCTTGTTGTGATGTTCATCTATTATCTCATAAAATTAATCTAGTGAACAACCTTTCTTCTATTTTTGTGCACACATTTGTATTGACATGTTTGAAGCATTGGTTTGAGACCAATGATTTGGATCCCAAGTGCTTTGGGTTACAAAACAATCTTGAGAAAGATGGGTTTATAGATTGTGGAGGAAAACAAGAATTTAATAGACCAACACACAATCCACATATGCAATCTAAAGGCTTTAGCAAATATGTATGGTACTATGCAAAATAAAAAATGAATAGGGTACGACTACTGTTATAGATTGTGGGTCAATAACTGAAGAATCTTTGTGATTGGAAAGGGGCAAATGTATCAAATTGGTTTGCCTACGATTATCTAGTAATTTGTCCTCTTACTAATAATGCAAGAGATGAACACATATGTATATTATGTTATAGTTACAATAATGAAGTTGTAATGGCTTGTCTTGAAACACTAACCTTCTAATTGCTTGTTGGTGAGTCTCATGATGGTTGGCATTTTGTTTCATGACTAGAGAAATCTATGTGTTTAGATTTTTTAATGTCACTAGGTGTGCATGTGAGGCTATGCAAAGTCATGCACAATGAGGCACGTGATACAAAGTCTTATGTGGAAGGTGTGATTGTTGTGGAGGAGAGCATGGAAGTTCTAAAGATTGTCAAGGCAGTCGCAATGATCCTAGAGGCTTGTGGGGCTGCACTTTGATCAGGTGTAGTCATGCTAAGTGCTTGTGAGTCTTTTGTTTTAGCTTTATGCTTTTTGTCTTAGTTTTTCTTATTAGTTTTAAGTTTAACAATTAATTTTTAATTAGTTTTAAAGTTAATAATAGTAATAACTTCCCCAAATCTAAAGAGCATGTTCATTCAGGCTTTTGCTTAGCATTTTGTGCATATGGAGTGTTTACATAGTTTGTATTGTTTGATAATTTTAGGGTATATGTAATGTCTCTACTAGTTAGAGATCACTGTCCTGCAAAACATATTGTTAGAACACAACAAAAATATATACATAACTAATCTGATTGCAATTAAAGTTCAATTACTTAATTAACACTAATCTCAATTCTTAAAAAGGATATGAGTGCAGCATTGGGACATGTCCTTAGGCGGCTGTGAAGCTCGCCTTCTTGGAACCTATCTTGGTTCCAAGCCATACCAGGAAATCGAAGGTTAATTCGATTCCTGTCTTGGATGTAATTTCTTACACCCAAGCCATCCAGGAAATCGAAGGTTAATTCGATTCCCGTCTTGGATGTAATTTCTTACACCCAAGCCATACCAAGGAAGACCATCATATATGATAAATTCCTTGCCTTGGATGATGCATCTCATCATCCAAGTCTACCAGAGAGGACCGGCCGGATCCGTCTCTTTCTTGGATGAACTTTGTCAACCAAGCCATAACCTATATGCATATAGATATTCAGTATATACTGCCTACTAGGGATTATCATAATCCCTCCATTAGGCTAAGGGAATTTCCTCCCTACAGCCTCCATCATATAATCACATTTATATTACATTTTACGATTCATTACTATTTTCCATTCCATAATTTACATCTATATTTACATATTCTTTAATCTTTTTAATGATCCTAAATATACATACATATTCTACATGGGTACCTATCTTTATTGCTACATTCATATAAATAAACATTAGTAATATATGTATTCATAAATATGCCTTAATATATATGTGTGTGTGTGGTACACACATCCACACACATATATACCTTATGACTCTTAATTCCTCTTACCTGTACGCAGATCGCAGTCTGTTGTTGAAGTCTACACACTGTAATTGTCGTCTGCAGTTCCGCTGAAGTCCTTCCTTCCTCCTTGCTCTGTCTACGCAGCAGTAACCACTTCTCTTTTCCTATGTTCCCCCTACCTCCCTTCTTAACTCTCTGTGTCCTCCCTTATACCCCATGAAGGGTTGCATCCCTCCACGGGTCCCTTCCGCACGAAGGGATGCGGCGGTGGTCGCAGCCCAGGCTGCGATTACCGTCGCATCACTTCGTGCGGAAGGGACCTGTGGGTGTTCCCTTTGTATTTTCCATAGTTCGTAGTTTAGTTTATAGCATTGATTTAATAATACTTTTCTTATTATTAAATATATTGACATTTAAAACATTTACTTTAATAATACTTTTCTTTATTATTATATATTAAATACATTACTAGTTTAATCATTTATTTAATAATACTTTTCCTTTATTATTTTATATATTAAATATATTAACATTTTAATCATTTATTTATAATAACCTTATTTAATTAATCAATATTTAATGATTTATTTCCTCTTATAATATTTTAACATCATTTCAATAATTGACTTTATCACATTTCAAGAATAAGTATTAATATATATTAATTAAAATACTTATTTAATAAATAAATAAATTTCAAATAATCATTCGTTTGTTAATCATTATATTAATTAATAACTACGTTGCCGGTTCGGGTTCAGGCACCGTTACGGCAAAATTTTGAAAATGGGTTTGGGTTCGTTAGTACAAAACCATGTAAATTATATATATATGCAGCCTATAAGCATAAATTAAGATTAACATGTCACATAGCATCATATAAACAACAAAACCAACATAAACTTGTAATCATAGCATCATGATCATACCATAACAACATCATATACATCAAGTTTAATATCAAAATGATAAAATATTCAAGTATCATTGTTTCAACTTTCAACAATTTAAAGTTTGATCATCAAATGGATTCTCTAATTCGTCATCCTCATTCTCCTCCTCCTCATCATTGACATTGACATTAGATGAATCAATGCCAATGCCAATGACACTTGCTCTTGCGCTTTAAGTTTGCTCGCTATCTGAGTCATCAAATGCAACAAGCTAAGAAGTGAATTTATCCAAATCAGTATGTTTTGGCTCCATATCCCACATCTTCATTTCCCCTTGCTTGTAGTCATGTTGAAGCGTGTAAAATGAGCCAAGTTAATGTTTTAAAACTCACTTTTAGGGTCATTTTAATTTTTTATGTGGTGGAATTCAAAAATAAATAAATTTTGCAAAAAAAAATCCATTTTTGGGCTGTTAGACCCCTGGGTTCGACTTGGGTCCTCTTGGGTTCAACCTGGGTCCTCTTGGGTTCGACCTTGGGTCCTCTTGGGTTCGCCTTGGTTTGAACCAGGCTTGTGAACCACGAACCCTGTCCGAACCATAGGCGAACCGGACCTGAACCCCGAACCAGGACCGTATCGGACCAGTACCAGGGGTCTAGGGGGCCGAACCCGGTAACTCAGGTTAATAATAATACTTGCCTCATTTAGGATCGATATAACGATCAAGGAGGGCACATGACAGTCCATCCTTCCTGAAATTGCTTGTCCTCAAGCAACTAATATATTTCTCAACTAAATCATCTCCCAGTAAAAAAAAACAAAACACAAGGTATACATATGTAAAGGTATGAAACACACATGAAGTTTATGCACAATACCGGTATTCATCCTATACGGAAATACACATGAATATGAGTACATTCAAGGTGTGCAACATATGTAATTCGCATGGATACAATTAAGGCATGTAGCACACATGTGGAATATATGTAGTATATGAAGTATGGAGTATACTCTGGAATTTGCTTAAGTAACATGTAGTTCACATAGGAATTCACTTAAGTCAAGAAGTGAATGTATATAGCACATATAATTTCATTTGAGTATGGACCATATACCTAAACACACGTATGAATCATATATGGAAATATAGGTGAATCATCCACAAGACTACCTTCAAGGCATGAAGTATGTACATAAGACATGTAGGGCTTGAAGCAGTACACAAATGAACATAAGGTACCACGTATGTATAAGAAAAGGTGGTCATGGAGTGAACATGCTAAAGACACATTAGTCCTCAGGCACACATAAAAACACAAGGCAAACATGCTGCAAGTGTAACAGACACGAGGAAAACACATGAGTATACGTAGTATATAAGCAAGGAGTACTTGAAGCGTACATGCTGAAGACATGACAACTTTGAGCATTCTCATAAACAACCATACAAGACACCCATAATGAAAGGTTAAAAATATTATCAAATATGGTGAATAGTCGTTAATTTGTTGTATGCTTAGCTCTCATAGATTGCACGAGTCTCCTCTTCCTCATTCTCCTCTATCTTACAAGATGGTAGATTTATTGTGCCAAGGGCACATGACACAGTCTACATGCAACTTCCTCAAGGTTTGCTACCTATCTTGGGACATTTTCGTCATGTGACTAATTTATTCAGCCTTTCCCCCACACACTCCCTATCTTTGCAAGCATTAGAGAAAGGTGAAGAATCAGAACACTGAAATCATTAGGTTAAGAATTCAATTTAATACGACACTATTGTAATTACCTTGTCAATTATTTACTTAGGGCAAGAAGCTTTCAAATGCATACACATGTAGTATGAAGTATACATGTGAAGCACATAAATACAAGTAAGGTACTCAGTGCAAACGAATGCATTCATGCCAATAGACTTTAAAGCAGGATACATGTACATCAGTACGTAGAACACGCAACATATGAAACCTTTATGACATGAGCCATACACCTATGAATACCCACTAGGTAAGGAACGCACGTGCATAATAAATTTGGTGTTTCTCATTTGAAAAGTACACACATATATAAAGAGTAATGTTGTAATTTTGTCCCACAGGATGGCACGATTATGCTCTGATACCACTGTAATGTCCCTACTAGTTAGAGATCACTGTCCTGCAAAACAGATTGTTAGAACACAACAAAAATATATACATAACTAATCTAATTGCATTTAAAGTTCAATTACTTAATTAGCACTAATCTCAATTCTTAAAAAGGATATGAGTGCAGCATTGGGACATGTCCTTAGGTGGTTGTGAAGCTCGCCTTCTTGGAACCCATCTTGGTTCCAAGCCATACCAGGAAATCGAAGGTTAATTCGATTCCTGTCTTGGATGTAATTTCTTACACCCAAGCCATCCAGGAAATCGAAGGTTAATTCAATTCCTGTCTTGGATGTAATTTCTTACACCCAAGCCATCCAGGAAATCGAAGGTTAATTCGATTTTTGTCTTGGATGTAATTTCTTACACCCAAGTCATACCAAGGAAGACCATCATATATGATCAATTCCTTGCCTTGGATGATGCATCTCATCATCCAAGTCTACTAGAGAGGACCGGCCAGATCCGTCTCTTCTTGGATGAACTTTGTCAACCAAGCCATAACCTATATGCATATAGATATTTAGTATATACTGCCTACCAGGGATTATCATAATCCCTCCATTAGGCTAAGGGAATTTCCTCCCTATAGCCTCCATCATATAATCACATTTATATTACATTTTACGATTCATTACTATTTTCCATTCCATAATTTACATCTATATTTACATATTCTTTAATCTTTTTAATGATCCTAAATATACATACATATTCTACATGGGTACCTATCTTTATTGCTACATTCATATAAGTAAACATTAGTAATATATGAATTCATAAATATGCTTTAATATATATGTGTGCGTGTGGTACACACATCCACACACATATATACCTTATGAATCTTAATTCCTCTTACCTGTACGCAGATCGCAGTCTGCTGTTGAAGTCCGCACACTGTAATTGTCGTCTGCAGTTCCGCTGAAGTCCTTCCTTCCTCCTTGCTCTGTCTACGCTGCAGTAACCACTTCTCTTTTCCTATGTTCCCCCTACCTCCCTTCTTAACTCTCCGTGTCCTCCCTTATACCCCGTGAAGGGTTGCATCCCTCCACGGGTCCCTTCCGCATGAAGGGATGCGACGGTGGTCGCAGCCCAGGCTGTGATTACCGTCGCACCACTTCGTGCGGGGGGTAATTGTGGGTGTTCCCTTTGTATTTTCCATAGTTCGTAGTTTAGTTTATAGCGTTGATTTAATAATACTTTTCTTATTATTAAATATATTGACATTTTAATCATTTACTTTAATAATACTTTTCTTTATTATTATATATTAAATACATTACCAGTTTAATCATTTATTTAATAATACTTTTCCTTTATTATTTTATATATTAAATACATTAACATTTTAATCATTTATTTATAATAACCTTATTTAATTAATCAATATTTAATGATTTATTTCCTCTTATAATATTTTAACATCATTTCAATAATTGACTTTATCACATTTCAAGAATAAGTATTAATATGTATTAATTAAAATACTTATTTAATAAACAAATAAATTTCAAATAATCATTCGTTTGTTAATCATTATATTAATTAATAATAATACTTGCCTCATTTAGGATCGATATAACGATCAAGGAGGGGACATGACAGTATACATTATATGCATTTGTAAGTGGTGGCAGTATATCAAAAAAATAGAGTTGAAACAATAGTCAAAAAATTTATATTTAGAATTTAATTGTGTAAAGTTAAATATTTTACTAATATTTACTATATGTATTTTTAGGTTAACTTTTATTTAAAGGGTAAACACTTTTGAGTAGTGCTATGAATTGGCGAGGCTGCAAATGGGGGACCTCATCCTCAACATGAATACTCAATAATACCATCCGATACTAGGGGTTTGAACATTGGTGGCAAGAACCACAATGCCATGAATTAACCATCACACTATGCCATTACTGGCTTTCTAGGTTAAATTTTAGTTTTTAAAATTCATTTAAAATTAAAAATAATATATTGTCAAAGGGGTTGAGCTTAATTGGTAAATCATTGGGTTCTTATTGTGGAGATTCAAGTTCAAATCTACAAAATGACATTGTATATGGAAACCTAAGTTGAGATCTAATGTTGATATCTTAGTGTGACTCTTAGACTTCCAATGTAACATCTAAGTTGTAATGTAATGTTGATATCCAAGTGGCTCCTAAGACTTCTCATGTTGATATTGAAGTAAAAAATATAACGTTTATATATCTAAGCATCTCTTAGACTTCTACTGTTGATAGCTAAATAGTAAATTGTTAAGTCTAATGTGGTTATCTAGGTTGAATTATTTGCAGGTGTTAATGAATGAAGGGAGGAGGTACCCCAATTTTTCCACAAGATCGGGTCGGCCTAAAACTTCTGACTTACAATAAAACAAAAAATAAAATAATATATTTATATTCTTCGAATTTAATCATGATTTTTCTTAATGATTTTATCACTTGACAAATTTGTATTGAAGTTAAATTTTGTCGAACTTGAACACAAACACAAACCTTGTGACTTAGGTAAGCAGTAATCCATGGTGTTTAGACTCCTTGTAGGGTTGTTCTACACGGTCTGCTTATAAGTCTGGAAAGAAGATGCTGCATATTGAACTTTGAATTCACTGCAAATTTAATGTTAGCATAAAATAGCATTTGTCTACTGTAAGACATGAATTTTAGTATATGGTGATAGTTTTCTTTTCTCCATGGACTAATGTATAAATGATTGAATCAATCCTGCTGGAGCAGATGGTGTTCCCTTGGATGTTTGATGAGATTGGAGCTCTTCAGCCTTTGAAAGAGGCTGCTCATATTTTGGCTGCAAAGGAAGACTGGCCACCACTGTATGACATTGAAAGGCTCAGAAAAAACCAGGTATGTTGCATAATATTTGGATTTGATAAGATTGGCCCTTGGGTAACTGCAATAATACTGTACATTGGGAAGACTGCTACATGTGAAGTTTCACAGAAGATATGTTCATGCTTAATATGAATGGCTTAATGATTATAATGACGTGCTTTGTTTTTTATGATTTGTTTTAATTCCTTGCATATACAATTTCTTGATGTTTAAAAGACTCTGTCAAGCTGTGACACTGCATTTTCTTTAAGCTTTGTTGTGTCCTCTGAATAATTACCTTTTTCTGTGGATTCTGTCAAGGAAAATATTTATGGTGGTGTTTCATGATATAACTACAGTTTCCCAAATGGAAATCCAAAACACTGATGCGACCTCGATGCAGAGAGTTGCTATGAATTGTGAATCCAGAAAGGGGCACCTGAATGCAAGCAATCAATGGGCTATGTGGGTGGAAGCCCACACACTTTGAAATTCCTCATTAGAAGATCAAGTTCAGATCTACTATTTAATGGTTCTAAAGGAAATGGGGGAAATGGGCATATGTTTGAATTTGTTGCACACCTATTTATTAATGGGTGAGAAAGTCTGTGACTTTTGTTTTAAACAATAACTTAAGTAATTACAGCATTACAAATACTAATATACTGTCTCATACATTAATACCTTATGTCTAACACCGCACATACCCTCCAGGCCTCCTCATCTTATCCTTAATGCTTGCCAGGGACAATCCCAAGCTTTTCTCTAAATTTTACGAACTTATTAGGCCCAATTGATTTAGTCATTATATTTACAATCTGCTTCTGAATGGCACAATACTGAACACAGAAGTGCTCACTATGAACCAATTGTCGAATATAGCGATGATGAACTTTAATGTATATGGTATTATGGTCTAAAATTGATGTATTTTTTTGTTTAAAAAAACTATAATAATCATATTACAATGGAGTTGCTTTGGTTGTATCCAACTGCAAGTCACGTAGGATCTGTTGCAACCATACAACCCCACAATGTGCACTAACAATTATCTTGTACTCTATTTCAGTGGAAGACAAGGCAATTGTATGCTGAAGTTTGATTTGCCAAACAGTTCTTGAATTCATAACAAAAATATAGCCAGTAGTAGATCTCTTTTGAGTCAACCAAAGAAGCCCAATTAGGGTCTGTAGCCTGATAGTCTGAACTTTGAAGACTGCTTGTACAAAATGTGGAAGATCTTTGACATATCGGAGTACTCTTTTTTCTCATTGCATCAGACTATTTTCAGTTTTAATGAGAATTGAAAAAGATAGCTGACAACAAAATATTCAAATTTGTCATGTCAAAAGCTGAGCACAAATTTTCTTTTTCTTTTTGAATTGCGTTGGTCTTGGTACTGGCGATTGCTAAATCATCAACATAGACAATGAGAATCACAATATTTGTGCCATCACTGTTGACATATAGATTGAGATCAGAACTTCTTATTTATGCAGAATCTTGTATGTGCTGATTGGTTTTGATGAGGCTGTCTAACTCCTTACAAGGATTTAACCAGCCTGCACACTAGATGTTACATATGTAGCACCTAAAACCCTTTCAGATGTACCATGTAAACCTCCTAACTGAGATCCCCATTCAAGAAAATGCTCATAGTTGATTCCTTTCTGCCATAGTTGGAATACTTGCATGGAATTGGTGTAAATTGCAAGTACAAAATGAAAATGCATTGATTTGCCCAGATTTATTTATTGAGTCTTTGTTGATTACTCATTGGGCTCTGCTGTTTTTGCAAAAAACTAGTCCAATTTTTGTAGTTGGAATCACACATTTCAGGAACAGATTCGTCTATGGCTAAAATAGAAAACCATATGCGTAGTTGCTCAAAATTTGTCAAATCCGTGTGCCCGAATCCACTCTTGAGGATTTTTTTAGCAATCAAAGGAAGAGCATCCAACAAGCCATTGTCACAATCTTCACAAACATAGTTAATACCACAGAATATCAATCACTTTTTTTGCCATCCAAGGAAAAGACACGATCTACAGAGGATAAATACCACTCATGCTTGAAGATCCTGATTGTAGGCCATCATGCACAGCATAGAAAAGGGATTTACAGTTGTGGGTGGGTGTCTGAATCAATTTTCTTAATTGTAGGTATCATTCTTGTTGGCATTTGCAAAGGATGTAGATTGTTTTATTTATTATTATTTATAATTCATAGTAATAATAATGCATCTGACTTTAAAACTTTGAAATTTTGGATCTTTGATTTATTACCTGTGTTCTTTAAACACATCAATTTCAATATTTTTGTGTAATTGTTTTAATTTTATTTGGGCCAAATTTTGCCAAGTCCCATTTTGGAGTCAAAATTTGGGCTGCTGAATCTGAGTTTTGGAACTATGCCATTGCTGTGAATTGCTTTTGGTAAAAAGATGGGCCTTAGACTTATCCAAAGTACTATGTACCACACATGTCACCTTATACATCCATTTACATCCAATGCATTGCTTACTTCGTGAACATGCATTTGTGATTCTGGTTATTCTGGTTTTCTTTCGACTTCAGAAAAAGTAATTATCTTATGCACTTGATATAAGGTCCATGAGTGAGAAAAATTCACATGAATCTACAAGCTGATTTGTTGGGCTTTTGGGCTATGCATTTTGTTGGGAAGGTTCATCTTGTCACACACCTTGCAATCTGATGTACCGTGTAATACCACCTAGGTCTTTCTACTTTTGAGATAGAGGTGTTGGAGCAACACCTTTCAAAGCATCAACCTATCTAAATTAGATAATTGAGGTTGATGTGGGGCTAGGGATGGATGATCATTATCTTGCTATGTGCCCTGTCGAAACTCGATGCCTTGTGTTATTGAATCAAGATGTGACAAAATTACAACACCAGACCTAGTACCAAGTATATAATTGGATTCTAAATGTTGGTTAGAACTATTGTTACAATTTGATGGAGGATTACAAAAGAATGGCCTAGGTGTCTTTACTTGCATATCATTAGTACCTATGAATTCACTAATAGTAACATAAATAAGTCTATAAGCTTTTGGCTGCTAACTATAACTAGCAAATAAGTACTTACTATTCTTAGAATATAGCTTTTTTCTTTTAGTACTCAAAACTATATGCATAAGCAACATAATCACAAATGTGAAGATGTTTAACCTTTGTCTTTTGTATTGACCATGCTTCCTCAAGAGTCATTTATTGCAAGGTAATACTAATTTCTACTTTTTCAAACTTAATACCAGAATCACATCAATTGCATGATATCAACAACATAAGATGCAACAATTACATAGTAGGAGTATAACACTGTAATGTCTCTCTTTTTGGGAGGACACTGTAATGTCTTTAATATTTTAATTTATTATTATTATTTATTAATAAATCACGTTTCAACAAGGGGACATTACAAACACACGATTTATGTGGAAACCCTTGCGGGAGAAAACCATGAAAAAATATTGCTTTTGTATTAGAAATTTCTTACAATCTTTGTAGGCACCATTCCATAGGAGACACCAATCCTCTTTAGATGATTCATAGGCACCAACAACCCACTAGAGACACCAATCCCCACGACTGAGCACCAACTCAGCAAGAGACACCAATCTCCTTGAATATGAGGCACCAACTTCCAAAAGAATAAAGTGATGATTACTTATTTTTCTTTTTGAATCAGATCTAATTCTCCTTCACAAATTGGCTAAAAAATTCTCCAACAATCTGCCTTAAAAACCTCTTTAAAACTGCTCTCAAATCTGCACAAAAAGCTCCTTCTAGAACTTGGCTCCAAAACTACCTTATACAACTGCTCCAGGTCTGCCATAAGGTCTGCTTCGAAGTGATGCAAATTGTGATCCTAAGTATGGTTTAAATTAGGCACTAGATCTGCCATGGATCTTTAATTAGTGACAGCTCCAAATGACTTTTATATCTGGTCTTCCATAAAAGGAATCTCTAATTATCTTCTTATTCATATATATCCTCTTCTTCACAAATTTGTATATAAATCTAACCACAAATCTAACTTTGGATGATGTAAATCTTTCCTTCACAAGTCTGATCACAACTCTTGTAATTCTTTCCTTCACAAGTCTGATCACAAATCCAATAACTGATGTATATCCTTTCTCTACAATTTTGCCTTATATGACTTTTGTCTTTTGTGCCTTTGTCTTTTCTTTATTAAAGTAATCGCTGCCTTCTGAAGACTTTAATTGCTGCTTTGTCTTCTTCTGATCACAACTCTCCTTCTCAAATTTAACTTTGGATGATGTAATTCTTTCCTTCACAAGTCTGATCACAAATCCAATAAATGATGTATATCCTTTCTCTACAATTTTGTCTTATATGACTTTTGTCTTTTGTGCCTTTATCTTTTCTTTATTAAAGTAATTGCTGCCTTCTAAAGACTTTAATTTCTGCTTTGTCTTCTTATTCCAATAGCTGTCTTTGTTGTCTTATATGAAATATCCCAGATAGGATATGCACTATAATTCTGAAAATAATTTTCTCAATTCTGCCATAGGTAATTCTTTGCATTTTAGTTTTCTGCTCCAAACCCTAGAATTCTGATTTATATTTCTGGTTACAACAAATGTGGACAGCAAACACATATGCCAATAATCATCCCTTATGCTAATATCTTCAATCAAGATTTCATCCAACCATACATGACATAAAAAATGCAAACATATATATGGAACAAATCTGATTTCAGGATTATTCAATCTGCTGCTACAAATCAGAGATTCTAAACATGCAATTACATCCAAATACATAGGCCAAACATGCCCAAATACAACTCAAAAATCTGCCATTACACATCAGACCTATCAATACCAGAATGACATAAAATGATGCTCAAACTCCTTCCGATAATATTTCAACCTGCAAAGATATAACTTTGAAACTCCACAAATCTCTCCAAATTGAATAATAAAGCACAACTGTGAATTCATCGATAACTTCATCAAGTGGGCTGATCTGGGTTTCTGTCCAAATAGCCAAATCCTCTAGGGTTTTCGTCCTAGGGCTTACTGAAACTGCAAGCTAAAGCTCTCAAGCTCTCAATGAAAAGTTTCTTTGAAAATAAAAACTCAAGAATGAATCCTCATTGCACTTTTTCCTCCTTTTATTTTCGAAAGTAATACTTCATTTTATTTCTCTTTTAATTTACTTTTCTCCTCAAAAGTGACTTTACTTTATAATTTGAATTGACATTATTATAAAGTCACTTTATAAAATAAAGTAGGTTCAGCTGCTAATTAATTAAATTTAAATAATCCCATGGGACTTAAGAACTATTTAACATTTAATTAATTAATTATCACTCGAAGAAAAGGGGACATTACAGTCCTCCCAACCCAATATTGCTTGTCCTCAAGCAATCACATGTATCAAATCTGCATTAAGCTTAAATGTTCTAGCCAATACTTGGATCCCAAATTAATCTAGGACCTTGGTATGTCTTCCCATGTGTATCTCCTTCAAGCTTCCTCTGCTCCACTCTGATATAAACATCATTATGCCCAAAGTTGTGAAGCAACTCATCATGATCCCAATGAAGTAGTGCACCAAACATGCCAATGCCAGGATCCCAATTCAGCATGCTCTCACACCAACGAAAAGTGGAGGAATAGATGTCTCTTATCATGCCACCAATGCCAAATATCCATCTAAATTTGAATGAGTTCCCATGGATGTGAGAAATTATCATAACAAGTGCACAATCAGTCATTTCAATCCACCATAGGCTGCTGGAAATCCCACTCAAAATGATGCTGCAAGTACCTCTATTGACATAGGATGATGGAATCTCATCACTATGCCAACCTCGAACAAAGGAAGAATGATCCCAATCTTTCCAAATCCTCCAACCAGCTCTTGTCCTAAAAAACCAATTTGAAGTCTTTGTGATCAATAGTTTGAAACAACCATCTATCACCATTGTGAGAACACTAACCCAATGAACTATGGCTGAAAATCCCATGCTCAAAAACCCTCTATCCTTGTAATGTAACTCAAAACCCAAAGGTTCAAACATGAAGTGCTATTGTCCTCTACATGCTCCATGATGTCTTCTTCATTTACCACATATACTCTCCAAGTGTGATCAAGGAATGATATTGTTATGTAACAAAGGCATAATGTCAAACCTTGTATGCAATGTTGTTCTTCAATTTTTTATCACATGTTCTTGCATAACAACAAGATGAATGTAACCATGTAAAGATGGGAGATGGCTGACCATCAACATGAGACTCACCTTTATTTTGTATCTTCCAAGTTTGCCTTCATATATGCTATCATAGGCTGCTGTCCCAAGGTGTGTGACAAACTGAGAACTCCTCTCAAGACCTGTTCTACTTTCCAACCTCAAGGCTGCTGTTATAAATCAGACCAGCAACTAAAGTGAAGGCAATGATGTCTGCATACCCATGCATGAGAAAGAAACCCATCTCATACACCTTACCTATCAAGTGAACGTGTCTCCATAAACTCCAATCCAACCCCAAAACTGATGTAGACCCAGATATATCAGAAAATGCAATGTACAACCATGTAGGACAGCCACGTGTCAACCATGAATCCATGAAAATTATGTCACAACCCAACCAATAAACAACTGAATAAGCATATGAAATAGGTGACAATTCCATAGTTGTATTGTAGTTGTCTCCATTAATACCCAAAGTCAAAGCATGAATGGTTGATCCACTAAACATATCACCCATAAAATCATGATACACCTCAATGAAATTGTCAACATCACAAATTGATTCATGCCCTTCTTCAACTGCTAGTAAAAAATCAGATTGTTGGCAAATTGAGGTTTCAACCTTTACCTCATACTTATCTATCCACTCATGAATGTCTACCATGCTACACTTCTTGTCACCACTATCCTTCTTGGATTTGTGCACATGTGACATCACAAGATTGCTGTCCCAACTCAAAAAAACCAGAACCTTTCCAAGGTGTCTTCATTGCTCTTTCTTGTATCTTTTTTGAGGGAAAATTATTCCTCCATGAGTGCTGGTCTATGAGGTGTCTCCTGCTGCAATAACATAAATTCCTAGCTGCTAAAGCTGTTCTGTTTTTCATTACTAACCAACTCCATGGTGTAGTATGCAAAACAAACCAAACATTATCAAATTGTAAGATCTTCCTATTAGGCAATCTCTTAGTCTTTATAATCAGCTCTCTAAGACAATATGCCTCATGTGATCTTAACAAGTATTCCTCCAATGTAATCATGTGTACAAAACAAGTAATATCAAACTTATTGAGGGCAGTCATACCTTTCAAGCAGCTTACATCTACGATCTCCTTCTTATGCACCTCATTGTTAATTGATCCTAAAGTTGTAGCACCTATCTCATGACTGAAATTTGCATCTTCATGTGAAAGTTGCCCCACAGGTGTGGCTGCCTTAGAGAATTATTTTCCTGATTTGCATTCAAAGTCATGCCTCTCAAAATCAGCTACCTCCTTGACCTCTTCTTCACCAAATTCCTCTTTTGAAGCGTTATGCCCTATTGAAAATAAATAGCCAGTTCGGATTATACTTGATTAAATTTTAATGTTGCCTAGTGGCAATTAAAATTTAATAACTTAAAGCGATTACAATATGAGATTGGTCCTATTTGGGTGTAACGTGCTAAGGCAACATGTAACTTGTGATGACATGATAGGTCAAGACCTATTCATGTAACTTGTAAACAAAATTCGAATTTATTGTATTTTGGCGCCAAGTTTATTATAGCCGACTAAGGCAAATAAGTTACTTGTATCTCCTATATAAACAAGGCGATGTAATCCATTCTAAATACACTCATGCATTCATCCAATTCAGCGATCTGATTTGCAAGCAATTCAAGACACAACGAATATACATTGAGGGCCTGCCATTATACTCTGGGGTCAGCGAACTCACCTTGGAGAATAGCAAATTCATTCTAGCTGCGTGAATCCAGTCAAAGGTTGCGATTATCATCAGATTGAAGGACAAGTCAAATTCGGATCAGAATTCAAGATTCAGATAAGTCAGTTTGTTCATGCCCTAAGTGGGCGAATTTGTACTTGGCTATCCCTTGACATTAATATAATTTGATCTGAATCTTGTTGCTGGGTTTTTCCTCCAAGAGGGAGGTTTTCCCAGGGTATTGCTGTGTTGTTCTTGTGTTGTTTTGTATTGTTATGTGTTGCATTTTCAGTTTCAGTTATTTACATTCAGTCTGATCACTAAAAACTAACATGCCCCACCCAAGAGTCATGATGGCGTGATGCTGAAACATAGGTGGATTCCTTGAGTTCTCTGTGATGGGTTAGGTCTTTCCAATCTGAAATAATGTTCTTTTCCACACACTCTTCCACATATTCTTCCTCAACCATAGATTGATCATTCAAATCATGCTGTGCTAGAAGTCTTTGATCCACACAACCTTCATATGTATGAACAATGTCTCTTTCAACATTGCTTAAATCTGAATTTGTACCCATGGCTACTATTTTGTCATCCTTATTAGTCACAACATCCACATTTGTAGATGCATGTTCAAGTAACGGTTCTTGGAAAATTAATGTAGCGTTGTTACTATGCATAACCAAATCAGAATTAGCTTCCTCCCTTTCAGCAGCATTACCATAGCTCCCACAAGTTTCATGTGCCTCTTCTTCAAGTGAATTCTCAACATTGGAATGATCTATATGCTCATCTTTAGTGACTTCAATGTGTTCATCGTTGTTATGCCTCTTATCCATCTTCTTAGCTTCTTCCTCCAAAAGCAATTTCTCAAACAATAATAACATATCTGATTGATATTTTTGAAATGCTTGAAAGAAGTCATTCATACCATTCATAAGCTCGTCCATATGTCGATCATTTCTTTGTGGACTTATACTATCCCTTCTATCCTTTCTTGATGGACTTGTTCCACCTTTATTCAGTGTTGTAACTTTTTTTACACCTGCTGTATGTGACGTTGATTTCGGAAGGAAAGTAGGTGGCATTCTTCCATCTATAACTCTACCCATTGTTGTGACCTTTTATAAACTTGTTGTATGTGGCTGAAACAACTGATTTCAAACTGACATGCAGCTGATTAGAAGCAACATGCAACCATAATTTTTGACATACAGCTGATTAGAAGCAACATGCAACCATAAATTATGACATGCAACTGATTAGAAGCAGTATGCAACACTCAAAATCAACATGCAACTATCTGGGCAGTCGCCAAAACTAACATGCAAGATCTGGGTAGTCACCAAATTAACATGCAACCTTGAAATCCCAACACGCTAGCAAGATCACCAACTCTGATACCACTGAAATATCCCAGATAGGATATGCACTATAATTCTGAAAATAATTTCCTCAATTCTGCCATAGGTAATTCTTTGCATTTTAGTTTTCTGCTCCAAACCCTAGAATTCTGATTTATATTTCTGGTTACAACAAATGTGGACAGCAAACACATATGCCAATAATGATCCCTTATGATAATATCTTCAATCAAGATTTCATCCAACCATACATGACATAAAAAATGCAAACATATATATGGAACAAATCTGATTTCAGGATTATTCAGTCTGCTGCTACAAATCAGAGATTCTAAACATGCAATTACATCCAAATACATAGGCCAAACATGCCCAAATACAACTCAAAAATCTGCCATTACACATCAAACCTATCAATAGGTTTGTACATACCAGAATGACATAAAGTTGCTCAAACCCCTTACGATAATATTTCAACCTGCAAAGATATGACTTTGAAACTCCACAAATCTCTCCAAATTGAATAATGAAGCACAACATTTTGAGATGAATTCACCAAGTGGGCTGATCTGGGTTTCCGTCCAAATAGCCAAATCCTCTAGGGTTTTCGTCCTAGGGTTTACTGAACCTGCAAGCTAAAGCTCTCAAGCTCTCAAGGAAAAGTTTTTTTGAAAATAACAACTCAAGAATGAATCCTCATTGCACTTTTTCCTCCTTTTATTTTTGAAAGTAATACTTCATTTTATTTATCTTTTAATTTACTTTTCTCCTCAAAAGTGACTTTACTTTATAATTTGTAATTGACATTATTATAAAGTCACTTTATAAAATAAAGTATGTCCAGCTGCTAATTAATTAAATTTAAATAATCCCATAGGACTTGAGGACTATTTAACATTTAATTAATTAATTATCACTCGAAGAAAAGGGGACATTACATTATATTATTTTTGTCTTATTCGCTGCCTTACTTTGATCGCTGCACTTTTAAGTTCTCCATTTATATAAGACAAAATTTGTCTTTATGTGCTATTTTCAAAAACTTTCATTGTCTTATGAATGTTAATCTCTCCTCATAATAATTTAGACTGTGATATTTTCTTTATTTATATTCATATGCCTTTGTCTTGATTATGTATACCTTTCTTCACATAAGGCTGCTCTTTATTAGATAGTTGCTGTCATATTAGCTTATTAACACTGCCATATTAACTCATTAATCGCTGTCATATGCATCAGTCATTAACCACTTAATTGAAGAACACAAATGATCACTGAGAGGGGGGTGAATCAGTGATAATGAGTAATTTAAAACTTTAAATCAAGTTGTGCCATTTCCAAAAACTTGCAGATTATGCAAACAAGAGGCAGACCACATAACACATAGATATACGGGGAAAACCCATGATGGGGAAAAACCTTGGTGAGAAATGCTGCTGGAGTCTACTGCTCCAATCCAACTTCACAATGAAAACTGATTACAACATGTTTTAGGGCACCAGCCCAAGGAGCACTAACCCTTGAAGTTTATGGTCACCAAGAGTCTTCCCTCCAAGAATGAATTAAAAAATTAATCTTCTCGACATTGGAGAAATCCAATCTGCCTGTTGATTTGATCCTCTGAACAGTTTGTCCAGACAACTAGCCGTCAATTATAAATGATCCCCTTGGAATCCGTCTCAAATCGGATTGTATCTCTGAGCATAGATTACTATTCTTAGTAATCTTGGATTTTGCATCCCATTCGAATATTTTCAGATCATTCTGGAGCAACTCTACCTTTTGCAGTATAAGTCTCTTCATCTCTGTCTACAACTGATCATATTAAATTGCACATTCCTTCTATTCTCAGCAATCTTAGAGATAAGATTTTATCTTGTGCACAATTCTCATTTCGAGAATATATTTTTAATTGCAACTCTGCCTAGCATTTACTTCCGTTTCTGTGTGCTGCTCAGAATGGAAAATCTTATCTGATATGTATGCTCTTGCTTCATCGACCAATCAAAAAGATTTTATTGTCCACCTAACATTTACCTATCATTGAGCCACTTGGTGAATGGTGGGACCCATTAACAAAAACCTCATCTCACAAAGGGTCCACGTGTGGAAGAAAATCCACATTGGATTTGTGGGCTGTGCAAATGTGTTCCGCAGATCATATAACACGCGTGTTATACGCGTCGCGAAACAACAAGTCTTCCTTCATGCGGGTTGGCGGGATAATGCGCCTTCTACCGTTTTCCTTATCTCGCATCATTTTCTCTCAGGCCTTTTTACCACGCGGGCTAACGGGATCCATCTATTCCCTTTGGTATTTTTACCTTGCACGACGTGGGATAACGGGATGCCTTATTTACCTTTGTTTATTGTTATCCCACAAGGTTATCTTACCCTGTATAACATGTCGCGGGATAGGTCGAGCATCATAGCCTGCGTGTTATTGATATCTCCATCACACTTTAGTGACTAGCCTGCAGAGTGTTTTGCCTTAAGTGTTTCTTGCTCTAGGATAGCGGGGCGACTAACCCGTCGTGTTATTGACTTCATCCGCCACAATGTAGCATTATCCCGCATGGTCACTCATCTTCAACCGTTCATGCTGCGGGATAGCGGGGGCCACATAACCGTCGTGTTATTGACTTCCCGATAGACCAACACAACTAAGCTGTTGTGTTATTGACAACTCAGTCACTTTCTGCAGCTTTGTAGATAGCGATAACCTGCGTGTTATTGACAACTGCGATTGATACTCCTTGTAACTACATGCGACTAACATAGTGTATTGTTGACAACTGCAACTAACTTTTTTCGAGTTAGACCAGATTTCACAATACATTTCCAACACAATTGCCTGTGTCCTCCTTGTCCATGTTCATGCCCCAATGACACATTTCATGCATTCCTCTTGTATCTCCTTGTGCGTATAACACGGTGTGTTAAATGATGCTGCAGCAACACTTTTGCCAACTTGTCAATCTGATCTCTCCACTGCATCTTGTCTGATCTCTCCACCGCATCTTCTCAATTGTTGACATCAATGACAATCTAATGCCAACATTAAAATGGCGATTAATACATATTTATATTTGCCTCCGATGATTTCCTTGAGAGCACTTTGACATAGATCTCATTTGACATTAATGACAATATTGACAACTATTTTGTCTATCAATCTTTGATCTATGAACTCCTTGACATCAATGCCAATCATACTAACAATCTCACTCTTACACCTTCAACATCAACGATAATCTTGTCCATATACTTTTGACATTAATGACATCATTGTCTTCTTACCTTTGACATTAATGACAACTTTCAACAATCTACCCCTTTGTCATTGATGGCAACATAATTCTCTCTTTCTCCAACTCTCCTCCTTCCGATGTCTCTCCCATTTTGACACCAATGGCAAAGAGATGTTCATTAACCTTATATCCGCAAATAGACCATGGGAAACATCCATTCTATTTTCTGTGGTCAATGCTCATATCCAATGCAACAAGAATATACTTCTCCCTCTGTCAGAGATTCTGTGGTGCTCCCCCTTTCTCTAATACTCCTCTTTCTCTTTTTCATGATCCTTTGTTTACTAAATTGCTTTGGTGACTTGCTTCCTCTATATCTGTCAATAGAATTTGGATCATCTCCTAGAATTTAACAAGTCAGAAACTTTTTTAGCTATCTCATCATTCTTTGTGCATCTTTGACTCTTCCTTCTCTATCAATGGCTAGTAAATGAAGATCATCCTTTTTTATTTCTTTGTGAGAGTCTTCTCTCCTTTCTCTTCCTCAATATTTCTGATTGCCATAATTGAATGATTGTCTTTTTTCTCTTTGAATCCTCTTGCATGAGAACTTCTTCATCTTGTAATCAATGGCATCATTGTCCTTTTTCCAATAAATCTCCCCTTTTGATATCAAAGGGATTCTCATTACCCTCATATAGAATATGCATCAGCTGATCTATCTTTGTATTGTCTTCTCCACGGAGCTGATAAGATAATGCAATAATTAGCTTCCCTTGAACTCGTACTTCTCCTTATGAACTTATTGATACTTCTTGTGCATGAAGTGCAGTTTGCACAAGCATAGATTTTTCTTCCTTCTTATTATCTTGTTCTTGTTTCTTTCTCCATACTAATATAGTTCTTCCTTTATGTTTAGCAGGAGCATCCACCTTCTTGTTTTGTCTAGGTGGTTTCATAAAATCATTTCTACAATATTGTGCTATATGTCCATAATTGTTACATTTATAACATACAACACTATAATCCGCTAGAGGAACAAATGATTTGTAATTCCTTAAAGAAGCATATGTATTGTTGTTCCTACTTGAGAATATATGATTTTATATTCTTGTTCCAACCATAATCATATCTCACATGTGTTCTACAATAACCGTACAAAGAATGTTGGAACCTGGACGTATGCACTTGCCTTGGAAGAAAGGACTTTTTGAATTTGTCCTTGTTATTGCTTGATTTCTGTGGGACATGGTCTTCCTTCTTGCTTCTATCACATTTGACAGGGCTTTTTAGGGTTTCGGCATAACTCTTTGGTTCTTCTTCATTTGCCCTTTTAGAGTCTTGTTTATTGGCCATTTGATTTTCTTTGTAGCCAATACCAATCTTTATAGATGGGAACCTCTACTCATTGATGATATCT
The DNA here is from genome assembly GCF_030272615.1 of Cryptomeria japonica. NCBI lineage: Eukaryota > Viridiplantae > Streptophyta > Pinopsida > Cupressales > Cupressaceae > Cryptomeria > Cryptomeria japonica. Next base: position 570,696,520 of record NC_081411.1, on the reverse strand, counting down.
TCTAAGATTTTTGTACTCTTGTCAAATTTGAGACTTTTGTACAACTTTGAGGATGTCTTTTCTAGTTCCTTTCTCAAGGAAACAATCTTAGACTCACACCTCTCACAATCTTCATTTTTCTTCAATTGTACATTCTTACCTCCTCAATTCTTTTAGCTTCTTCAAGTTGTACCTTGAGGTTGATGATCATTTCTTTGGATTCATCAAAACTTTGTGACAACTTTTCCTTCGATTCATTTTCCTTTTGAAGTTGTAGTTTTAGTTTCAAATTCCTCTTCCTTAGTTTCTCGATTTCTCTTATAGTGTAATGGAGTTCTTCTCAAGATCTACTTCTCTTTCATTTTTGTCATATTCTTCAATTTTTCCATTCTCTTTTTCTCTTTCACCCACAACATGGTCTTCACTTTCCAATACATTACTCATTTTTATTACCATGTGTGTTTTATTTGTGACCTCATCACTTATGCTTGCATCACTTGCATTTGGTTTTGTTTGTGATTGTTGATCAATGCTTTGTTTGGTGTTTCCTTTTCTCTTATTTGCTTTTCTTTTCGCCATATTTGCTCTTTGAGATAATCTTCCAAGTGGTTAAAGTATATCCAAATGAACTTGCTTTGATACCAATCGAAGAGCATACAATTATACAGAGAGGGGCTGGTTGAATCAATATAATACTATTTTCTACTTTTTCAGACTTAATGCCATAAGCATATCAATTGCACAATATCAACAACATAATATGCAATATTTACGCAAAAGAAGTAGAACACACGATTTATGTGGAAATCCTTGCCTGAGACAACCATGACAAAATATTGCTTTTGTATTAGAAACTTCTTACAATCTTTGTGGGCACCAACCCACAGGAGACACCAATCCCCTTTAGATGATTCGTAGGCACCAACCTGTTGTGAGGTATTCACACATCGCCCCATCACAGATGGGGACCCCCATTTTTTTTGCTTTCTAGGATAGCATTAGAGTCCTTAGTTATTTGCCTTTGCATTAGAGAGGTATAGGTGGTCAAAAGGCCAGGAGTCAAGTGGATAGTCTTGTGTAAGGTGTGAGATGAGTAAGTCAGAACCTTCACTTCATGTGCATACCCTTAGGGGCATACTTCATGACCATCACCCTTGGGGCAAATTTCCCTTAGAGGGCCTTATTTGACTGTGTGTTGGAACATTTGGATGAAGATAGTGAGCATGGTTTTGATTTGAGATCACTCTTTCTTTAGAGTGAAGTTTCCTTCATGTGCTCCATGATAGGAGTGAATTTTGCATTTTAAGCCTTCATGAGGTTAATTTGACATGTTTTGTGAATGAAAGCTTGTGAAATCTAAGGATTGACATTGAAGTAATGAAGGAAGGGTTCATTTTGGTTTTCTCTTCAACTTCATGATTTCAACAAGATGAGCGAACTTCATGAGTTGAGGGAGAGGAGCGGATTTCATGAGTTGAAGGAGAGGAACGAACTTCATGACTTGACGGAGAGGGGCGAACTTCATGAGTTGAAGGAGAGGAACGAACTTCATGATCTCAACCACATGAGCGAACTTCACCTTCAAGCCTATAGGATCGAACTTCATGATCTCAACCACATGAGCGAACTTCACCTTCAAGCCTATAGGAGTGAACTTCACGATCTCAACCACATGAGCAAACTTCACCTTCAAGCTTATAGGAGCAAACTTCATGATCTCAACCACATGAGCGAACTTCACCTTCAAGCCTACATGAGCGAAATTGGAAGTGGAGGAGTGAAGGATATTTGATAGCATTACCTTGAATGGATTCAATTTGAAACGAATTTCACAAACTCAACAAGATGACCGAACTTCATGACTTGAGGGAGATGAGCGAACTTCATGACTTGAGGGAGATGAGCGGACTTCATGAGTTGAGCGAGATGAGCAAACTTCATGATCTCAAGAGGATGAGCGAACTTCATAAAATGAGGTATATGAGCAATCTTCACAAATTGACTTAGATGAGCGAACTTCATGAATGGATAGAGGGGAGCGAACTTCATGTCCTGAGCTTCAAGAGCGAATTTCAAGTGTAAAATTTATGGAGTGAACTCTACTCCATGTGTTCCTAATTGAAGGCGAATTTGCAAGATTAATTACAAGACCACTACCTTGGACTGATTTGATGATTGGAAAGAGTCATTTTGAGTTGAGGAGATGGAAGCTGAAAGTTCAAAGATCACTTCATGCGAAGCAAGGTCTAGGTGAACTTCATGAGTAGGGGTTTAGGAGCGAAATTCATGTGCTCCACTCTCATAGCAAAATTCTTAAAGAGGCCTCCCCTAAAGGTAGTTCGTCATGTTGTCATCAATTAATGACTAAAAGGTTCAGTGTTGGAAGTTGGAACCCATAGAATGAAGATAAATGAAAGAGAATGAGTTCAAAGGCAAGTTAAGGGTAACTTCATGAACATCAAGGGGTGGAGTAAACTTTAAGAGCTCCTCTCTAAGAGCAAAAAAAACAACTTCAAGTGCTCCTTCATGAAGGTGAATTCTCTCTAAATCCTCTTATCAAACCTGCAAAACACGTAAAATCAAGGGATATATCGAGTTAAAAAGAACTATTAAAATTATATATTATGTATTTGATGTCACGTTTGTTTTGTTTTGCAGATGGGAGAGGATGGTGATTGCAAAGCAAAAGGAGAAAGATTGTAAGATCTACATCACCATGCAAGGAAGAAAACTTCATTTATAAGCATAGAATGCCCAGAAGGAATCTCAACTCTCACAGCACCAGGGAGTCACAAAAAAGGAATTCCAAAGTAGAGAAGCAGTGGTGACATCAAAAGTTCGTTCCAAGGCAACATCAATACTTCAAAACTAAGATCTATACCTTGCACTTCCATGATCAAGGCATTCAGGAGCATACTTTCAAAAGCATTAATCAAAGTTAGAAGATCATCGTCATCATCGTTGAGGTTGGACAATGTTGAGTATCAAGAAATATTCCTTCATGATGATCTATCAAGCATACAAGTGTAAGTTGAAGGTCGAATCCTAGTCATCATCCCAGTCACTATCTCTACCAATCAGAGGAGTTCCACATCAGCATGTCTAGATGCAATGTACTTGACTCACTCGTGATGGGACAAACTTCGAGACACCTACTTCTATCATCTATTAGTCATGCCAAAGTGTTGTAATTATTTCATTGGCCAGAACTGAGTTTGTTGTAACAAACCCTAATTAGGGTTTTCAATGTAAAATCTCGGCCATTGATCTGAGCCATTGAATTGTATTGAGAGCACTATAAAAGGCTCAAGTCTCTCATTTGTAAAGGTTAATAGTTAATAGCAAGAATCGAATAGTGAATAGCAATTAGAATAGATTAGGAGAAGAGAGAATTGTTGTTATGACTTGTAAATGAGATACTCTTTTCATTGAAGTTGTAGTGAAATTTGTTATTTCAACAAGCCTCATGGTTCTACTTCTCAATTTATTTTCATGTTGATTAGATTGAATGGAAGGATTTGTTGAATGTATTTGCGTGGAATCCGTTTAGTCCATACCACTAGCCTCTTGTTGATTGTAAGTGTGCCTTGTGTGGTCAACTGGAGTCATATGAGCTTAAATTCAAATTTTTATGTGTCCATTGTTTATGCGTTAACTTGAATGGTGAACAATGTTTGATGGTAATGATTTGAACATCTTTGAAACGTCATTAGAAGATTGCACTGAGCTTGTGTCAAATTGTTTAGTTTGATGGTGAGACCTCACTCAGTAAGATTCCATCTAATCATTCATCCATCTTCTTACATTCTAGGCCTTAGAATAAACTTTCTCAACCCTTCACCTTTTGACCTTTGTTTCAATTCAAGTTAGTTTAGGACGAAAAGCATCATCATATTGCAACATTAGATGATCAAGTTCCAGCGATTCAAGCGTTCGACAATTCAACGTAAGTCCCTTTGTGATACCAGCAATCACATCAACCAACTGTGCTTATCCACAAGTCAAGACCTAACATATAAGAACCTTGGAGTTATCTCAAGTGATCCTTAAGCCAATCTTCAACATTTGAGAAGCTTTGTTCAAGAGAGGATAAGATACTTTTGGGTATTTTATTCTGTGTTCGCATGTGCGTAAAAAAACACATCAACACAACCCACAGGATACACCAATCCCCTTTAGACGATTCGTAGGCACCAACCCACTATAGACACCTATCTTCTTTAATACGATGCACCAATTTCCAAAAGAATAATGTGATGATTACTTGATCTTCTTCTTGTATCAGATTTAATTCTCCTTTACAAATCAGCTCAAAAGTTCACCAAAATCTGCGTCAAAAAACCTCTTTAAAACAGCTCTTAAATCTGCACAAAAGGCTCCTTCAGATATGCTCAAACACTTCTAAAACTTGGCACCAAAACTGCCTTATACAACTGCTCCAGATCTGCAGTAAGGTCTTCTTTAAAGTGATGCAAATTGTGATCTAAAATCTGCTTCAAATCAGGCACAAGATCTGCTATGAATCTTTAATTATTGACAGCTCCAAATGACTTTTATATCTGCTCTTCCATAAAAGGATATTCAATGAATTGCCTATCAAATAAATCTCAAATGATCTTATTATTCATATATATACTCTTCTCCACAAATTTGTATATACTCTCCTCAAATCTAATCACAAATCTAACTTTGGATGATGTAAATCTTTCCTTCACAAGTCTGATCACAAATCCAATAAATGATGTATATCCTTCCTTTACAAATATGATCACAATGTTGTAATGCCTTCACATATATTTCTGCTTTCAGGATCTTATTGAATCTGCATGTATTCTTCACAAGGAAATGCACATATTCTTTATAAACGGCAGCATGAATTCTTCAATATAAATCTGAATTATACTTCATATTTTCTTCTTTAGATTTGCTTGTAATTCTTATGATATTACATTTTTTTTTTGCTTTTATATCCCTCGCACCTTTCCTTGAAGAGATATGATTCTCTCAAGAGTAGCGACCTATTGTTATTTAATCGCTGCCTTCTATTAGTCTTTATCGCTGCCTTTAATAGTCTTATAGTCGCTGCTTTTCATTCTTATTTGTAGATAAGACAAATTTGTCTTATATGACTTTTGACTTTTGTGTCTTTGTCATTTCTTTATGAAAGTAATCGCTGCCTTCTAAAGATTTTAATGATTTAATCACTGCTTTGTCTTCTTATTCCAATAGCTGTCTTTTTTGTCTCATTCTTATTTTTGTCTTATTTGCTGCCTTGGATTGCTGCACTTTCAAGCTCTCCATTTATAAGAGACAAAATTTTTCTCTATGTGGGATTTTGTCTTATGTGCTATTTTCAAAAACATTCATTGTCCTATGAATGTTAATCTCTCCTCATAATTATTCTTGACCGTTATATTATCTTTATTTATATTCAAATGCCTTTGTCTTGATTATATATACTTTTCTTCACCATTAGGCTGCTCTTTATTAGATATAATTGTTGTCATATTAGCTCATTAATACTGCCATATTAACTCATTAATCGCTGTCATAGACATCAGTCATTAACCACTTAAAATGGCGATTAATACATATTTATAATTGCCTCTGATGATTTCCTTGAGAGCACTTTGACATAGATCTCATTTGACATTAATGACAATGATGGAAACTATTTCGTCTATCAATCTATGATCCATGAACTCCTTAACATCAATGACAATTACACCAACAATCTTTGATCTATGAACTGCTTGACATCAATGACAACCATACCAACAATCTCGCTCATTCACCTTCGACATCAATGATAATCTTGTCCATATACTTTTGACATTAATGACAACATTGTCTTCTTACCTTTGACATCAATGACAACTTTCAATGGCAACATGCAATGGGTCATCTCGATAATTGTGCAGTTCACGCTTTCAACAACCCTATTTTGGTACATGGTATAAGGTGCCAAGAATTTATTAAAATAATTTTGTAATATTTAATTTATTATGGTCAGTTAAGTATTTAGGATAGACTTACGAATATTCTTTTATCCTTTTAGTTAGGTTCTTATCCTCGGCTTTCTTAGTTGTCAATCTTATTCTTATCGGATAGATCTTTGTAACTCTTATTTAAGGAGGCTTTCCTTAGTAAATATTGAATATCTTTGTAATCATTTTATATTTCCTCTTTTCTTAATATGGTATCAGAACTCAGGTCTCACACCTTGGGATCACTAAGTGCGTTGATTCTACGGACTATTGAAGTGACAAATTGCATGCCTGTGACACAGATTAATGTGCTGAAGGAAGCTGTATGGATTTGTGGAAGGGTTTTTGGCAAATGCTTTCAACAAATTCATGAGTTTCTTTAATAGTAAAAATCACATATTTATATTCTATGGAAAATCAGGAATGGTTTTTTGGTAGAAATCGTATTGTTCTTGTTTGCAAGTCGCATGGAACATTTTTTGACAAATTGTGCTCTTTTCTTTTTAAACCAATTGCCAATTTTTGTCTATAAAATTGTGCTAGGGTTGTTTTCTATTTGTGCATTGTTTTCTTCTCATCTTTTGATGTCATTCAACTTTTTTGGGGGTCGTAGGGCTGTCAAAAGCTAGGACGCCTAGGTTTTTGAGAGTTTCTTAACTACTTTTTAGAAAATCATGGAGTTGGTTGACAAGTTGTGTGATATTTTGACAACTTTTGCCAAAAAACCATGATAGTTTTTTTAACTCATTTTATGGCAATTTTAAAAAAATCATGGGAATATTTTGTTGTAGACGTGCAACGATTTTATGGATGCTTTTTGAAAACTGTGGGTCTTCTGCACTTTTTGACAAAAATGTGGTTTTTTATTTTGGTAACTACGGTTTAGCGAAAATTTCCAGAATTTTTTGCAAGTGTTTTGACAATTTAAATATATGAGTTTAACTTTGTTGGCTAGGGTTTCATGGGATTTTTTCAATGTTACCACAGTAGCTAAAAAACTTCAGTATTTTCAATACTGTTGGATTGTGGGAGGGATGGCTTCATACCTAACATTATGTTGGAAGGTAGCCAGTGGTTCACTAACAAAAAATATAACATGTGAAAGTAGCTCACGATTTTTGAGTACAGGTGTCTTGACAAGATCATCCTTGGTATAGACACTTGGCCAATAGTTGTGGGTAAAGACTAGGACAAGTTTGATAAGCATAATCGAGACGCTGTCATGTTGATAAAGTTATCAATAACAAATGAAATGCTTTCGGAGCTTCCACAAGGAAAAACCTTTTCGGAGATTCAGAAACACTCGCGAGATCTGCATGAGACATCAAATAAAGGCATGGCCTTCTTGTTGAAGAATATGCTATTTTCGAAGATCAAAGACATTTGTGATCAATTGCAAGCCATTGGTGTCACAATGGAAGAAGATATGGTGGTTATTATGTTGAAAAGATTACCATAGTCATATGAACATTTCATTGAAACACTCAACATCACAACTACCATTGTTCACTTGAAGTTTGACGATTTGTGCATCAAAGTCTTGCAATAGGATAGATGGAAGAAGCAATTTGGTAGCAATAGTGATACACAAAGGGTGGAACAAGCCTTTGCAGGCAAGGAAAAGGGCAAAGGCAAGTGGCCTTAGAAGAAAGGTCAAGGGAATTTTGATGATACTTTGAAGAATTTGAAAAATATTACATGTCACTATTGTGGTAAACTCGGTCATTCGAAGAAGCATTGCAGGAAGACGTTGGCTAATCAGAGGTCCAACCAGGGAGGGCTTCCACAAAAGGCTCATGTCGTAGAGCATTTGGAGGAGTCAACCTTCTATGCTTTCATGGCCAAATGACTAGTAGATTAGTTCAAGTCTTGTACACGAGACAGATTCTAGAGTATCTAGACATTTCAGCCATAGGAATGATTGGTTCACAAAGTACACAACTTTCTTAGATTTAGTGATCTCAGTGGTGGTGAGGAGTATAATGTTGTTGGCAGAGGCAATGTTTAGATAACCTCTCGAGGGAAAAATATTATTCTCCTCAACGTACGTTGTATATTGTGTCAGGCATGGAGCTCAATTTGTTCTCACTAAGTCAAATTGTGCCACTATACCAAGTTGGAGATCATTTTTAGCACACGAATCCTATATTGTTGACAAGGAGTCCAAAAAAATATCACAGTTGGCATAGAATATCATGGGTTGTATCAGCTAGTTGATATCGGAGAAGTTTAGGAGCATGCATTGGCAACCAAGAGATCATCTACTATCAATACTCTTTGGGCATCTCAAGTACTCAACTAGAGAGAATATGTAAAAGGTTTGTCGAAATCTATCAGCAAATATAGGGTGTTTGCAGAGTTTGCGAAGCAGGGAAGTAGCATAGAACTCCGTTTTCAGATGGACAAGCTTGGAGAGCCTCGAGAGTCCTACAACTGGTTCATGTAGATGTTTATGAACCAATGACTATGACATTGGTCAACACTCTATAGTCCGCAACAAAATGGAGTAGTTGAGTGAAGGAACCACACAATTATGGAGATGGCTTGGTGTATGTTGGAGAACAAGAGTGTTTCCAAGAAGTTTTGGGTTGAGGCAGTTTACATTGTAAGTTTATCTTCTCAACAAGTTTGTGACATAGGCACTGAAGTAGAAGACCCCAAAGGAATCTTGGTTTGGGAGGAAAGCGAGTGTGAGTCATCTTAAGGTTTTTGGTTCTAGTGCATATGTCCAGATTCTAGATGCAAAAAGAACCAAGTTGGACTCGAAGAGTCAAAAGTTGATGCTTATTATGGTGACAATTGTAAACCCTACAAGTTGATTGGTGTTTACCTTAATTTCTTGACATTCAACAAGCATGTCGTGATTGATGAAGTTGAGCCTTTTCAGCTCTCTTCTAACATCAAGAGTACCGAAGATCAGCTTCTGAAGGCTAATGATTTAGGTGTCTATCTTCTATTAGCTTCACCTAAAGGTGGGGGCTATGATGATTCTAAACAAGTGGAATCTCCTAGTTCGGTACCATTACCTAAAGATTTTTTTGAGGAGAACTTGAATAAGCATCTAGATGACAGAGAAATAAGCAGCTCAAGTCACAATGGCCATGCTGATTTGAATGGAGAGGGTTTTAAAAAGAGACCAAAGTGGTGGGAAAAAGTAGTTGCTGATGTTCAAGATGATGAAATCATTGAGGGAAGATCATCCGGAGGCAAGAGAAAAAGGACATTTAACTTTTCTTTTATGGCTAATATTTAGGAGATTTACGAGCCACAAATGTTTGAGGAAACAAAAGGTAAACCTGAATGAGAAAAGGCCATGGAAATCGAACATTAATCTTATGAAAAATAAGACTTGGTTTTTTAAAGATCTTCCACCAAGGAAGAAACCCATTGGCTGCAAATGGATGTGCAAAGTCAAGTACAAAGCTCATGGTACACTTGACAAGTACAAAGCACAGTTGGTGGCGAAAGGGTTCTTACAAAGAGAAGGTATTGACTATGAGGAGACCCTTGCTCCTACAGAAAAGATGAGCACCATCCATCTAGTTTTGGCCATGGCAGCACAATTTGGTTGGAAAGTCCACTAAATGGATGTTAAAAGTGCCTTCCTTTATACCGACTTGGAGGAAGAAGTGTACATGACATAGCTTTAGGGTTTTTGTCATTTCATATGGCAACTTGTAGAAGATGGGTCAATGATGCTGCAAAATTGTTCAATTGAGGATGTTGACATTCTTACCAAGTCTTTGAGTCTTGACAAAATTGTAAAATTTTGGGATAAACTTGCTGTAGCTAGTAGATTAACCATTAAGGAAGGGTATTAAAGTAATATTGTAATATCTAGTTTATAATGGTCAATTAAGTCTTTTGGATAGATTTTAGGAATATTCTTTTATTCTTTTAGTTAAGTTCTTATCCTTTGCTTTTGTAGTTGTCAATCTTATCCTTATTGGATGTATCTTTGCGACTCTTATTTAAGGAGACTTTTGCTTCTTTGTAAATATCAAATAACTTGGTAATCATTATGTGTTTCTACTTTTTGTTATAGAATTCTCTTTGTATCCTTGTCACAATATTCCTTGAATTGTTTGGAAGTAAACCAAGAAGTTATTGACGATAAGGGATGCTCAAAAAATGGATATTAGGGGTATACAAGACCCTTGTCCTTCTCTCCTTGTGGAAACTATTTTACCATTTTCCAACCCTACTTCCTTGAAGAAACTGCTGTTTGTTGTGGTTAATCATGTGGCTTAGAATTTGAGAACTCTTCAAGGGGCCTTCAAAGCGCAGCATAGTCTCATGAAATGGTTCTTCATGGAGATTAACAAGCTTAATATCAAATTGGCCATAATGGATAAAAAGTAGAAAAGAGTTGCCCAGGTCTTTAGTAAGGAGGGTGATAGAATCTTCAAAATTTGGGATATTATACCCCATGTCAATAGGCTGGTGGCTGATTGCACCAATCCAAAGGAGAAAATGGCAGTTATGGAGGAAGAGATTAAACAGGCCCTAGACAACCATAACACTAGATTGCTTGGATTGGAGTAGGAGATGAAAACTATTAAAGAAAATCTGAACGGGGTCATTGAAGTCACCAAGTGTACTATTAAGAATAGTGCTTTGGGGCTAAAAATCATGAGTGATAGATTAAATAAGTCTATTGCATACCCTAAAGTTCCTTCTACACAGGTGGAAGACAAAGACACTGATGCTGGTCCCAACTCTAGGACTGGGAGTAGTAAAAAGAAAAACTATAATGAAGAAAGGAAAGGATTACAAGAGTTTGTAGATCTTCATGAAAGTTTTTACAAGAGTTGAAAGCAATTGAAATTTTGAAGAAACTGTAATTTTGTGCTCCTTTTTTTTTTCTTTGTTTCTCTATTCTTTGTAATGAATTTGTTGCTGGTTTGTTGTTGGTTAGCTACTACTATGTTGATTTTATGCCTTTTGTAACAGGGTTTTAGGTGCCCTCCAATTTCTATTTTACCCCTTTAATAAAAAAAAAAGTTACTAAAGCATTCAAAATCAAGCTTGTGAAAGTTATCTTGTATTCTTGAAGAAAAATTATTAACCAAAAAAAGAAAATACCTTTGCTTTGATATGCCTCACACACATTAGCTTGGATGAGATCAAGAATCCTTTTGGTCTACGATGCACTTTCAATTGGAAATAGCAGTAGTTTTGTTTTTTAGAGAAATACCTTGCATAGTGTTGACGTGGCTAAAATCGGGGAACTACGACTTCATCCAGCCAACGCAGAATAGAATGCTAAGTATCCTATCCTCTCTTGAGATAAGGAAATCCCTAATGCTATGTTAAATTGATCAATGGGGAATGACCTCAAGGTTTCGGTTGTCGGGTCTTGACTGCAGGATAACTTAGTAGTTGATGAGTTTTGTTGGAAACACAAAGGGGACTTGCAGTTAGACGGAATTGGTTTTGCACAGGTTCCCTAAAATCTTACAGTCCTATTTCATCTGATTTGCTTTTAATTGATGCTACTTCAACTTGACTTGCGGTTTTTTTTTAATAAAAAAGGGAAAAAGGGGGGAATAAGGATAAAGAGTAAATAAGAACAGCTAGCTAACTTAACTAAGACAACATATTTGAACACAGAGACTAAAATCTTAAAATAACCAGAAATTACTTTGCCAGCTAATTAGCACAACTAGGTAAAAACCAGCGCAATCATCTAGGAATTTTGAATTTTCAAGCTGCTAAATACAAATGCTGGACTCTTACACCCACTCATTCAAATCTAACAACCGAACTTAACACAAAATTGGGCTCAGACTAACCATGTAGAGGGAATAATAATCAACTATTTCCTAATGGTATGAACCAAGTTTTCCATCAACTACATGCATAAACAAACTGTCTGAAAAGTAAATACAGTTGCAGAAATATAAAATAGATGGAGAAGAGGACCATGCACTCATAGTAAAAAAAGACACAACTTTAACATCCATTAAAATCTGTATACATTTTGCCAGAGTTTTTGCAACAATCATTAACTTTCTGCCTCAAATATAGGAGAAACTAACTCCTTTATAAAGAGTTCTCAAAATGGATGAATGGCCAAGATTAAACTTCGACAAGTGGGCCAGATTCATCCTCTAATTAAAACTTCTCATACTCATAAATGGGAGGAAAAATATCAACAACAACCAAAAGGTAATCAATAACTACCAAATAAAGTTGCTCCAAAAAGTGCACATGCACGGAGCTCAAAATTTACAATAGATTTGGTAGTTAGGAAAGAACTTTATGTCTGAAAAGTGCACTTTAGATTAAAAAGAAACATAAACTTTTAGGAAAGCACTTTTTCTTTCCCTGTTGTGGACCCTTTTTCCAAAAATTCAACTTCGTCGTGCAAGTACTCTTTCTAGATGTTCCGACCTGTTGCACACTCTGCTCGAACGTAATCCTGAAATCTTATGCATAGTTGGAACAACACCATGCTTGGGGGCATAGGAGGATGGCGTATTTTGTATTGCATACCCTCTAGGTGGCGATCTACATGCTTCAATCCATCCTTCCAGTCGGACCGATGAGCCTCAAAACTCGTTACTCAATATGTCTGTATGCAGCCCACTGGCAAATTCCAGGTCCTCTATGGAGTATGCTACCTTATCAATTCTCAGCCTATCCTCCCACCTTGGTTGTACTTCATTATCCGACATACTATTCTTCCAGCCAAGGACCATTGATCTGAGGATCTTTCCACCAAGATCCCTCATGTTTGACAAAATTTCCTCACACTCCTGCTCTTTATTAATGGTATCTTTCGTATCATTTTTCATGTTGGTAGTCCAGTACCACTCCTTGAAAGTGCTGATGTCATAGGGATCCAGGATGGTAAGAAATGTGGGAGTCTGCGTGTGGGTCCAGAAAAGAGCCCCAATGAGGGGAAGAATCACACCAACCACCTCATGGACCTTGAAACATTCCCTCTTCACTTCAAACATCTTGACGTGAATGGTCTCTCGGTGGTGGGCCATTTCCTTCACATCTTTTATGATCTGCTCTCCCTTTTCTTTAATGTCCTGAATCCATTCCCTGACGGCCTTGGCGGTATCATGCACTCCTTCAAACTCGGTTGTAGTCCTTTGTGCCAATGCCAATGGGGGAACATGGGATTTAGCGGCATGTTGCAGCGGTTTCAACATGTGATCAATGTACCCCTCAGCTTGCTCAGCACGAGCTCGGTACATGTCTCTCTCAGCGGTCATTTCGTCGAGCTGTCTGAGCATATTATGCACGGAATCTCTGAACTCTTCCCTCTCCTACTCTTTGGTGGCTCGCCCTATTGGGATGGTCGCAACTTTGTAATTAGCTAATGCAATCTGATCTGCTGGCTTATCTGTAGGTGGGGTGGCAATATGAATCGTGTGGTTCCTTTGCTCATCCTAGTGATCTTGGAGTAGGTCCTGGGCTTTTTCTTACCTTTGGATTTTATTTCTCCTATGCGAGAGAAGATATCCTCCAGGTTAATAGGTGGCTTGACGGCTGCCTTTCGCTGTGCACGAGCAATTAGCCAGTCCTGAGGGATGGTCTGTCCAGATGTAATTGCCAGATTCCCACTTTGTTCTTTGGAGGCTTCAGTTGGCTCACTGCCTACCTGCAATTGATCGGTCATAGAAGGAACGGATGTAGTATCCAATCCCTTACTCATCGCTGAGTTCTCTCCTACCTCGCTGAACAACTGTCGGGTACCCTCTTGTGATGGTTGCTCTTCAATTTTGTCGGGTTCCTGAGTCTCATCCCCCTTTTGTTCTCCCTCAATGGTAGTGTCATACTTGCCGCCACTATTCAATTGCAATTCATGCCTACTTCCCTGTGTGAGCTCATGCATACCAGCCTCTTGATTAGGTGCAATCTCTCCCTCCACAACTTGATTTCCAGGTTCATCAGAGCCAACGACCCTTACCTCTGCATCTTGCTCACTTCGTGCCTGAGGATTATTCGCTTCAAATGCATCAATATCACTCTGTGAACGCGGAGTGGGTATGTAGTTAATTTCAACCACATCATCATCTAAACTGGGGTCTCTGGATGATGAACTAACCTCCGGCCTCCTAATGGGGATCTTTTCCCTCCTTGTTCTTTTTGATGTTCGAGTCCCTCTATTGGCTCTTGCTTTCTTTCTCTTCTTTTTAGGTTTCTCAACCTCTTCCTTTGGTGCGCTTGAGGTTCCTTCATCCTTCGAAGACTGGGAATCGAGACTACCCATAAGATTGTATGTGAATTGGGTCCCTTCATGGGTTAGTTTCTCAATTTGTTGGGATAGCCAGTAATCGGTATACCTCGTTGGAGCTTCTATGACTGCCTCAAAATCAGTGATTGGGTCTTGGGTCCAATCAATGCCTGGCAAGAGGTTCTTGACCGCCTCAAATTCTCGGACTTGCAAGCAATTACCATAGTCCGTTACTTGATCTAGGACCTGGCGGTACTCATAAAGCTGCATTTGTTGGACACTTAGCCTAGAATATTCACGCCGTCAGACCTCAAAGTCATCGAAATAGTTGCTCCAATAATCCTCTATTGACGCCTTGGCCCTGTAGCGCCTTCCATAGGCTCTGTTTGCCAATTTATCATGATCGAAGCACTTCCTAGGGAAATGTTCCTGTAGTCCATAGGATGCCAATTTAATGCCAATTTAGCAAACGACTCCTCAGCTTGCACTAAATTTTTGAAATGCACATTAAGGGTACCCAAAATCATGGGGAAGGTGAACCCAGATTGCTTCTTATCTCTGAGTAGACTGCCTGTTGGGTGTGCCTGTCTTGCAACATCCATGAGGACTATTTTGTCTGATGGATAGCGTGGAAGCCAGAATGGTGTTCCCTCAAAGCCTGCTATTCTGATGTAAGTGAACCTAGGAAACTGGATAAACCATGCACCATATTTCCGGATCAAAATGATAGCCTGTTCTGAGAGCCTTATAGGCAATCCTCCTTGCATCAATCTGACTAGGCGCATTGTAAAGGCATCACTGACATGCTCATACTGACCAATTGCGTAGGCGATGTTATTCTTTTCCCTTTGAGCAATGTCATTATAATGCAGCTGAGGGTAGCATTCATACACCTTCACCTGATTCGGCCCATTCCCGATCTCACCTTTCTTGATTAACCCTATTAGTGACTGGTGTAGGGCAAACATGTAGACCAAGTAGGAAGTCATGGTAAAGTACTTCTTTTCTTCAAGCTCAATCAGCTGCGTATGGATATTGTCGCTGATGATTTGAGCCTAGTCGAACTTAGACTTCCCAATGAAGACCTGCTAAGTAAAGTAGAACATCCATTCCTCAAAAAGATTAGATTGAGGAAGTCCCATGATCTGGCTGAGTAAGGTGACCATATCACCATACTCGTTATGAAAATCACTTTTGGGGGTCTTTTTACTGATTCTAATGCTTGGGGGTCTTCTTTCTTTGTACCATTCTTCGTTTATCAACGTTTTGCATTTAGTAGGATTCATGTCATAAGCGACCCGCACTTCATCAATAGTTGTAGCAATAGGATTATCTGGAAATGGGATATTAAATGCCTCCCCAATGGCTTCAGGTGTGAAATCAGCTAGGACCATCCCCTCTAGCACCAATAATTTGGTTTTTGGCTGATAATGTCTAGCAACCTCAACCACTAGTTCATAATTCTGCACGGCCGGACAGAAACCAACTACCTGAGCAATACCACTCTCCATCATCCATCTGGGCTTGCTATAAGCCTTTGGAGAGTACACCCTGTTCTTGAAATCTTGGATGTCTATGTGGCCCAAATTTGTGTCACCTATGTTCTCCCATACACTCTGGACTTTCGACTCCCTAACTCCTCCCCTTTGGTATTGGTACGTCATTTTCTCGCCCTTGCGGGGAATGTCAGACTTGGAAACCCGAGACGTTCTGGTTGCACCAGGTGTCTTTGAGGATTCAACCACCAATCTAGGCATTTATCCTGCACAATCGGACACGGATTACGAGATGAGATAAAGCAACAGATTGTGTTAGCCAAAACAGAGGACGACGTTAGCGCTTAAAATCAATGATCAACGGGAACATTGAATTTTGAAAAAGCATGACGTTTCAATAAATAGAGCCTGATTACTTGGAAACTAAATGCTATTTGAAGCAGAAAATTAAGTTGGTTTTGTTTAAATTTTGCTGCTTGGAGCGGGTTTCAAAAATGCTACTTCCGACTGATTACGGCGGCAAGAGCAAATGTTCTATCTTGCGACTTAGGGTTCGAATGCTTTGATGATTGCCAATGTAAAATGCACTTGGAAAAGAGTTTTGCTTAAGTTCAGATTTAAATTTTCAAAATTTCTCCAAGTCTGAAATTCCATTTCAACGGTTAATTTCCCTAGCTGGTTGTTGCTACAGGCTATGTTTAATGCTTTGTAAAATCATAACCTACAAAACTTCACTCTCTCATCCACTCTCTATCCCCTGTTTAAACATTATGACCAATTTTGCACAAATTAATGACTTAAAGGAGAGAATCGAATCTTACTTGGCGGATTGCCCAACGTAGAATGATCTTCGGCCAAAAATGACTTTCTGCAAATTGTGTAGCAAAAAATGCCCCCTTCTTTGTGCGATTTCTTGAAACTTCGGAGACTTGGGCGATTTTGCAAAGTCTTTATAGGTCAAACGCCTTTCCTTTCTTCACACGATTTTGCATTTTGGCACAAAGGAGGTGAATGCAAAATTCAACGCCTTCCTCACGACTTCGGACTGCAAGGGCCTTTGTGCGAGATTTCGAAGATAAAACGCCCTTTTCCTTACATGTGATTTTGGACTGCAAGTGTTTTTTGCAAGTTCAAATTTTAAAACCGCCTTTCTACTCTCCCTAACTCGCGTTTTCGGCCTCAAAAGGCTCTGCAAAATTTCGTGTTTAATGAAAACGCGCTCTTTTCATTTATGGGTTGGGAAGGCATTCTGAAAGGTTTTTTAAGCTGAACGCTTTACCTCTTCCTCCACGATTTCCATTTTTGGCTGAGGGAGGCATTTTGAAAGGTTTTAGAGAACAATGCTCTTCCATTTTCTCCCTTTTCGGCCCAAGAGGGGTTTGTGCAAACTTTAAGTTAATGCTTTACCTCTTCCGCGATTTTCGGATTGGAAGAGTTTTAAGTTAAAACACTTTTCACGTGATTTTCAAAATTCGGCCTAAAGAGGCATTTTGAAATGTTTTTAAGTTGTAACGCTTTTCTCACTTCGCATTTTTGGCCTAGAAGGGGTTTTGAAAATGTTTGAAAGTTAAAACACCATCCCTTATTTTGCGATTTTTAGAGCCAAAGAGGCGTTTTGACAAGTTTTAGAAGTTCGTGTTTTTACCTTTATTTTTATTTTCGGGCTAAAACCCCCTTTTGAACAGTGTTAAGTTAACGCCTTTTGAAAAGTTCACGCGATTTTCGGCTTGTGAATGCCTTTTGAAAAGTTCACGCAAGGCCCTATTTTCGAGCTGAGAGAGGCATGTGAAAATGTCTTCAAGTTAAACGCTCTTTCATTATTTCCACAATTTCGGCCTCAAGGAGGTTTTTAAAAAGTTTTAAAACGCCTTACCTTTCGAAATTTCGGCCTAAAGAGGCCTTTTGCAAACTTATGCGGAAATTAGTTTTTTTACTAACTCCATTTTCGGGCTAAAAGCCCATTTTGCAAACTTTATAAAAAATGCCTTCTCATTTTAGCGATTTTCGGTTGGAAGGGTCTTCTTGCAAAACCCATGGATAATTGACATTTTTGCCTTCTTGGCCGATTTTCAAACTCATGCAAAAATTAGTTTCCCTTGTGAGAATTTTGAATCATTAAAATTACGAGACTCTCTGACATTCACCCCTTGGCCCTGCAACTTAAATTAACAAACGCCTCATCTCTTTGTATGGTTCATGATTTAACCTTCTCATCACGGACGGGATCATGCTTGACATTTGATACAAACTGCTCAGGACTTTGTAAATGTGATTCAATTTTCAATTCAAGATGCAAGTTATATTCAAGGTTATCTTTTTTTACAAGTATGTGTTATATCTTTAATATAATAAATCTGATTATTGTCTTGTATGTTGCAGATGAAAAGAACATTTATTGATTTAAATGTCCTTCTCACAAATGCCGATTGATATATATATGTATGCAAGGAGGATCAAGCAATACCTTGACTGGTCATGTCTATTAGACATGACCGATCAAGATATTACTTGATCACACCTTTTCATTTATCATTGTATTTACCAATCGGTGTATAAAACTTAACAAATCACCCGATACTAATCGGCGTGTATACCATAAGCAAGACAACCGATACTAATCGGTATGTATGTAGTTATAAACTAAACCCGATAACAATCGGTGTTCACACAGTTAATATGTTTAACTGATATTAATTGGTGTGCATACGATTCAATGTAAACCGATACCAATTGGTATTCTGTGCTATGAGATTTATAACCGATAATTATTGGTAGTTAAGCATTGATCGGAATTTGCAAGTAAGGTTGAATATATATAAATCGAAGAATAATCATCAAATGAAGGAACGATAACTTGAAGTCTTTATCATAGTCTATCGATAAGATAGATGATTGAATGAGAGACTTCATTTATCTCTCATTCAATCATTTATCTTACTGAGGCTATCATGCATTAACAGACTTAAGGAAGCGGGCAGGCTCACTCTCTTGCAGGATCATTTCCTCACTACTACTACCTGCATCATCTCAATGGCGAATAAAAATAAAAATCCCACACCGGGGGCGAGATGAAAACCAAAAAAGAAAGGTGGGGGGGGGGGGACCCTGTCAGCGACGGGGAGTGTGTGCAAGGCACAACACATAGGTTTTTGGTTTTCTTGAATAAAAGGCAACCTGTGAACCACATATCAGTTTGACTAAGAGGATAAAAATATGGAGAGTTCAAATGGTCATACCTTTTGTGCCAAATAAAGGCTAGTGCATGCAAATTCACAATGGCCAATTCAACAAGTTTATATAGAGTTCTTTGATTAATATAAAGGGAAACAAACATTGGAGACTAAACATTTGTTACTACTAAAATTTGCGTTGATGTTTAAGTTTTGGTTAGTTGGCTAATGGGTATCATAAATTTATCTTTTAAAGATTCATAAAATCTTAAAACGCACACATAACAACATCATTGAGAACTATAAGAACATAATCTGTACCTTTTATTGGGTGATATTGAACACCTCCTTAAGATACTTATTTGGAATTAGTATTGGCTGTGGTAAACCTTGCTATTCTTATTGACAAGAAACCCACGTTCCTCTTCAGAATTTTCTTCCCCTTCATTAACTACCACTTGTTGAGTATTTAAGTTTAAATAGGAACTTCTGCATAGGTTTAGTGTAAATGTGCAGTGAAAAGTTCAAATGGTTCATTCAAGTTAGTTGTATTTGACATTTCACTTTGAAGCTCTAAAATGGAAGTCTTTTTATTTAGCTAAACAAGTGTAAAATGTAATTATTCATTAGTGATTTAGACTTATCTTCCAACTCATCCTTATGAACGATAAGGATGCTTTTGTAATTAAGGCTCTTTTTTGGAAGATTAGATTTTTAGTTGAATTAACATAAAGATATGAGCAAGATAGAAGATTGTAAGCAATATGTTGTGACATTTTCACACATCACCCCATTGCAAATGGGGACCCCCACTTTTTCTACTTTCTAGGTTAGTTGTGGAGTCTTTAGCAATTAGCCTTTCATTTGTAAGAGGTGTAGGTGGCAAGGGGTAATTAAGTCAAGTCTTTCTCTTTAGGATGAGCTAAGGTCTGTTTATTCTCAAGGCTTGGGAAATGAATGAATTGCATCTTTTGCTTCCAAAATTGGCTAAGGCAAGTTGGTTTTAGAGGTCAATATTCTAAGTATAAGAGGGCTGAGGTTCAAATTATCATGAAGCTGGAAGCAAATTGATCAAGACAGCGAGAATTGCCATAGTGAGATGACTTCCTTTGCCCCCTCCAATCAGCGACCTAAGCTTTTTGATTTCCTTTGACCCCTTTGAATCAGCAAACTAAGGCATTGCATTGCTTTGAATGAGGTCATTGTTTTTTGCCAAGAACATTGCTAAGAGGCTCAAACAGTAACAAGCATGAATGTCATGTCCCCTCTTGGATCGTTATACATATACGGAGAGAAAGAGAGGGAGTCCCTAAATGAATTTATATAATAATTACCAACGAAGGAATATTTGAAAGTTATTTCTTTATTAAATATTATTGTTATAACTAATAATATTCCTTAAAGGATAAGGATGGGTAAAAAGAATACGTACAAAGTAATCATATGCATTTTCTCCAACAAACAAGGATAGCATTTGGACTAACTGACGTTAACAATTGACTGGACATTACATCGCTAGTAGTCCTCAATTTTGTGAAGTCTCTAAAAGAGACAAAATGGCGAATGTAATTAAAAGACAAAGTATTAAGATAATGCAATATATTAATATATTAGGGAAGTAAAATGATATAAGACAATTGAAATATATTAATATATTATGAAATTAAAACATTAAATAATATTAATATATTATTTACACAGAATAAATTATTATATTTTTTATTGGGAAAATTACGTGGATATATTAATTAGGCAATGTTATATTATGGAAATAAAATAATGTAAAACAATTAGCAAAATGAGGGAATTAAAACATTAAATAATATTAATATATTTACATAGAATAAATTATTTTAAATTGGGAAAATTATATTAAATAAGCAATAAAATACAAGCACAGAGAGATGGGTGATTAAGGGAAGGTCACATGGACCCCCCCCTCTCTCCCCTCCCCCACGGGAAGTGGTGGGACGGAAGTCGCAGCCTAGGCTGCAATCCGTCACACCCCTTCCCATGGAAGGGGCCCCGTGGAGGGTCACGCCTATCCCTCTCCATGGGTATAAACCATACTACAACAGATGAAACAAAAGAGGAGGAAGAAAGGAGGGTCTTCTACGGGAGGGAAGGTAAGTAATAAATGGTAGCTGATATTAAATAATCATATTAGTTAATGGGTGGACAGCAGTTAATATGTAACATCATTACAAAGGGTAATGTGTAACCTTAATTAGTAAGGGGTGTTAATTGAGGTCTAGTGCATATAAATATATGTATGAATTAATTCACTGGTCATTAAATATAGATAAGGGATTTGGTATAATTAATGGTCTTTGCATTAGTATATTAAAAATAGGAATAGTATGTATAATGGTTTTTGGTCATTAATAGGAATAGTATGTATTAATGAATATAAAGATATAAAGATAGGCAATGGATTAGTATATATATTAATAGGAATAATTAATATATATACATTAATAAATACAAACGCATAAAGATAGATAGTGACATTATATATATATATATATATATATATTAACATATATATATATATATATATATATATATATATATATATATATATATATATATATATATATATATATATATATATATATATATATATATATATAGGAATGAAGAACTTGCTGTAAGCATATATAATGAATGATTCGTAATTAGTAAAGAATGATAGGAAAAATACATATCAGGATAATAGGAATGTATGTTAAGGAATAGATATGAGTAATGGTTAATGAACATATTATGAATATAGGTAATGAATACAAGACGATGTACATGTGGATTATGAAATAGGAAATAGTAAATGAAAATGCAAAGGAATGTATTATGAATGAAATAACAGGAGGGAGGCTATAGGGAGGAAACTCTCTTAGTCTAAGGGGGGATTATGATAATCCCTAGGACAGTATATACTGAATATCTATATGCATATATATATGGCTTGGTTGATTAAGTTCAACCAAGAAGAGAAGGATCTGGTCAATCCCCTTTGAGGACTTGGATGATGGAGGCATCGTCCAAGACAAGAAAGGCAAGGGTCTTCCTTGGTTGGCTTGGGTGTAAGAGGTTATACCCAAGACAGGACTCAAGGGTCGGACCGATCCCCTTTGAGGACTTGGATGATGAAGGCAAGGAAAGGCAAGGGTCTTCCTTGGAGGGCTTGGGTGTAAGAGGTTACACCCAAGACAGGATTCGAATTCATCTTCGATTTCCTGGAGGGCTTGGCACCAAGGGGTTCCAAGAAGGCGAGCTTCACAGCCACCTAAGGACATACTTTCGTATGGCATTTGTATCCTTTTTATTAGATGAAAATTATGATTATGTTAATTAAGTATCTATGTTAGATTGCAATTTAGATTATATATATATATATATATATATATATATATATATGTTGTTGTGTTCTAACAATCTGTTTTGCAGGTTAATGATCTCTAACTAGTAGGGACATTACAATGAATGAGATCAATCACTTCCAATAGAAGGTCAGGTCCACGAACTAGCATTTTGGTCATTTCCTTTGATTGCTTGGAAGGGCAACTTAAGACATTTTCATCACTTCCTTCCATTGCTTAGGACACCTCTTTAGGATGGTTCATTGCCTTTGATGGTCAAGATCAACGAATTAAGGGATTTTAATTTTCAATGAAGTTTTAAATAAGTCTGATTTCATTTCCTTCGAATGTGGAGGTGCGATTTAATCATCTTGAGCGATCTCCTTTGATTCAGCAACATAAGGCATTAACATCCTTTGACAAAGGATATCAACAACATTACCCTTGGTGGACCTTCCTTGGCAATGACTGATTGCATCCCTTGACAAGACGTCCTTAGGCAAAGGACATTGGCGACATAATGATTTCAAGGCATCCTTAGGCAAAGGACATTGGCGACATAAGGATTTCAAGGCATCCTTAGGCAAAGGACATTGGCGACATAAGGTTTTACATCCGTCCCTTGGCAATGACCGCATCCGTCCCTTGGCAATGACCGAAATCTGTCCATGACAATCACAATGTGCGACATATGGCATAGGCACTTTTGCCACCCAAGTAGAAGTGCAATCTAATATACAAAAGCGAATGAAGTATCAAGTTAAGTAATCAATGAAGAAATCACTTCCAGTACCCTTGCAAATCAGCAAACTTTTACCTCACATTTCTCTTGCTTGGTGATGATCATGACCATGCTAGGACGCTTCCAAGGGAAAGTCTGATCCACGACAAGAGAATGGAATGCCATGTCAATTGGCAAGTGATGAATCACTTCCACTTCCTTTGACCCTTTCAAACCAATGCAAATCGGGCCTGAGACACAAAATCAGACTTAAAATCAGATGTTTCCATGATCAGAAAATTCATTTCCAGATATAGAGAAGGTAGTAGGAACTTTGATTAATTACTTTTTGCAATGTTTTGATTCAAGTTATGTTTGTTTCCATGTTTGATGTAAGTGGGATGAACAAGCAAATCAAGTGATGAAGATCAGCTCCAAGATGAAGGCTTATCAGCTCACATACAACCTCAAGATTTCACCACATGAGCAAAGACAAGGGCCCGAGGGAGACATTGCACTTCAAGTCTCAAGCTCATACAAGGCAGCTGATGGGATTGCCAAGCACAAGGCACTACAATGCAAAGGGGTAGGTCAAACTTCACAATCAGGATGCAGCCACATAAAGGAGTGCAACGTGGTGAAGGTCATCACAACTGCAAAGTAACAAGAAAAATATCAAGATCAACATAAGGATGCAAGCGAAGGCAAAGAACATGATCAGTATGATGATACACTAGCACTTCAATTGCAATACATGATAGGACATACATAGAAGCTAAGTCACAAGGTTCGAATTCAAATTTGAATTCGACAGCCATGAAATTCGGATGAAATTCGGCAAGGGAAAAATTGGAAAAAAAAAAATCGGATAAAATTCGCCTTACATAATTTTTTTTATTTTTAAATATATGTATACTTCTTATAAACTATCAAAATAGCTTAACATTGCTGAAGTCATTATAAAAAGATGGCACATTTATAAAATATAAACCATAAGAAATATCTGAAATCATTAAACAAAACATTATATTATCATTATATAAGAAACATGTGAAATCATTAAACAAAACATTATATTATCATTATATAATTGCTTAACATTATAAATACATTAAACAAAACATTATATTGTCATTATGTAATTGCTTAACATTACTTAACATTATATAATTGCTTAACATTGATTAACATTATAGATTTGAAGTCATTATATTGTCGGGCAATACTGAATACAAATTATATGAATACCAAAACATTAAACATTAAAAATTGGGGCAAACCAAAACATTATATGAATATTGAATACGGATTATATGAATACCGTTGGGCAAACCAAAACATTAATAATTGAAGAAGCCTTCCTAAACACGGCCGTTGGCAACGATGGAGGAGGTATGCATGACAACGATGGAGGAGGTATGCACGATAGCGACAACAAACACAAAGATAACCTGCCACAAACACAAAGAACCCGCTGCAGACATAGAGAACCTGCCATAGACTCATAAATTGTTGCCGCAGACTCGTTGTAGACTCAGAAACCCTAAAAAATGCTTTTCAGATTTTTCTTTCAGTAAAAAAAATGTAGTCTTTGTCTGTACGAATTAATGGTCGAATTTGAACGATTTTTTTATAAATGTTTGAAATTCGATTAAATTCGAACCCCATCCTTGAAAATCGCCGTATTCTATGACTTAGCATAGAAGGCTTTACCAGCGGGTAGAAGGATACAAGCAAGCTTCTCGAAGGCAAGGATTTCGCATAAGGAATAATAGAAGTCAAGCACTACAAGGCAAAGAGTGGTGATCAACATCAATCACTCAAGGAAGAAATTTACACAGTCTTGAATTTCCTCCGGAAATCTAGGAAGTATTGCTAGTACAAGAGAGTAATCAAGAAAGGCAAAGAAGATCAAAGACAATCAAGACAAAAGAGTTTCCACACAAGACAAGGAGAATGCAAGTGATCAAAGCGGATGCTAGTTTCAGATTAGTTAATCAAAGTTAGAGGATCGATTTGAGCTTGATAAGGTTGAGTATCAAGAGATATGCCCCATTCATCTACAACTTGTAATGAATTACAAAGATCAAACAAACTGAGGTGGTGCCTAGTCATCATTTATCCAATCACATCATTTCAAGCTAAGTCGTCCAGATTCAATGAACTTGACTTATCCATCAAAGAGATAACTACCACATGTGGGCACAAAGTCCGGTGCCCATACCGTCATCATCTATTGGTCAATTATTCAAGGGAGGACATGTCTCCCGTCAAATGTAATTTTGTCATTGGTCAAGCATTAAATGCTTTGCAATGGGTGTAACAAACCCTAATTAGGGTTTCTATCCTTCAATCTTGGCCATTGATTGCAAAGCAATCCAAGCCACTCAATTGTAATGAGAGCACTATATAAGGCTCCACTCTTTCATTTGTAAAGGTTAATAAGAGCAATAGTGACTAGTTCAAGAATAAATAGATAGCAGGTAGAAATTAGATAGCAATTAGAATAGAGGAGGAGAAGGCAAAGATTATTGCCAAGACATTGTTGTAAGAAGCATGTAAACTTCATTGAAGATATGGTGAAATTCATATGTTGATTCAACAATTTGCATGGTCTCTACTTCTCATTTAATTTTCATGTTGTTTAGATGAATGGAAGAACTTTGTGTATGATCAATGGTGAAATTCGCCCATCCATACTACTAACACCTTGCTGATTGTAAAATGTCTTGCGTAGTCAACTGGATCTATTTTAGCCAAGCTTAACTTCAATTATCGCTCCTTCATTGATATGCATCAACTTGATGGTGTCTATGCTTGTAGTGGTGATTTGAAAATCACAAGCTATCCCTAGAAGATCACACTAGCCTTGTGGAGATGTTCGCTGCATGTCAAAGCAAAGCTTAGTTGAGTTTCACCAAAGATTGTCCATTGCTCTTACATTCTTAGGTTTAGGTTAGCTTTTTCAACCCTTATCCCTTTTGCTATTTTTTGTAATCAAGTGAAATCCCACATTCCAACAACATTCAAACATTCAAGCATTCAATGTAAGTCTACCTTGTGATTCCAGCAATATGACATCAAACAACTGAGTCTATCCAAGAGCACGTTAAGACCTGACATTTGAGAACCTTGGAGTTGTCCCACTTAATCACCCAGCTTAGTATTGGAGAGCCTTTATTCAAGAGAGGATAGAATACTTGGTATTTTATTCTGTGTTGCATAGTGCATAAAAACACCATCAACACAATTTATTTAGATTGTCTTTTGAGGGAATGAAAGATTGAGTTTTCTAAAGGACTAGAAAACTAGATGTAAGATATAGTTGATTTCCATGCAGCTGTGAGTTGTATTAGTTATGGAGGTTTCCTTGCAAATTTTTCAAAGGAATGAATTTCAAGGTGTAATTGTCTATGTATGCTTACACATTTGATGATTTCATTATTGTGTCATTTATGCAATGTTATTTTGAGTAATATCTTCATGGTATTAGAGCCAAAAGGGCTGGAGAAAATTCACATAGCCCAAAGAAGGAATTTCAAGGATTTCTTATTGAAAATCGAGCAAGATTTCTTGTCTGAAATTGTGTTGAGGTTGGAGGATTGTCATGAGGAAAAGTATCTTGTTTTTTTGTAAATAAATGCATAGGGTTTTCATAAAGAAATCGTGATTTGTTTATAGGTAAAATCATGGCTTGTTTTAAAGGAAATTTATGCTGAATTTGTGTTTAAAATCACAGCTCAGGTATTACAATTTTGTATCCATTTTTTGTGAATAAAATCAAAAAAATTATTCTTGCTTAAAATCATGTCAGATTTTGTGGTGTAATTGTGGGCAGCAGTTTTTTATAGATTCACAATGAGATCTAGTCTAAATTGGTGGTGGTTTTAAGTAGTTTAAAAAAATAGTGGCTAGGGTTTGTGAAATCTGCAATAGTTTTTTCTTGTGTAAAAATCGTGGCTAGGGCACAAATTTTGGCAGCTAGCAAAGGTTATTTAGTTTTGCAGCATTAAACTTGTGACTAGGGGTTTGAAGGAACTAGCTAGGGCTAAAGTGAACTAGGATTTTGGAACTAGTTGCTAGGGCACATAGAAAACCAGCAAGGGTTTGAAGGTGATTGCTAGGGGTTGAAGCAGTAACCTAGGGTTCGCAAAAATGACACAATTTAACTAGGTTTGCAAAAACAACATAAGGGTTTGAAGAAGAACTAGGGTTTGTAGTTGTAACCTAGGGTTTCAAAAGAAGATTGAAGTCAAACATCAATGCTACAGGAAAAGATGAGGATTCATCCTCATAATTAGGGAAAAAGGAGTTGTGTAAAATCATGTGTTTCAGTTGTCATGCATCACAATGTCTAGACAAGAACTAGGGAAAGTAAGTAATAGCCTCTGTAGAGACTTGGATGAATGAGTTTGATACCAAGTTTGAGGATTTCTCAATGGTTAGCACAATTTCGAGGAATGCTTGGTATGTGGACAGTGGAGCCTCTAGGCATCTGACATCAGCTTGGGAGTATTTTTCCAATTTTAGGGAATGCAATTTTGGAGTTTAGGTTGAGCTTGGTGATGATGCCAAGCATCCAATAGTGGGTGTTGGTACAGTTCTCTTTCAACTGGTCGTGGATCTTTGTAGATTTTGATGATGTTTTGTTTGTTCTTGGTCTTAGGAAGAATTTGCTTTTAGTTTTGATGATAGAGGATAAGGGCTATGCAATTGAATTCAAGGATTAACAAGTTCTTATTAGATAAAAAAGATCTAACTTAGATATAGCACAGGTTATAGAGGTTAAAGAGTGAACCAGTTATAGTAGCATTAATGTGTACAGTGTAACATCACTGCTTTAGAGCCTTCCAGCTTCCAAGGAGCTGTCAATCAGCAGGTTTGGCGGGCTGCCATGTTGGAGTACACCTTTTTAGTGACAAACGGAGTATGGGACATCATGCCAAGGCCAGAAGGGAAGTCAATTGTGAGTTCTAGGTGGCTCTATAAAATCAAGCATGTTGTAGATGGCTTCATTGAAAAGTAAAAAGTGAGGTTTGTGGTTAGAGAGTTCTCCCAAAAGGAGGGAGTGGATTATGTGGAGACTTTTGCTCTAGTCATCAGATACACTTCCACTAGAGCAATTATGTCTTCAGTTTCAGTCATGGGCAAGAAAATACATCAGATGCTTGTTAAGACAACTTTTTTTATGGTCTCATTGTAGAAGAAGTGTATATAGAGAAGCTTCAAGGTTTTGAGGTAAATGGGAAGGAATCACATGTTTGTAGACTTAGGAAAGCCTTGTATGGACTCAAACAAGCACTTGGGGCATGGTATTCCAATATGGATAAACATTGTGAAGTTGGGACTGATCTTCTTATTTTGATATTTAATATGTATGATTTGTTCATTATAGGTGCAAAGCAGCTCATTCTAGGGTGCAAAGCAGATTTATTTTTTGAGTTTGAGAAGGACATCAGCCTTAAGGATTACTTTTGGGGTTAGAGGTTTTTTGGAGACTAGGAGAGATTTTCCTTGGGCAAGGTAAGTATGCAGTTGAGATCTTGAAGCGATTTCAAATGGAAGATTGTGCCACACCTGTGATTACTAATCTAAAGTGTTTAAACTCTTCAGATTTGGATGTGATTGATCCCATGTTGTCCGAATAGTTGATAGGTTCCTTTAGGTATTTGGTCAATACCAAACTAGATATATGTTTCACAGTGAACACCTTGAGTTAGTTCATGGTAGAGCCTTGTCAAGAGCATTGGGTATCAACAAAACATGTTCTCGGACATTTGAGGGGCACTGTGGAGTATGGTCTAAGATATCTTGGAGAAGGTGAAGTGAGTTGCAAGGATATACACTTTGCTTGGGTAGCTAGTGCAGCAGATAGGAAGAGTACCTTAGGGTGTTCCTTTAGCTTGGATCTAGGAATGGTATCTCGGTTCAGCCAGAAGTAGACTTAAGTGGTTCTAAGCACAACAAGGTAGAGAATATAGCAGTTAGTATTGCTAGTTGTGAGTCCATCTCGCTTCACAAGTTACTTGCAAGATTATATGATCAATAGTTGGATCTCAGTCATTTACTGTGATGATCAAAGTTGTGTCAAACTCTTGGAAAATCTAGTGTTTCATGACAGGTCGAAGCACATAGAGATTAGATATCACTTCATTCAAGACAAGGTTTAGAAGAGCAGTTAAGCTCTAGTCAATCTCCAATGATTAGCAGTTAATATTCTGATTAAGCCCTTAGTGAAAGGGAAGTTTGGTGCTTTCAAAGACAAACTTGGATTGGTGTAGAATTTCTTCCTCACTAAAGAGTGTTGAGTTTATTTAGTTTAGATAGGAACTTCTGCATAGGTTTAGTGTGAATGTGTGGTGGAAAGTTCAAGTGGTTTGAGTTAGTCTATTTTGCATTTCACTTTGAAGGAATCAAGTGAGTCTTTTATGTAGCTAAATAAATCTAAAGTGTAATTCTCATTAGTGATTTAGACTTATCTTCCAACTCATCCTTATAAGTTATATAGATGCCTTTGTATGTCACCTCTCGCATCTTCCACCTCCAGTGTGGATGGACATGAAAGAAAAGAATTATTTAAATAACTAAAAGGCATTGAAGAGTATAGTATGGACAAGCTGGCAGGAGGTATGAGCCTGCATAAAAATTTATAGAATTCTAATCAATGTGAAGAGGAGACAACCAAAATTAATAGGAATGGTTGCATGGTAAGTAGAGAATGAAATCCTTATCCTTTGGCAGGTCAATATGACATCTTAGAGGTCAAGTTAGTGCACAGTATATTCATTAAATTCCCCTCACAACCCTCGAATCATACATTCTTTCTTTTCTAAGTTGGTTTGAAGGAAGAGAGAGGGTTGACGGACATGGAAGAATGAGGGATGAATGAAGGGAGAGAGAAAGGAAGAAGATGCAGAAATCATGTGGAAGATGTGAAAGAAAAGGCTTAGAGGGAAGAAAATGCGAGAAACGGCAAGCAACAGAGAAGTTTATGGCTAAGGTTGTTCAAAGGAAGAAAACCTTTCAAAATGCAAGCATTA
Organism: Cryptomeria japonica; assembly: GCF_030272615.1. Taxonomy (NCBI): domain Eukaryota; kingdom Viridiplantae; phylum Streptophyta; class Pinopsida; order Cupressales; family Cupressaceae; genus Cryptomeria; species Cryptomeria japonica. The sequence goes on along the minus strand of NC_081411.1, from coordinate 570,666,574 downwards.
TAGGAGAATGGTGTGAGGGAGAAATGAAAGGCAATGATGGTAATAGAGGCATTTAGAAGACATGGGAGGAGGAAAATGAAAATGTGAGAAGAGAGGGAACTCGTCAAATATTGTAGTTGCAATTGCTCTAGCAGATATGCATACAAAATGTGGAAGCATAGACAAAGCACGTGAATTGTTTGACAAAATACCTGAAAGAAATGTGGTTTTGTGGAATGCAACGATCACAGGGCATGCAAAGATTGGAGCAATTTGATGGTATGAAAAACCCATGAAACTGGAGCAAGAGAGAACATGGGCAAGGAATAGAATGCAAGAGATGGAGCGTGACTGCATAGATAGGGGAAGAATGGTGGAATATGAGCAGCAGAGGAGAAAATTGATTGAGATTAAAGATAGGAGGGAAACTATGGAGTATGAGTGTGGTACTTAGGTGATGTTTATTCTTATTCTTATTTTGTGTATGAGAGCAACACATGACCCTTATTCTCGTGCATCTTTTCATCCTTCTCACACACTCTATTCAACTCCTGTTGTTGCTAATAACATTGTTTGGAGTGGTTATATCGATGGGACTTGAGATGTCTTTCTGTGGAAGAAGAAAACAGTATTAGAGATATAGAGATCTGCTGCAACAAGCAAGTCAAAAGAGAGTGCACTATGGAAGGACAAATAGAGATACACAACAGACAAGTGGTTTTAGGATTTCCGAACATTATATACCTCTGTTTTTGGTTTGTGTATACATAGTTATAGTTTAATTGGATACTATATTGATGTTTTTATGATTGCCCATACTTCATAGGTTGTTTGCAAATTCATATGCCATTCAATCTTCCTAGCATTGGGTACAATCTGAAACACACAAATTCCTATATATATATATATATATATAAAAGATCTGTATACACTGAATTCTTCAACATAGTTGATGCATAACCAATTGTGTAAAGTGGGTGTATATTCCTTTGTATAGTTGGACCTTGAATAGGCCATTCACGGTAGATATAGAAAATAAATAAACAAATAGAATCTAAAACCTACTGTAAATTATCAAGTTAATTAAGGTTACACTATTAAAGAAAAGACATCTTGGTGCCCAACATCTCTAGGCAACCCCAAGGATGTTCACATGGGGAGATTAATAGTGTGATTGTAATCATGTCCTAAGTATTACTTGGTAGATAGAAGATTGAAAAATACCTTCTTTAAAAAAAGAGGATTTCCTTATGATTGGAGGAAAATAAATAGAGGAATAATAGTATTATCACATTAAAGTTAAATGACATATATATATATCTCAATTCCCTTCAAGTATTATTATATTAGAATAGTACTGTACAATCTAATGAAGCATAGGTAAGATTTTGTGTGTAATAATAGTCAAACACAATGATTAATATATTATCACTATGTAAGGAGTGATAGTAATATGTGGCACCTTTGCGCCTAGTACTAAAAGCCTCAAATATTGGTATAAAATATTGGGCCTTGGCATGTGATGAAATGAGACAGTGAGAGGTCTTAAATATAGAAATTAGAATTTTTGAGGAAGAAGGATGTTAATGTGTTGTAGGGGGAACCTTGTAACAATATTCTAACCATTGTTGTCTTGTGCTCTATTATGAGCGATGTTTAATTTTATTAGGTTGTTATGCACAAATGTATGAGTATGGCTTGGATTTTAACAAAAGGCTTTACAAGACACTATTATAGTTTATATTGTATTGTTTAAGGTAATGATGTGTTAATGCTCACCTAAGTATATAGGTGGTTGCTAATTGGGACCATCCCGTGTAGAGATAACCCAAGAACCTTGTTCCTAGTAATCTATCATCTTGGCATGTTGATCTGATTCATCTTAGTAAAATCACACACCATTTTGACCTATTTCAGCTACATGATTGTCCTTGCTTATGATGGTCCCTAGCTTCTTTAGGAGATCTATATGTCAAGGTTGAGAATCCTAGATAAGAGTGCTTCCTTATAGCCAAATAAGATACTGCAATTTAGAAAATGGTTTTAAGGACTATATCAATTGTCCAATAACATGATTATTATCAATAATTATAGGATATTGATATGCACTGATATTTATTTTGTTGGGTAACCCTCCACCTTTTTGACCTTAACATAAGATGATACAATAATTATCATATGTGTTGGTGTTAATAAAATTTATCATTTCATCCCTAGTGGGAAAAATCTAAATAGTGGCATACTCCTATGTAGGAGTATAGGTGATGGGTAAACTTGTCAAGTTGAGAAACTATTGAACATTAGAATATTAGGTTGCACCATTGTATATAAAGGTGGTGCAAGAAAAGGGTTCATAATAAGGTGCCACATTAGCAGTTGGGATATTGAATAATGTGTCAAAGTCATTTGATAATGGTTGCAACGTGTGTGCACATAATGAGAATTTATTGCAAATGGGTGATCAACCTGTTGTGACCTTTTCACCCATCGCCCCATTGTAGACGGGGACCCCCTCTTTCCTGCTTTCCGCATCGTGTTAGTTTAGGGTTTTGGCAGTAGATGGCAATTTTGAGCATTCCAAGTGCTCGAGTCTCAAGTTTTGATATGATCATGCCTAAGTGCTATTAGGGTTTTTAAATTTTGAATAGTATCAGGTGCGTGTAGAATGTTAAATGTCTAGGTGATCCTAATTTTGTCTGTCTGGATTTTGAGCGTGATTGAGTTTAAATGTGTTCAAGTCGGTGCTATTTTTGTGCCCAAGTGTCAAGAGGTCCTCTAGGGGTTATTTTCTTGCTCCTAGGAGGTAATTCAAGTCAAAATTGCACTTTATCCCGATGAAATCCCTATTTTCTCGCTCATTTTGATGAATTTGGCTAAAGTCATGATGCATAATGATGAAATTTGACATGTCTAGGTGTTTGGAAATCATCAAATTCGTGATGGAAATCCATTAAATTGAGGTATAAGGGTCAAAAATCCCGATGAGGGGCGTTTTTCCCCCAATTTTGAGCAAATTTCCGATGACCCATGATTTTTCCCCACCTAAAATCCTGATGGAGGGCGATTTTCCCCCAACTGTCTTGACATTTGTCCAGATGGACCACGTTTTTCCACCAGGGGGCCCAAATTTTGTCTAAGTGCTGGAAATCGTCCCGATGACCCATGTTTTTCCCCTGGAATGAAGTATGAACTTTAACGCAGATGGAATTGCCTATCTAGATGGAGGTCGATTTCCCCCTAGGTCAATTTGTGAGCAAATTTGATGGATTTTAATGCAGACAATTATCCCAATGAGTGGCGAATTTTCCCAAGTGTGCCTTATGATGATTTTTTATCTGGATAATCATCCAGATGGGGATCGATTTTTCCCAAAAGGTGACTTTTGGACTTTATGAGCAAAATGAAGAGGATTTTGATCTAGATAATCATCCAAATAGGGGTCGTTTTTCCCAGGAGGCAATTATGATGAATTATTTGAAATTTTAATGTGGATTTTTATCCAAATATGGGGCGTTTTTCCCCAATTGGCCTAAAATTGATGAAAGTGAATCAAATTTAATGCAAATGTGGTTGGAATTTAATAGTGTTCCATGGGGATGCGTCCCCCCCCTTTTTGGCCACGTCTCCCAGGAGGAAACATCTCCGGGACGGGGGGACGGGGACGTGACGTCCCCTGTCGTCTCGCCACTGCCACTCAATTGCCGCCGAGACGTCTCCGCATCTCCTCGTCTCTCGAGAGACGTGCAGACGTCTCTTGAGGGACGGGGAGACGCCCAGATGTCTCCCCTCACCCCATGTCAAAAGCAATTAAAAAAGACAATTTCAAATAAAAATGTGACTTTTTTGGGGGTTAAGGGGTAACCCTAATTGAACGTGGGCCCCACCCTTTCCCCCAAGACAACACAAAACCATGTTTTTTTTAGATTTCACTCTCATTTTGGAAAACTGATTTTTTTTCCAGCAAGCTGAAGAGGAAAAACTTGAAGAACATTGATTGAAGGGGTGAGAAAAGTGATTGCAAGCATGATAGGAGCTAGAAGAAGAGGAAGAAGCATTTTGGAGAGATTTTTCAAGCACAAGGTAGGGTTTTTCAACTTTTTCTTGTTTTTTTTTTGTTTTATTTTCTGATTTTCATTGTTCTATGTCATTTTTGGTTTTTTTTTCCCTACTCATCTCAAAATGAGATTTGATGTTGAATCTTGAGGGCAAAATTTTGAGATGAATAGGGAAAAAAATATATTGTTAAACTAGGCTGATTTTATTTTTATTTTTATTTTGTGAAATGCACTGTCAATTTCACAATGAGCTCCCAAGACATGAGTGAAGATGCCATGGAAATCCATTCTCATAGTGAGAATGATTCAGAATATGAACTTGAAAATGAGGGGGGTGACCATGGGGCTGATCCTGGAGCCCAATCTAGTTCTATGGCGAGTGCACCAGCTAGTACAGGTTGCCCTTCAGAGTTGTTGGCACCGTATGCTAGGGGTCATTTTGATCCTAAGTCTCCTCTAAAACAGTTTGCTTCACAAATATTAGTACAAGGCACATCACATTCAGTGGGGGAACAAGGAAGTGGAAGTGCAACATTTGTGAAACTGAATGGTTCGGTAGCATTAGTAGGGTGAATAAACATTTTATGTTTTGGAGAGGAAAAGGCGTGAAACATTGTAAGTTTTTGGAGGAAGCTAAAAATATATAGTACAAAATTGAGTTTAACAGGCTTTAGGGGGTCCCAGATGACATAAATATTTCAATGCCTACTACTTTGTCTACTAGGGCAGCACTTCAGGGCAACCAAAATCTGCCACATATTTCTCATGCTTTGTAGACGGGAGGAATGATGTTTGGATCTCCATCCACTTCCACTTCTACTGCCGCCAGGGCTGGGAAACGTAGGTTGCAGACACCACAAAGCAACCCCATTGCTGATATGTTTATTGTGCAGCTAAGAGATGAGATAGATGAATCCATTGGCAAGTTCTTCTTTGCCAATGGCATTCCATTTCATGTTACACGGTCTCCTTATTATAGGGAGATGATGGCTATGGTGGCCAAGGGAGGACCATCTTATGTGCCACCAGGGGAGACGAAAATGAGAACCTCAATCTTGGATAAATGCTATTCCAAGATCAATATTTTGATGGAGAAGATGAAGGCATGTTGGGTGGCATCGGGGTGTAGCATAGTTATGGATGGGTGGACAGATTTTAGCCATCGTCCACTCATCAACATCATGGTCACATGTGTAGAGGGCCCATACTTCCTTAGAGCAGTTAATTGTACAGGGCATCGTAAAGATGCTGATTTCCAGTTTCAGGTCCTCAGGGAGGCTATTGAGGAGGTTGGGCCACAAAATGTGGTCCAAGTAGTGACAGATGCAGCCCATGTGTGTAGAGCAGCAGGGAGACTCATTGAGGCAGCCTATAGACACATTTGGTGGACCCCATGTTGTGTGCATGCCTTGAACAATGCACTCAAGGACATGGGAAAGATTGATTGGATTAGAGGAGTGGTCACCGATGCGAGAGATGTGCAGATGCTTATCTGCAACCACCACACTTCACATGCACTCTTCAGGACCTTCGCGAAGAAGGAGTTCTTGAAACCAGTTGAGACTAGATATGCATCCTATTTCATTCTCTTGGATAGAATGATTGAGTTGCAAGAGGCATTGCAACTCATGGTTATGACTAATGAGTGGAATAGGTGGGCTAAGGCCAAGACAGAGCAGGGGAGAAGGGTGAAGGAGATAGTGAAGAGTGATGTGTTTTGGACTGATGCGAAATACATTGTCTCCATCATTTCTCCAGTATTCCAAGTGATCAGATATGGGGATGGGGATGCACCTAACCTTGGAGAGGTGTATGAGTGCATTGACTCTCTGCTTGACCAGATGAGGGTTGCTGTGCGAGTGAAGGACTCCTCTCTAGCATTCTACAATGAGCAAATCCGGCCTATCATTCAGCATAAATGGGACAAGTTGAACACTCCTTTGCATATGGCTGCCTTTGCCTTGAATCCTAAGTGGTACAAGGCTAGACCGGGTAGAGTGACACCGATTCAGGATGATGAGGTGAAGGCGGGTTTGTTTAGGTGCATAGAGAAGATTTTTGATTCCAGAGATGCCGACACAATTCGCACTGAGTGGGGAAGATTTGCCACTCTTAGAGGTTATTCAGATGCGGCAAAGATGGATATTGACACTATTGCACAGGAGGACCCACTTTTGTGGTGGAATTGTCATGGCTCGAAATCTTTGACCACCACTCTAGCCATCCGTCTGCTATCCCAGGTTTCCAGTTCTTCAATTGTTGAGAGGAACTGGTCTACATATAGCTTCATCCACTCTCTTAAGAGGAACAGACTTACCTCTAAGAGAGCAGAGAAGCATGTGGCTGTACATAGTGCTTTGCGTCTCATGGACCGCAAGACACTTGTGTACAAGGAGAGTCCAACGACACGATGGGATGTAGAGCCAGAGGAGCCTTCACAGATTGATGAGGATGATCCTACCACTTCAGATGCAGGGCTAGTTGGTGTGAGCTTGAGGGACCTTGATCTTCAGGAGTCCAACAGTTCCAGCGAGGAGGAGTTCGTAGATGATTAGAGGCCTCCATTAGCTACATTCTGAGTTTTGTCATTTTGTCTTTGACTCTAGTCTCTTTTGTAATGCTATTGCTACACGTATTTGTATTTGGCTACTCATTGTAATGATGAATCATGTAATCATCTTTATTATTATAGACTTTGCAATGGCATCAAATATTCATATTTTCGTTTTCCTTTTTTGATATAATAGAAATCTCCAATTTGACAACTTCATTTGTCAAATTTTATTTAGCATTTAGCAATTAGCCAATTACTAATCTTGGTATTTCCTATAGTTTCATTTGAAATCTAATTCTTATACTGTTATACTGTCATACATCTTTTCAAAACTAGTTTTTCAAGTACTATATGTATATGTATAACTATATGAGCATCACCACCCCGCCGCCGTCCCCCCGCCGTCCCCAAACTTAGGCCCTTGTTCCCCCCATCCCGGAAACGCGTCCCCGCGTCCCCCTGTCCCCAACGCCCGTGGAACACTGGAATTTAATGATTTTTTGCCTTGTAAACAATTATTTAAAAATCAACAACAATTATTTAATGATTAAACATTTTCCTTAGGAAAATCGATTTTCCCAGACAAGTATAAAGAGGCAATGTTTTATCCCACATTGCTTGTGTGGTGAAAAGTTGAGGCAAATACAAGTTTAAAAGGGGCTGGCCAGTAATATAATATTATTATATTTGCTGATGTGACTGATTGAAAGCATTTTAGTGGCTGATTTGAAGGTTTCCCAGCTAGGCGATTTTGTCCAAGTGTCCATTGGACACCATTTTGTGAGCTGAAGTTGCAAATTGGAGGGCGATTTTGCCCAATTACACCTTGGCGCTGCCATTAGAGAGGGGTTTCAGCGATTTGAGTGGCTGGTTAAGCCACCATTCTTGGTGATTTGTGGAATTTCCATGATTGGCTCCATCCTTGGGAGACCGCGATTTTGGTTGAGAGGCTGTTGCTTCCCATTTTTGGGCGACTTTAGAGGATATTGTTGAGCTCCATTGTTGCTGGAAGGCTCAATCACACTCAGACCTGAATTTTTCACCATTGCTGGAAGTTTTGTGGACACCATTGTTGGCTGGAGATTTCATTTTCAGACTTCATTTTCACTTCCCAACTATTCCACACTTTGAGCGATTTAATTGGACTGTCATTTTGGAGCTATCTGGAGGCATTTTTTCTGAGTACCCCATTGCTGGTGTAGATCTGAAACACTTGTTGCAGGTTGTCTTCAGACTTACATCTTCATTTCCAGCCCCCTACGTGCGCCCAGATTTGACCATTTTGACTTTGGGAGGTAAAATTTCATCGAATGTGAGTGTTTTACATGCTTGCAGCCTCTCCAAATGACTGATTTTTACAAGTTGCAGGTTGTCTTCAGACTTTGGGCAGCCATTATTGACCTTGGAGGGGTGTCTTCAGACATTGAAAACTGAAAATCAGTCTTTTGCACCTTATTTTCCAAGCATTTCCAGATTTGTGGTATACTTTGGGACACTAATTTTGACATTTTTCTGAGTATATCATTTGTCTTTAGACTTTGTTTTGAAATCAGACCTTATACAAGTCTAAAACTTAGGATTTTATGAGGGTTTTAGATCCCATTCTTGTCAAATTTCCATTCTATTTTCAGACTTCATGATGTATATGGATAAAATTCTTGATTTTAGCTCCTAAATTTGTCTAAATCATGAAAAATCAGAACTATACAATCCTAAAAATAGGTTATTCGGATAATTTTCCACGATATTGACTTCGAGTTTCCTATAGGTACCATTTCTAAATTTGGAATCGGCGTGAGGAATGAACAATTGAAGATAGTGCAAGAGGAATTCTATCTTGATTCCCAGTTGTCCTCCCGATGGAAGGGAATCATAGACACGAACATGGAATTCTTGAATATGGAGTGAATGCGGCAGAGAATGTTTGGAATGAAGAACCAACTTCCTTCTCCCCTTTTTGCCAATATCATAAAGAGTGGCATATATCACATCATCGGGTTTCGTCAATCCATACAGTGCAGTGAACTTGTTTTGGAGTGTGCAAGGCATTATGATCCAATTTCCAAGATGAATTGATCTTCCAAAGGGGTAACTCTTGCCTATCTCGCTGAAGATGCAATTGCGGAAGTATTTGGAATTCCCCGAAGTGCAGATATGAAAGAAATAACAAAGGATGAGTATGAATCAAAATATAAAATGAAGGCGGATGCGTGTAAGACAATTGTGAACAAGGAATGGATGATTGAACCAAGGCCTCATCATTCCCAAGGCACCTAAAAGACTTATGTGTACAGATTTCAAGGATGAATACAAAGACTTGATATTCCTGCTCAATCAAGTGATGGGGATGCCTCAAGGTGCCTTGTTCGAAGGATGGATGTTTTATTTTATCCAAGATTGTACAAGAGGAACAATGATCAATTGGGCTAAGATTATCAGCGACAATCTGGATTTTCAATTGAGGAATGTGGAGAAGACTAGGTCATTCGGCATGACTTCCTATCTTGTATACATACTTGCAAGATTTGTTACATACAAGGGATTAATATGCAAAGGCGAAGTCGGGAATGGACCAGGACAATATAGAAGTTATGAATGTTATCCACAACTTCATATGCATAGAATTGAAGACTACAGGAGGGTGAACTATGCTTTCACCATGTACATTACAAGAATGTTGGAGGGCGAGATCCACAAATGATTGTCAAAGACGGCAACGGAGGATCATGGTACATACGGTTTCCCACCTTCACATACCTACGGATTAAGGGATTTAGATTTGCAACTTACAAGCTTCCTAGGTATCCTACAAACAGAATGATCCTACTTGAGGTGGTGAGACAACTTTTGGAATTTGACTTCTTCTAGAAGAAGCACAAAACAGGAATAACTTTCCCTATTGCAATAGGAAAGACTTTGGAGGTGTGCCACACTACCGCTGTAGCCAGTTCGGTGATTGATGAGATTGCATTTTATCGCCTTGGAACTTACAAGAGCAGAGATAAATTTGATCCGCATAAGAGTGTTGAAAGGGTCAAGGGAGAAAGATTCATACATAAGTTTGACATTGAGGATTACTGGGCTAATCTCATGGATGAACAAGTAGTAAGGAAGAGAATGTGGTCCAGAATGTCGGTTGATTTCATGAGGAAATGTGAACTTTTTCTCATTCCGGATTAGATAGTTGATGATAGTGATCATACTCATCCACAGTATGAGATTGAAGTGAATAAACCCATCCTTTTGCCTAAATGGTCACAGCTAGAAGTAGTGGATTTGAATGTGCTTATGAGAGAAATTACTGAAGTGCACTTAAGGGTATCCATACCCTTAATTTCTTCCTCTCCTTGAGAGGAGTTCTCACCACGAAGTGGGTCACTCCTCCCTCACCCCAAGGCTGCTCTTCCCTTCCTTAAGGATGAGCTTGGCCTTCACACCCCACACACATAGGACTGCAACATGACATTTGCAATAACAACCACACTTACAATACTAGGAAAATGATAGTGCTAAGTGCTTATTTGAACATATAACATTAAGACGTACACTTACAGCAATGGGGATATTTTACATTAAGACATATTTACAGCTATGGGGACACATAACATTAAAACATACATTTACAGCATTGGGGACAAAACCACCTACCGCTTGACCTGCAATTAAGCTGGACAACACTTCTTTAGCCCTTCCCAAGCTCTCCTATGAGTCTATGACAGTCCACAACTCAAAACCAGCTTCCCCCCTTGACCTCCTCCCATACTTAGTTTTTTATTTTTGAAAACCCTCTAGATTGCCTTCCAAGGGGAGGGTGGCAAGTGTCACCACTTCCTTTCTTTTGCACTTCCCTCTTCCCAAACTGCACTTTCCGAATCTCAGTCTTTTGAGAAGATTGAGATTGTACCCACAGCCCAATCATGACAAGGAAATGGAAGGAATGTGATTGGACACTCTTCCTTACCTTCTTTCCCATTAATTATAGCACAACCCTTCCTAAGCCATCTATTCCTGACACTCTTTGGAAAGCCAACTTTGAGAGGACATAACTTAATAAAATGGAAAACTTTGACCTTGGTTAGACCCCCAACCCATATGTACATCAACTGAGGTCCTAAAAATGGAAAGTCTATGCCCCCCAAGGCTCCCATGACACTTCAAAAATGGGTTCAAAAGTTGCATACCGGTCAACATGATTTAGAGTCCACTTAAGCTCTCTTACCTAAGTCCCACTTACCTTGTAACATCATGTTTCTTTTGAATGTTTTCACAATAATAAAATAATACAATAATTGCACACCATTGCTTATCACAAGAATGCATTTCACTTACATACACTTGGCACATAGTCACATTTACACATGGCACTGACATTACATCATGACATAGCCCTCATAACATACATGGCCCTATACACATACACCACAACATTCAAGCAACTCACATCACAGGCAAGGTTTTTACATCACGAACGAGGTGCTACCTCTCCAATAGGCACACCTTGGCATCACTGAGTTCACATGGAATTTAAGAGAGAGCCTCCAAATTCCATGGCCAATGAAATAATTACCTGCACACTTAAACTAACCGTCAATGTATCCAACAATAAAGATTTATAAACATAATAATCAAAATCAACATATCCATATCATTGCATACATCCATGATATAACATCTACACCCTAACAATATAGAATCCATTTTAACATCATTCACTTCACGCACCTAATCATGGTCACAATGGTTAACAACATACATTCTCATTATGAGACATGAATAAGTATTAATGTTGAAACAATGTAGCTTCGGTAAGATAAATGATTGAATGAGAGATAAATGAAGTCTCTCATTCAATCATCTATCCAATCGATAAATCTACATACTAATGGTAGACATCATAATCATCCTTATAAGCATCAAGACATGATCGTATTTGCTATGCAGTCATTTCATTTATATGCTGTGATTGTAATTGGTTCTGCATATCTATTCTAGTTGTCATATGACAACAATAATTAGTGTTGTCATATGATAACTACAATAGTTATCACCTTAACACTTTTTTGCTCTTATACTGATTCATAATCGGGTTACATTTACCACCGATTACCACAAAATAGCATTGTATAAACCGATTGGTGATCAATTAATGATTAAATTGCATTAGAATCCAACCGATATATTATCGGATACAATGATAAGTAAAACGCATTTAATCACAAACCGTTTGGCATTTGTTATAAATCGGCTTTGACATTAACCGATAGTTATCGGTTTGCTCCACGAAGAGGCACCACCCTTGATCAAGACATGTCTTGATCGGACATGTCATGAGACATGTCCGGTCAAGGCATGCCTTGATCTCAAGGCAATGCCTATATATGTGCCATGAAGCATGCTGAAGATAATATCGAAATCAATAAATATTATCTACAGCCACCTGCAACCAAAGAAGTTTAAATTCATGATCAGAAACAACTAAGAGAGCACACATTAATAGCATTGAATATTGTCTAAGAAATTTAAAGAAAGATAAAATCCTTAACATTCCAATTTTGAACATAAATTTGAATACTTTTACATGGTATCAGAGCCAAGGTGATCGAACCTAAGGCATTCAAATTTGAGAAGTTCAAATCCAGGATATAGACATCACATTTCCATGGCTAACGCTATCAGATTTGAGGATAGACTTGAAGGAGGCGACAATTTCTCAGCATGGAAATTCAGAATTAAGATGATTCTAAAAGAGAATAAAGTTGAATCATTTGTAAAAGTTGAATCTAAAGAACCTGAGAATGAACCTGACAAATCGGCATGGATCGAGGGAAATGAAAAAGCCATGAAGATCATTGTCGATGGAGTGAGAAATCACATTATGCCAATAATAACAAAACATGAGACTGCCTATCAAATGTTCAAATCACTTGAAAGTGCATTCGAGATAAACAATGCAAGTAGAACCTTGGCTCTAAAAAGGGAAATAAATCATATAAGTATGAACAAAGGAGAGTCAATCAATGCATACTTTATGCGGATATCAGCCCTAAGGGATGAATTGGCAACGCTTGGATATGAGATCCAGAGCAAAGAGCTAACGCTCATTGCTCTAGATGGGTTGCCTAGTACATGGGAAACATTCGTCCAAGGCATTAGTGCAAGGGCTAAATATCCGAAATTTGATAGGCTAAGAGCAGATTGTCTTCAAGAGGAGTCAAGGTTAAATAAAAAGGGGATCAAGCAAAAGAACATAGATGAAGATCACCATGTCCTAAACACCAACTCCAACAAGAAAAGCAAGAAGAAACATTTCAAGAAGAGAAAGAATCGACATGAGAAAAGGTCATCTAAGAAAGACAACTCTCACATTCAGTGCTTTAGGTGTGATCAATATGGACACTATGCAGCAAGATGTCCTGATAGAATCAAACAACAAGCTACATTTGCAAAAGTGAAAAAGGAAGAACATGACTTCGAGAAGCATGTATTCTACTCTGCCCTCTCTAGCCAAGTATCCAATAAATCTAACACCTGGATCATTGACAGTGGGTCTTCAAGACACATCACTGGGTATAGAGAATTATTGGATTCCATGTTAGAAGAAATTGATGAAGAAGTAACCATTGGTGATGACTCTGCACATCCAGTGAAAGGCATCGGTACCTGCACCATTAAGCTGAAGATAGGCATGTCCCTCCAACTCATTGGAGTCCAATTCGTTCTGGCATCAAGAGGAACTTAATCTCCATATCTGCACTTGAAGATGATGGCTACAGAATAACCTTCATGAATGGTAAAGTTCTAGTATGGCCACAAAACTCTTCCATCAAGAAGACTATAACCCTAGGACATAGAAAATGCTATTTGTACGAGGTATGTACTGAATCTAACCTAGCCCTACTTCATGAGATTGTAGATTCTAATGAAATTTGGCATAGAAGATTAGGTCATTTAAACTTTCATGCTTTATGTTCAATGGAAAAATTAGTAATTGGTTTGCTTAAATTAAAACAATACCATTCCGGTACATATAAGGGGTGTGCCCTAGGCAAAAATACCAAGAGTTCCTTTCATAATAGTTCTAGGAAAACGAGCAATGTTTTGGAACTAGTTCATTCTGACCTATGTGGGCCAATGTCTGTACCATCATTAGGAGGGTTCCTTTATTATGTAATATTCATTGATGACTTCTCCAGGAAGATCTGGATCTACTTCCTTAAACCTAAAGAATTTGAAGAGATTCTCAAGAGATTGAAGGAATTCAAATCCTTCTCTGAAAACTCTTCCGGAAAGAAAATAAAAGTCCTAAGAATTGATAATGGGAGGGAATATACCTCAGACATCTATAGGGAATTTTGTAAAGAAGCTGGGATTAAGAGGGAGTTCACTGTTCCTTACAAGCCCCAACAAAATGGGGTTGCTGAAAGGAAAAATAGAACCATTGTAGAAGCAGCCAAAGCCATGCTCCTTGATCAGAACTTAGAAACTCACCTTTGGGCAGAAGCCTCCAACACTGCTGTTTACATACAAAATAGATGTCCTCATTCCCACATTGAAAACAAAACCCCTGAAGAAGTCTTCACCGAGATAAAGCCAGATATCACCCACTTCAGAATATTTCGCTGCCCTGTTTACTTTCACATACCTAAAGAGAAAAGGACAAAACTAGAACCCTATGGAAAAAAAGGAATCTTTGTTGGATATAGTGAAACCTCTAAAGCTTCTAGAATTTTTGTACCTGGACATAGCAATATTGAACTTAGTAGAGATGTTATATTTGAAGAAGACATAGCCTTCAAAAGGGCTAAATACTCTATTGAGTCTGAAACCTGTGCTCCATCTTCAGACCTAGAAGAAGATCCCACTCTTGAGATTGAGAGGGAGTGTTCAGAAGAAAATGAAGTACAGATACCTCCCCAAGAATCCCCAAGAAAAGACCTCTATGGGCTCACAAAACAATGGAGGATGCAAGGGACTTTGCAGCTCCTTCAGGGACTTTTAGAGAAAGTAAGAGGCCTTGAAGATTTTCTAGCTATGTAGCCCTTATGAATGATCTCTCCAAATCAGAACCCTCTAGTGTACCAGAAGATCTTAAACATCAAGTTTGGAAAAATGCAATGTTTGAAGAATATACTTCCATACTTAACAATGATGTGTGGGAAATTGTTCCTAGGCCAAAAGGGAAATCCGTTGTTACATCCAAGTGGCTGTTCAAAATCAAACATGCCGCAGATGGTAGCATAGAGAAACACAAAGCCATATTTGTTGCCCGGGGATTCTCACAGAAAGAAGGGATAGACTATGATGAGACATTTGCTCCAGTTGCTAGGTACACCTCAGTCAGAGCAGTACTAGCCATTGCAGCAGCCAAAGGTTGGAAAGTCCATCAGATGGATGTGAAAACTGCCTTCTTGAATGGTAAAATTGAGGAGGAAGTCTACTTAGAACAGCCAAAAGGGTTTGAGATCCACAATACAGAAACACATGTGTGCAGATTAAAGAAAGCCCTATATGGTTTAAAACAGGCTCCCAGGGCCTGGTATGAACGAATTGACAACTATCTTCAGGGATTGGGATTCTCAAAAAATGATGCAGATCCAAATCTATACTTCAAAAGGATCAAAGGTGATATGCTGACATTGATCTTATATGTTGACGATCTTCTGATTACAGGGGAAGATCACCTTATTGAACAATGTAAGAAAGATCTTGAAAAGGAATTTGATATGAAGGATTTAGGCCTTCTACATTACTTTCTTGGATTGGAAGTTTGGCAAAACTCTGACAATATTGTGCTTAATCAAGGAAAATACACCTTAGACATATTGAAGAGATTTGGTATGATGAACTGCAGATCCATGTTTTCTCCTATGGAAACTAATCTTCCCAAATTGAAGGAGGCAGCAACAAATTCCCCATTGATAGATCCCACTCTCTACAGACAGATGATTGGATCGTTAATGTACTTGGTCAATACTAGACCTGATATCTGTTATCTAGTAAATGCCTTGAGCCAGTTCATGTGTGACCTAAGGAGATACATCTTATGGCTGTGAAACATATTATGAGATATCTTCAAAGTACTCTTAACTATGGACTCAAATATGAGAAAGTTGATTTGGATCTTCATGGTTTCACTGATTCAGATTGGGCTGGAAGTGTGACTGACAGGAAAAGCACCTCAGGATGCTGCTTCAGTTTGGGTTCAGCCATGATATCTTGGATTAGTAGGAAATAGTCTTCAGTAGCTCAGAGTTCTACAAAGGCCGAATATATCGCAGCTTTCATGGCTGCACGAGAAGCTGTATGGCTTAGAAAACTACTTGTGGGATTATTCGGTAAGCCACTAAAGCCTACTATAATTCATTGTGATAACCAGAGCTGTATAAAACTCTCCGTGAACCCTGTATTTCATGATAGATCCAAACACATAGAGAATCCTTACCACTATGTGAGAGACATGGTGGATAGGAATGTGATTCAGTTGCAGTATATCAGTACAGGAGACCAGACAGCAGACATACTGACCAAGCCTCTATCCAGAGTAAAAGTTGAACACTTCAGGAAAGGACTTGGTATGATTGAATTGTAATTTGCTTTATAATCTGTACTAATATATAAGATGTTTAATGTGTAAACTTTTTTTTGTCGTGTTATGACTTTATGGGCTCCTCCCCCTGTGTCCATTTCTAAGAAGTGACGACTTTTTAGATAATGAACACTTGTATTGAACATTACAAGGTGACGATCTTGAAATGTTGATATCATGCTGACTTGATATCATCTTGACTCATGGATGTGACATGATATGTTATGGTAGACATTATGTGACATAATGTCAGTGCACATACCATAACCTGGATATAAGAGAATTTCAATATTCTCAATTATTTTATATCCAAGGTATCATGTGTTATGTGATGTTGATATCACGTGCTACGTGATATCTCTATATCACGAGATGATGTGATATATTTTTGTATCACGTGTTATGTGATACATCATGTCACGAGCATATGTGACTTGATCGTTTGTATTACGAAGTCATGTAATACATTCTATTATGAGAAATGTGATGTTATATAATTAGATGATTATTTATCTTCCCTAGCTAAGAGGGAGCGTTGAAACAATGTAGCTTCGGTAAGATAAATGATTGAATGAGAGATAAATGAAGTCTCTCATTCAATCATCTATCCTATCGATAAATCTACATACTAATGGTAGACATCATAATCATCCTTATAAGCATCAAGACATGATCGTATTTGCTATGCAGTAATTTCATTTATATGCTGTGATTGTAATCGGTTTGGCATATCTATTCTAGTTGTCATATGACAACACTAATTAGTGTTGTCATATGATAACTACAATAGTTATCACCTTAACACATTTTTTCTCTTATACCGATTCATAATCGGGTTACATTTACCACCGATTACCACAAAATAGCATTAAGTATAAACCGATTGGTGATCGGTTAATGATTAAATTGCATTAGAATCCAACCGATATATTATCGGATACAATGATAAGTAAAACGCATTTAATCACAAACCGTTTGGCATTTGTTATAAATCAGCTTTGACATTAACCGATAGTTATCGGTTTGCTCCACGAAGAGGCACCACCCTTGATCAAGACATATCATAACACCATTATCATGTTTCCTAAGTAACCATAATTTTCCTTACAAGCATTCATAACATGAACTTTATCATTTTTAAAACATCCAACTAATACTTAAATGCATCAAGATATAGAGTAGTGACAAAACACATGCATACTGACATCACATCATTCCACTAATATGTAGGTCGACACAAAAGCATGAAATGATTTAATAAAACTTGTAACTAGAGTTCCATCATCCATGTAGTAGTCTAGATCAAGTATCCAATGAAATTGAAAGTACTCGGAAAATAGTCTAGGCTATAAGAGAATCATGGTGGGTCTCATAGAGATATTTAATCACTTTCTCAAAGGCTAATGTTTGAATCTCGTCTAATAGATTCAAAGACTTAACAACCACGGCAACCATATCTTCATCATCTTTAATTGGTTTATTGCATATGACTAATCACTTAAATATTTAAACAAGGGTATCGCTCAGCCAACATTGTGAGGAACAATTATTCTTTTAGAAACAATGCATGGATTTTTATTCGATGTTTGATATTTATTTTCTAGGCTCATCCACAAGATAACAATTGAAGTAGCATTTTGGACTTTGATTATGAGATCATTAGAGAAAGAAAGTTTGACGAGTAAGAGTGCTTCCTTGTGACACTTTTTAAAACTATCAATGTTTGTAGAGGATCTAATTGCTTTTCACAAAACAATTTGGTCAGTCTTGATGCTAAAATATTTTAACTTCAAATATTGTGACTCCAAACATTATAATTTTCACTTGAGTTTCTAGGAGTTAGGTAGCCATGATTGAGAGTAGATAAAAAACACACGAGCAAGCCCTCAACTAAAAACTTTGGACTGTTATATGGGTTTAGATGGATTGGTTTTTAATATTTCAGAACATTGTAGTGGCAAACAACATATATTGTTGAACTTTTGTATAGAGAAATATAATTTTTCAAACAACTTTACAACAATTTTGTAATGGAAAAGTTTAGATTGCAATTTTTTCATTTTGTAAAACCCTGGTGCATACCTTGTTGCATCCCTTTGTGAATTTTAATATGTATTGTTTGGCCTTTTTATGTTGGCCAATTTTTTTTTTGCACGAATTTTCTTTTGTCTCTTCACCTTAGCCAACCGTCAACACTTTTGCCCATGTGAATTTCTGCATGATTTGAGATGCAATTCAAATTGTGTGATTGCATTTCTAATATCTGCACTAAAGATTTTGGAAGGCTTTGAAAATGAATCCATAGAGGGTTTTGGTAGGCTCTAATGCCAAAAGGTTGTAAGAAGGAAAATGGGGGAAATGGGAAAAGATGCAAATGTTGGAATGTATTTGCACACTTTAATTTATTAATGATTTGGAAATTACATTGGCTGCAACTTATATTCTGTAAGTTAATTAATTAACTTATTAGACATGATTAGTGTATATGTCATTATAACATGCCATTTATTAATATCCTATGTTAATACCTTATGTCTCATATATATTTCATAAAAACATAGTTGCTGCACCATTGTATAAACTAGTGGCAAAATCTAGCTTTGCGATTCCAAAATCAGCCTTCTATCACCTATTGTTTTATTCTTCAATCAACTGTGCTTTTTCAATTCTATTTCTTATACCTTTTTAATATCCACCTTCTTTGCTACTAACACAACCTATACTTGGTTTTGTTTGAGTATCCCCTCACTAATACTAATATTGCTAGCATTTTGGATGTCATGCCTTGTGGGTTCTCTCTATCTTGTGATTTTTACCCATGTCATGTATGTTAAAATTAAAAGCTCTTTATACAGCACCATATCCTCTCTCTCTCTCTCTCTCTCTCTCTCTCTCTTATATATATAAATTCTGGAGCATGGGCTTCAAATCAATGTAAAGTATGTTTAATTGTAGCAAAAAATGTCTTATATGCTTAGTCATGACCAGCTCATTGTGCTTCGTAAAATTGGTTTATTCCAACTAGCTTATAATTAGTAATTCATGGCAGTTAGGATATCCAATGACAATCTGTCTATCATTTTTATATTATGTGCCATTGTGAATTTAGATAATGTGTGGTCTTTTATTAATAAACATGATTGCTTCAATTAGTTGGATATTGTTGATGGTTCTGTAGAGGTACCTTCCCAAATTTATGATTATTAGCACCATATGCAGATCACATTTATTGTCTCGATCTTCTCTAAGATTTATTTGCTGTTATTGTTTTAATTGTAGAAAGAAATTTGCTGATTGATGTTGAACAGGAATGAGTTTTAATGTTTTGAATTTGGGAAAGTATTTAGAAACTTATAATTGCATAAAAGAATGGCTTAGATCCATTACAAGGTTGATGAAAAATTCTCAAATCGTTCCACTAAAGTGGCTAAGGAACTGAAACAGGCTTTTTAAAACTCTGATTTTAAAAATACCTTCGCTTCTCAGGAATGATTCTATATTTATTTTACCTTTTGTTAAATGCATATTACATTACGCAGGAGAACAAAATGGTACAAGAAAAGTCTATTTCTTAAAACTTCTGCACAGCTAGTACACAAGCTTAAGACCCAGGATGTAGTGACCTAGCATCCATATAGTAAAACTTGAATTTAACTTTTACAAGTAAAGACAAATACCACTTTAAAATTCTCAATTCCCAGAGTTGAGAAGGGGGGGGGCTTCTGCAATGTAGCCATACACCTTGATTTCCAAAGGAATGCACTAGCAGTGAACTGAACTATGTGCCATATTAATTTGTTGTCATACTTGATCATCCACGTGTCCCCAAGAAGAGGACCTCTCCAAGAAGGGGGCATTTAATATAAAAGTATGTTCAACCTGAAAATATGGCCAAAATGATTTTGCTGCAGGGCAACTCCAAAAGACAAGAACACTTGTTTCTTCTCAACCACAATGGCTGCATAAAGAATATATGTTGTCAACCTTTTGAAAACTTGTGTTTATTACCAGACCATTATGATGTGCTTCAAAGAAGCTTGTGATTATCAAATATACCTGCATCTACTTTCACAGTGCACTTCAGGATCCCTCACCCCACAATTTTTTAAATCCATTAGGTCATAGAATTCTTTTACCATATCATTGTAAACAGCCTTGCCATGACTCCAACTCCAGTCTTTCCAAAGTGGTCCGGACCCTTGGGACTACTTCAAAAAGGCTGTTTTCGGAAATCATTCTACATAGGTTATGATTGGCAGCCTTCTCTGTATTATTAATCTCTTAGAGTCAGCTTATATCATGCCGAGTGTGCCATTGTTGAATCTCAACAGAAAAACCATTTTCTAGCCAGAATTTTGCCAGCAAACATAGGTAAGACTAAGATACCAATATGGCCACATTCACATGGGGATGGAATGTCTAGATGGATCTTGAAAGTTTGAAACCATGCCCCAAGCATGTGTTGACACCATAAATTGCCGGCAAAGAAAGCTAAATATAATCTTTAAAGAAGCTCACTCTTTTAATCAGAGTTGAACCACAATCTTCCAAATTGCCTACTCTTTTGATCAGAGTTGAACCCGCCAGCATGAAATGCTTAGCATCACCAATAATGCCACAAAGATGAAAGGGATCTTTGATGCCCTAAGCATGTAGAGAATCTTTGATGTGGTAGCAGAATGGAAGTTGTCATCATTTATAACACATGCTTTTACTGCCCTCACTATCCATTTTCTAACAAGGATAGCCCCTTAGAATTTAATGCTAGGCATTCCCAAACTCCGCTTGGTCACCATAATGTATACAAAATATATTCCACTTCACAAAAGACATCCCTTAAACCCCACCTCGCTTACTCAAAGCAAAACTTCTGAGCACAATCTTTTCATATCTTGGTTTCAGTGGAGTGATTCATAACGTTGCATTTAAACTTCTTAATTTTCAATTATGAACATGTCCATTCATTGTTGTTGATGGTTATTAAAAGGCTAAGAAAGATTTTAATTACCAATTGAAAATCTTTGCTTTTGTAAGACATTGTATCTGATGATATTAAGGTCTTCTTGAATATGTTGATTTTGCTAAGCCTCCAGTGTAAATAAGAACGAAATAAATTAGGCTCAGGAGTTATCTGAGACACTAGAAGTTGTCCTATTTTTGCCAAATTATCGAATTCATTACAAATACCTGAGCTCAAATGGTTGGTTCATGTTGATAATGTCAAGCTCAATGTCAGGTGCCAAGCTGTGAAACACCCTATGTATCATTCTGAAAATGTTTAGAAACTGATCTTTTATATCGGCCGAAATGCAAAAATTAAATCTTTAAAATTATGAAGTGTAAAGTAGACATCTAATCTGTAATCAACAAGGATATTTCACTGCATGATTCATTCTTTAGGTTTTTAAAATATATTCTTCCCAAGTTCTATCCTATTGAAGCAACACTAAAATCCTGCAGTTGTCAATGTCATACGACTCCCCAGCAGTTGTCAATGTCATACATTTCATTATGCACCTCTAACGTGCTTCTATACATGCTGCACATATTCCAAATCGTATTTCCAATCACAACCATGCCACTTTCAGACATGTTTCTTCTTGCAATTCCACAAACCATGTTGCACGAGGATTTTTTTTTTCTTTTTTTTTTAACTCTATCCTTCTTTCTGGGGTCCAACCACTCCTGGGACTTGGAGATTTCGAGGGAACGTCCCCTTTTTAAAGTACCAGACAGCTTGCTTTCAATTGGTATATAAAAATAAAAGACTATTGCTTTACATGTAACACCCCGCTATGAGGCCCAGAGGACAAACAAATTAAACAATGAAAATGCGAATAATTTTTTTTATAAATAAATTAAACCATACAAAAGAAATAAATAACATAATGGCACAAGATAAAGATAGATAAGATGAACATAAAATCTCTCGCAAGAGTCCTCAAGGCCCCACAACGATGTTACTCAAGATAACATAACCATACAACTAACACAAATGGAACTTCTATAACAAGATAACACTGTCCGATACATGGATCATGATTTAATATTACATTGCCATGAGAATATACATAAGATCATTGGTTACAATACAAGGTATCTGTAAGGATATAATCTCCATGAGTACAACAATGGAGTGAATACATAAATTTGGTACATAACGAAGTCTTCAATCTCCTCACGAGCCACCACGATCAGAATGCAGGACAAACCAAAACCAATGGGTGCGAATAGCACTCCACCCATCCATGTGGTACTATAAGGTCCACCCCCCGTGCTAGGAGGTATCAGTCAGACCCACACGATGGAGACAAGCAAGCAAGGGTACCATCATGACTCACAAGAGAACCCACAAGACTGTACTCACAAGAGGATCACAAGACTGCTGACACATGAGAGACTCACAAGGCTATAACCACAAGAGACTCATAAACAAATCAACCACATTCTAGAGGCCCAAACAACCCACAAGAGGATAAAGGACATAAGTTACCACTAGGTATGCAATAGGGAAGAGTGTCATGAGTCATCACTAGGTTGTCATGAGTTACCTTGGTAGGTCTTTACTAGGTCTCGACCCCCATCCTGGGTTACCCTGGTGAGCTCTCCCGAACCCCGGCCCCCATACAAACACTAGTAGATCACACCTACCTTTCGAAGGGACAAGATTGGTGGACGCCATTCCAAGCCTTCTCTACTTACCCCAAACCTATACAAGCGTTTGCGGGTAAAAGAGGCAACAATTAATATTGATTAATGTGAACTAACTACCCACCCAAGATTCATTAATTAGGTTTTCACTTGATTACAAAACTTTCATTGAGTTACCCTGGCGACCACTTTGGGTCTCGGCCCCCAATGAAAGCCATTTCCCCCATGACTTGCACCTAGGAATCCAAGCAACACCAAGGATCTAACTGGAAATCACAAGATGGTTAAACACCAAAATACCATGGCAAGGCCTGACTCTGTTGCTAGAATAAGATAACATACAGGGAGTATCCCAAGTAGGCTAGGAAACACCATCCAGCTTCAAAAACATGCAAGGCTTGAACTTAAATCCAACAAAAGAGAAATATGGGTATACAATAAATAAATCATAAACTCCCTCCCAAAGCCTCTGGAATCCCATAACAAAGAACAACTCATCTGAATATGCCACAAGGACAGGTAAGTTCCAAAAGTAGAATAAGGTCTCATCATGCCAAGAATAAAAAGATTCATTCAAAATAACTAAGACGACCACAATAATACTAATACGACAAAACATCATTTACTCCGTTAAACCAAGGTTAATAGAAATACAAGACTCTTTATGCCAATCATAAAAGAATCCCAATCTTAAAAATAACACCAAAGGTTCATATTAATCATTAATTTCCAATATCTCAACTTAAATCATTAAATCACATTTTATTCCTAATAATTCCATATTAATAAATAAACTAATTTTTAATATTCAAATATTTAAGAAATCGAGGCTTCCTCTTATAATTTTGTTAACACAATTTGATTAACAACTAATTAAATGAAGAATTATCCAATCCTTAAGAATTATAAGCACAAATTTTGTGTGTGTCTATATATATATATATATATATATATATATATATATATATATATATTACCAATATAAATATTACTGACAAATTAAACTGAGCATCGAAAATATTTTCACACAGTCGACAGCATGATGATAGGCGAGCAGGGTACTCGTCGGCTCGGGGGAGTGACTCCCCCACGGTTGTGGGAAGAGCCATCCCCACACCGTGGGCAATGGTTCCCCCACCGGCCCGTGGGTTGAGGCTCCCCACGAATTGTGGGTAGAGCCTTCCCACGGCCCGTGTGTTGACCCACGACAAAAGCAAATACACAACCAAAAACTTTAATCTACATTTCATTAAAATATATAATTTGTTTTCATTAAACAACAAACAAAGTTTTTCCCAGATAATTTCGTGGAACAGATTAACTATAATCCTCCCAGAATCATGAAACAATATTCCTCCCAGAATCATGAAACAATATTTTGCCAGAACAAATATAAATACAAACCCCCATTTTTTTTTTTTAAATTATTTTAAAATCAGAGTAGTCAAGAATTTAATCTAAACAAAGCCTAGATAGAAAACTTTTCAATAAACCCCCAAATTTCATAAATCTAAAATTTGAAACCCCAAAGATTTCCTTCAACAAGAAAAGAATTTTACATGCAAGGTGTGGCTCTAAAATCCCTACCTCAAAAACGCTGTCTAGGGAATTGAGTGCAGAAACAAAAGCAACAACCCTCCAGATGATCCTTGGCTGCCGCACCCGAAAAGCCAGATACACAATCTAGAAGCTTCAACCAGAAATTTTCAATCCTCTTTCACTAATTCTTAACAAATTTCAATAAAAACTCCATTGTTTTCCCAAAACCATAAAGTTTTCATGCACGAAGTAACCCCCAATGCAGGCGAGAGATCCCAATTAATTTGTTCATTAAATTTCTTTGTAACTCCCTTCATGCAAATAAAATAATTAAATGCCCTTTAAAAATTATATTATTATTGTTTTTTTAAACAATAACATGGATTATTTTATGAGTACCAAAAATATATCAATTTAATTACTTTTTAAGAATTAATTTCTTGAGCACAATAAAACACCAAGTTAAATGTTTAATTAATTAATTTAATTTTAATCTTGCACAATTTGCATTTTATTAATTAAATCATTAATAAAAAATACTCAAGTACTACTTGTTTATAATTTAATCTTTTTCGCAATAATATTTAATTGAACATTAACCAAGCTCTAAAATGACAGACTGCAAACTAACATGGCATGACAACAACAAGGACATGATCGACAATTACAAAGCTAATTATGACCACAAGGATACTTGACAGGAAACTCGTTCCATAGGAACGATGGTTATGACTAGGGTCTGACTGATATCTCCAGTTTCCACTTTACCATTGGGTTGGAGAGCATGCTTAGCCCTGAAGATTCAGGTGGAGTCAATGCTCGGTACCTGCAGTTGCATAAGCAAACCGTCAAACATATATATATAAATCATATAATCGCATACCGTGAAAAGGAAATGGAAGCAACGTAGCTTGCCCATAAAGAGCAGTGCAACGCTTTTCCCTTTCACCCAAGCACATCAGAGAGAAAACACAGTGTATATCAGAGCAATTAAACATTGATAAATATAATGACTAAATCCTAACATCACATATATAATTCATTTCATTAAACATCTGACGAACTAAATATAAATGACATCACATAATCACATCATAGACATCAACGTGAAAATTATCATGAAAAACATCATCTATCCTTAAAGCATATATTTACAGCAAAGGTCATCGAGAGTCGAAATAGGTTAAATCAAGTTTGATCAAGGGAGGGGCTTTACATT
Organism: Cryptomeria japonica; assembly: GCF_030272615.1. Classification (NCBI taxonomy): domain Eukaryota; kingdom Viridiplantae; phylum Streptophyta; class Pinopsida; order Cupressales; family Cupressaceae; genus Cryptomeria; species Cryptomeria japonica. The sequence continues at coordinate 570,640,991 of NC_081411.1, read as the reverse complement.
ACACCCCAAAAAATCTTAAGGGGGGTGGTTTTAATTTGCAAATTCAGCATAATTAAAATTTCAGTTGGACGGGGTCATTTGGACAGAAAGGAGTATTATAGGGACAACAATCAGATTTCTTCCAGATTTGTGGCCTCTTTGCTTGATAACGGTGTCCCTAAAGGAGAGGTTACGGAGCTTGCATCCCAATTATTTGAGCCAGAATTACTGGTTGGATTAGATAGAGTCATGAAGTACGCTTTGTATGGAACTGGAATTCCGAGGCCCGGGGACCTCAAATCATGACTTGGGAGAAACCATCATTTTCTATCCCTTCTTATTGGATCTCAGGGGCCCAACCCTGATGAGGCAAAGGGCCATCGTCGCTGTGGGGCAAAGTTTTTTTAAATGGAAAGTTTTATCTGACAATGCTCATGACCCAAATAAGGAGGAAGAGTTCAGAGACTTTGCCATTTTGAGTGGGCTTCTTATTCCCACGGAAGAGAACGAATCTCACCACTCAAGCGGAGATGTACCAACAGGCCTGTAGAGACGCAATGGAGGTGGTCGTGGGTGTGGGCGTGGTCGTGGTAGGGGCCGTGGTCACGGACATGGTTAAGGCAGGGGCCGCGGTCGAGGGCCTAGGGGTTGAACTCATTAGTAGAAAATGAAAGATATGCTTCCTTTGGCTTTTTTTATTTGAATTTTTGTATAGCTTTCTAGAAATTTGCAAAAACAGTATGGGGATAAATTCTTGGTATGGCAGAAGATAGGTTTATTTCTGTTATGGTTTAGATGAACTGTTTCGAAATTTTGTGGAAAGGTAAATAGCTCCCATCGGGATTTTAGTCCTTATTTTGAATTTTGAATTTTCAGTTTCAAGATAGGTCTGGAAGGGCTTACTAATTGTTAATCTCATTGTATTTTGAAATTTTATTTCTTAATACTAAAACTTCTGGCTCTGCCTTTTATCGACCAAAAAAATTTCAGTTGCTTTTAGTTGTTTAAGATATTTTATTAGCCAACCCTTCCCGTTCTCAAAATTAGGAAATTTTTTTACGTCCCTAAAGTTGTGTCCTTGGATCCCCCTGCCGTGCTTGAAACCCATATCCCCTATTGCCACCCGTCTGAGAAGCTTGGAGAAACAAATAATATTTCACTTTAGATACCTCTGTTGAGCTGTTTTTGTCAGAGTTTTGGGATGGTTGACTCGGATGTGGGTATGCAGTTTCAGGGATGGCAATAAGTTTCTTGAGTTTTGGAGATGGCTGGGCTATAGCTCCCAAATAACCTGAACAGACTAAAACCAATTGAAATTTCAAAAAATAAATAAAATATACTGAATTTGCAGTGACGATCCTCTTTTTAGTTTTTAAGTAATTTTTTTAAAAAAAAATTACTTTCATCCATCAAATGGAGCAAGCTGTCCAGTCTTAAAAGGGGGATATTTCTTCTAAATAATCTTGTAAGTCCCGGAGTCCCTGGGATGTCGTGTACATTGGGGTGTGACCTGGACTTCTGCGTGGAACATGGGGACTTTTTGTCTCTGAAACAAACCTACATTTATAAGGTCTTACCATGCTGTAAACACTCTCCACAGTAGAGTAACGCAACCAAATTAAATGATGTTCATAACCCCATAAATCAATTCAAAGGTACACATGCAAAAATATCATGTGGATATATTTAGTGCCTGTGCTCATGTAAAGTGGTACACATCATGTAGTCTGCCACGTTATAAATTCATCAGCCAGATTCCATTTATTTGATGGGCAATATAAGCACTTAAAAGTAGAGATGTTCAATTTTTGGATATATGGTAAGGTGAAAATATTAAACTTCAACATTGGAAAAAACAGTTAAAAGAGAACTGGAGTGCCAGCAAATTTAAATGTTACGAAACTTTGGATAAGGTGTGCATTTTAGGTTGAGGCTTCATAAACATTTGGATAAAAAATATGGATACTAAATATTTATGCCTGCTGTTTTTTTTATTGCTAACTGTCACAAGAAATTTAGAACTGGATGAGCAGATAATGCATCATTCAATGAAGAGACTCTCAGAGGCAAAGAAATTTAGAACTGGGCTAATAGATAATGCATCAATCCATGAAGAGATTCTCAGAAAAAACTGTTTCAATGCTGTGCAGGTTCCTGTTGCAGCAGCCGTCTATTATGAAGATATGTATGTTAACTTCAGTATTGCTGAAGCTACAGCTGCACAGATTGCTGGTATTAGACTTTGGGTAACGAATGAGTACATGCATTCGGGCCTTCGCGACAGTGGGAGCCAAGTTTTCGATTACTTAATGGGAATGTTGAAGGGAAAGAAGCCCATCTTTTGATATCATTTCTGCTTCCAGAGAGGTCTAATTGCTATTAGACCAAATAAATAATATCAATTTGCTTTTATAAAGCCAGTAGTACTTTCTTTGTGGTGACATTTTATATATTGAAGCGGCTATCTTTTGATATCATATTTGCTTTCATTCTGTCTCTTTCAGAGAGTTCTAATTGCAATTAGACCAAATAAATAATATCAATTTGTTTTTAAATCAGTAATACTTTCTGTGGTGAAATTTTATATATGGAAGTGGCTAAAGTTCACACAAAATGGCATGTTGTACAGTTTTCAAAAATCATAAAATACAATAGAGTTCTACAAAATTTCTTCATGCTCTGCATCTCATTGCTATTAAACTAAAAAAAATAATCCAACAAAAAATGTTGTGTTTTGTAGATCTAAAAGATTTTTTGGAATGCCATTTTGTGTGGAGATTAGCATGTACTTTTTTATATAATAATAGAACTACCTATATAAGAGACTATATGTGTAATTATATCATATTCATCTATTTCCATGATGGTTAACAATGAGATTTTAAATGTTAATGATATAGTAATTTTATACAATTAAAAAAAAAAGCCATTTTATACTTTGCTCAACAAAGCATTTTTACATTCCTCAAGACTTGACTATGCATCATCCATAGAATCTTTCACTTTCACCATCTAATTTAATTGTAAGTACTTTGAATATGATACATGGTATCGTTTTTATTTTATTTATAGTTGAATTTTGGTAAACATGATTTAAAAATAAATAAAAATCTATTGATTATTCTTGTTTAAAATTTTAGTGATATGTATACATATATGAGTCTCGTCTTAATTATATGTTAAATTATCTACTATTGACACTTACCTAATTACTAATTCAAATTGATTACTGGGATGATGTGATAGAATAATTACATGTATTCTAATTAACTAGTGAGATGACATATAAAGCATATGTACTGCAATTATTAGTCTCATACAACACAATCCCAAAGTACGTTACAAGGATAGTTTGTGAAAAAATAGTTTTATTCATGGCAATATATGAATTTTAAAAGTTGCTTATAATAAAAAAGTTAGGGTTTGAATCCAATTCAAAAACCTTGATGCTAATGGATGCTAATTGGCCTTTGTAAAGACTCGACTTTCACACAAATATGAATACATGTTACATTGATAGATTTTGGAGGATTTCAAACCAAAAAAGTTGATTTTATTACTAATACATTCTAAAGTTTATCTCATAAATAATGGGAGGAAAGGTATTCTTACTTAGATTGAACTTCATTGGGCACATTTACTAGTAGGCTGAATTGAGTAGACCAATTGTTGAGGTTTAAAGCACTATAACTCATGAACCAAGGACCTCTTTGAAAATGGCATGATGAATAAAATATAACACCAAAATATATATGATTGCAAATTAGTAGCTTATAGGAGAAAAAAATTCAAGCCCTAAATAGAGTTCTTTAATCTTTAAAGGGTGGTGGGGCTCAACAAAAGCCTAATGAAGTAGCCAACTAGTGCATATTCTAGTGATTAGATTTTCATTCAGCTATATACTTAGGTAATTGTCTATTCATCAAATATGATAAAAATCCATCCATCAAATAGGATAGGCATCCATCCATCTAATAAGATAGGCATCTGTCCATCAAATATGACATGTATAATGCTCTAATTAGAGACTTAGACTCAAGTGATGCTCATTGTTGGACAAGTCTCTCTTGAATGATTACACTTGCTTGATGGTAGTGTGTTGAGCTCATTGCCATTTAGGTATATATAAATAAAGGCTTGAGTCATGCTTTCAAAATGTGATCTAAATCTTGAGGAGTCAAACAATCCACCCGTTAGATTCTTCCACATATACAATTAATATATTTTATTTTTAGATTTAGATTGAGATTTACATAAGTGTTTTCAATATATCTTTCCTCTAGTGATTTATTTAAATATTTATTTAGGTTATTTCTTGTAGTGGGGGTTGATATATCCAAATTTAAGAATAACCCCTTTACTCCACCTTGTAAACTTGAGTATTACTAATATTCTTTGTTATTTAGACTCTACATACCATCTTTCAAAGGAGATCAAGGTGTAATATATATAGCTTTGTAAAATGTATCTAGGAATTTGAGCGCAAGCATCATAACATGAGTTAGCTAACCACAAAAACTAGCAAGTTATGAAAATGAGTCCTAATACAATCAATAAAGGAAATGAAGATGAAAACTAAAACTATAATGTAAACCAAAACATGTATTCCCTTCATTGTTCCTCCATTGGCATTCTTTCTCCTTCAAATGGGACTTTTGTGGATTTCACTTGCAAGATTGCAAATGCAAGTGGAAGCAAGATGATAGCAAAATAAAGTGAAATCAGCTGCGTAAGGATACTAAAATATGTGGTTGAAAATCAATGAGAAAAGGGTTCAATTTATAGACAAATTGAGGAATTGATCAAATTAGCATGAAAGATTTGAAAGAAGCAATTTCGCTTGAAATTGGGAGATTGTTTTGAAAGAGGCATGATTATGAAACATTATGACACATTTCTGTCATTTTATGACAAATTGCCATGCAAAGTGTTGTGACAACTAGCTATGTCAATAATTATGACATATTTCCATGAAATGTCTATGACACATTTCTATGCCATTTTTATGACAAACTATGGCAAAATGAGAGAGAAATTAGCTTCCAAATCATGACAACAGGAAGCATGAAAATAGGAGAAATTAAGGGGGGAATAATTAGTGGGAAATTGAAATTTCAAAATTAGTAAATTAGGTGTCATGAATTAGGTATAATTAATTAATAAATTCACATTTATTAATTAACTCACACGAGGAAAATAAATCAGCCAACTAAATGATTAAATTAGTGGTGACATAGGATAAATAAATAAATCTATTTGACCTAGAGGAAAAGATATGTTAATAGGATTAAATGAATTAATCATAAAGCCCTAGGAGACTTGGGAAATGAGTTAGGCGAAGACAAAATTGAAGCACTAAACATATGATGTCGATCATGATCAAGAAACTAAATGATAAAGGCTCAATAATTGATATGAAGCCAATATTGATTGATGAAGATCAATGATAAAAGGATCGAATTGATAGAGGATAATTGATAAAGGATCAATGAGTGATTGATCCAAAAGTGACAAAGATTGATGATTGATTGAGATCGATGACAAATTGATCAAAGATTGGTAAAAGGTCGATTTGATGAAGGTTGCCTTGATAAAGGCCGATGACAAATTGATTGAAATTGATAAGGAGGCTGATAATTAACAATTGAATGAGATACAAAACGATTCCAAATGATGGAAGATGATTGAAATCTAGGACAAAGCCCTAATTTGACATTGATTGGGGTTAATGATGTCCATTTGACATGATAATATAATATTCCCCTTAATTTTTTATTTTTTTTCAATGAGATTTACAAACAAACACAGTAACCAGTTAAGGTTAGAGAAATATAATCACAACACTGCTAATAGTAACCCTTCCACTTTCTGATCACCGAGAGCCCAATCTGGGAGGGTGAGAGCATACGGTGTTCTAGGGATCGTTAGCACCAAAATCCAACTGAAAGATTACAATGCACGGGCAGCAAGCCAACCCCTTCTGCTTATACAACATGATAGATTCTTGGCGGTAAACCAGCCAAGGATAACAACGAGAAACTGAATGCAATCACTCCTACCACTTATGCAGTGGGAGGACTTATACATTAAACAATCACTCTAACGTATATTTCAGCGAGAGGACATTATCACTCAACCACTTACTCAGTTGGAGGACAGAAATAAAGATTACCATCAACTCCACCGCTTGTTCAGCGGGAGGACATTATTACAAGCAAAGATAGGTGGCATCGCCAGCCTCTTCCACTTATGCAGTGGGAAAGCTTACAATCTAGAACTGGTTAGTAGTACTACTACTTAACCTTACAATATAGAAATAGAGACATAGAATAGAGAAGTAATGCTGTCCAATGTTGATAAATATCTCCAAACAGTTACTAACTCCCAAAAGATCCTTCAACATGAAATTATGAAATTCTAGGATCAAGAACACGCAGACCAACAGCTTCAAGAAACTATGAAATGCTCACATCTCTCTCCAAAATCACCCAAATCACCCCAAATCACACCCAAATCAACTAAACTACTCACACTTCGAAATGCACACCCAAACACTAACTTCTGGAAATCTGTAATTTTATGACAACGAGCTGGAAATGCACAACCAACAGCTCCAAGACACACTAAAATGCATAAAACTCACTCACAACTCACACTAACATCCCCCAAGACTCCCAAACTGCTAATATATCATTAATAACCAAATACAATCAACAAAAACCCTCTATATTTCCCATTCACCACAACTAGCTTCCAAAATGCCCACACAAAGAATGGCGTCACAACTGGGAAGTTCGATATGCAATATAAAAATGAATACTCAAAGTTTGGAGCTAAAACTTACAAATAACAACGCCTAGGACATAGAAACCCAAGGAGCCAATACCCAAAATGATAGAATCGCATGGCCAAGAGGTATGAGCAAAATATGGTTTCAGCAACTCCGCGATCAACAACCAGAAAACACTCCAATCCCACACAAAACACTCCACAATCTACAAAAATCACTCACCAACAACACTGGAAATACAAGGACCCAGCTAGGTACTATCTTCCGAGTACAAAACTGAGCCTTAGCTAGGAAGCCACTTTTCGAAGCTCAGATTTTCAATCGCCAAACTACCACCATAACGATGCAATTTCATAAGATGATCCAAATGAGAGCTCAAGGCTCTTATTTATAACTTTTTCTCCCTAAATTCAAATGCAAATGTGCCCAAATACTTCCAAATTACATGTCACTCTATTATTCCCCCCAAAGGCGCCCAATTTTTTTTTTTAAATATGAAATAAATCCCTCAAGGGTGGCATCCCCTTCCCTTAGGCAAGTTCCAACTTTTACCTAGGATAATAATTTGCAAACAAGACATTGGGTGATGCTCATGAAATAATTCGATTTCCTTTATGCCCTTGACTTAGGAAAATTTGATAAAATCATTTAAATAAAATAAGCTTCTATCTCCCAAAGTCATCCAAAATAATATAATTAAATATTAACCTTAGAATGCAGTGTTAATATTTAATAAATCATCCTACAAGCCAAAAACTGCTCAAAACCCAAATGAATTGAGGACTGAAGTGTCGAACCATCCACCAGACTGAACTAAATCTCTGAACTGCCCTGCTATAAATAGAATCACCTGAACAAATACTTACTAAAAATAGTAAGTCAAGCAATATAGCTCTTAAAAACATCATCTTCGCACCTAGTGACAGAACATGGAAAACTCTGTAAAATAGCATCATCTAAACAGTCAACCCCTGACTAACTAAAAATAGTAAGTTCATGCTGCACCAAAGTTTGAAACCCTAATTCTTCATTCCACATAGCCTATGGGTCCCTGAGATAGGCCAATGGACCACAGAAAGCACATCGTCGAGAAGGGGACATTACAAATAAGTTGATTATGACCAATGATTGAGATTCAAAAATTGATATTGACAAGACCTAATTGAAATGCGAGGGAATTGAAATCTAATAGAAAATAAATGCAGCAGAACACAATGTCGACAAATGATAAAGATCAAATGTGCAACATAGAAGAAATGTTAATAAGTGCAAAAAACCTAAAATAAGGTAACACAGACATGCTAAAGCATGACACCGCAAGCGTTGACCGGTTTTAGATGCCTACAGATGTGAATTTTTGAATGCGAGTATGTAGCCTTTTCCAGATCTTGTTTTCTTAATCAAGAACTTAGTCATCTTGATTAAGATTTAATATCAACATATTCCCCTTAAGTAAAGTTATCTTTAAATTTTTATGAGAACATAAAAATATAAATTCAAACTAATAATTTTTTTTGCTAAGTTAATATGTTGCTATCTGGACCACACCCATATATTGACCACCAAAAATATTATAGATATAAGTAGCCCTTGTCTAGACAAAATCCACAACCGTGCCACTATCCAAAAAACAACCCAATTCCCCAAATGACTCCTTCAACTAAAAATGCATACCCTCCCAATTCCCCCTAAACATACCTACTAGAGCAAGCATGACTAGACATAATGCCCCATACCTATATTATGCTAATATACCATAATACTAGAGACACTACCTTCGCAACCAAAAGGAGATAGAACAAAAAAACCAAACCACAACCAACCTTAGTTGACTTCATCTCCTGTAGTAGCATCAACCTCTTCATCAACATCCTCCACCAAGGTGAAGGCCTAATGATTATCCTTGGTTGCCACCCCTTCTACACAACCCTTTAAGAAATTAATTTCGGTTATGGCATGGTTTCAACTCATAGAAATGTCCATCACCATGCCCCACACAATGAAGACTTACAACGGGTCATCATCCCCTTCTCCAAGCTTCAACTACATACGTCCATTAGGAATTGAGTCTTGCCCTGAGATGACACAAAGAATGTAGCCCTTTAGAACACCACAACATCTCTTCCATACCAATTTTGTAACTAGCACCTCCATCATCTTCTATGTTTTCACCCACGTCCAAAAGCATTGCAACAAACATAGAAGCTACATTAGAATTAACTCTATAGCAACTATTACCACCCAAATACTTGTTGTCCATATTGAACACACCACAAGACTGAGAGGGGAGGGAGGTTGAAACAATCCCGTTATGTGACTTTTTCTCCAAGAGAAGATAAAATTATGAAATAACCCTTTTAGAATTAAAAAAGGGATAAATTAAGGATATTATAATCCTTTGGCTTAAAGAAAGATAAATAAATAATGTTTATGAAAAACTCTCTTAAAGAGAACTAATTATATTAATCAAAGGATAATTAAAGGTAACCTTTTTGAAAGGGTGTAATGGTTTGGGAATCACTCATTAAAAGGTTATACAAGTCATTTATGTGAGACTTGGAAGGGGGCATGGAGATCACTCATGGGAAGAAGTAAAAGAAGTAGGTGGTGGCTTGATGGGCTATGGGTATGGGAGAAAACATAGAAATTCAAAGGGCACAAAGGACATGATGTTGTGGACAACATTGGGTTTTACCAGCATTGTGCTTTGGTGTGCAGATTCTCTAGGTTCTGGCCTTCCCTATCAGACCTTCACAACTAGGTAAGTGACTCCTGGTGGTCTTTGGTTGCTCTCAATATCAAGCTTTTTCCCTGTGCTAAAGGATTTTTCCTTGCCTCCTTCACTTCTTCCGCTGATAGGGATTTTTCTCTTGATGTTGCCTTTTGTTAAGGGTCAGTGCCCTAGTTAACGCTTCTTTTTTAATTAAAAAAAGTGAATATTCAATCTATTAATTTTGGTACAAATAATTAATTAAGTCTTGGAGAAAAGTGACCTTTCATTTGGTATTAGAGCCAAACATTGGACTTTTGAGTTGTTAAGTATTAAATCTCTTCTTATTTTTATGTGTCCTAGTTAAGAGTGATATGGCATATATAGATAAATACATAAGACCACTTTAAATTTTCTTGCATTAAATTTAAATTTTATTTGGATTATGTTGTACTAGTTATTTATATGGAGAATCATAGTATGCTATTTCACACATACACTTTAAAAATAGAATTACCAATGTTAAAGAAATTAAATAAAAAAATAAAAATGAGAGATAATCTTAATAAAACAATTTATACGAGGAAGTTAGATATACTTGATTATTAAAAGTGTAATATATATAATAATTAAATTGCTAATTGTCCTTTATTTTGTTGAAAAAGAAATGTTAAATCAATACTAATGAATATCCAATAAAATAAAAGAAGAAGAAAATCCTACTCTCAACAATCAATGATAGTTCAACAACCATCATAGTGACACTCTTATAAGGAACCCCTTGCTTAAATATTAATGATTTTCTTTTTCTTTGATAATTTTGCGGTATCCCCAGAAGCTACGACAAGCATTGACCTCTTGCGGCTCGACCCAGTTTCTCAACAAACCCTGCCTTGGCGAGTCGAGGCGAGACTAGTCCACAAGAAGCAGCGGTTGGGCTTGAACCAAGCACATGTCATTTAACCCGAGGTAGAGTGAATTTATCCCGAGGCCTATATAAGAAGAACCCAAAGTCCTTAACTAACTATGCTGCCCCTTTAGACAACATATCTAAAATAATGATACGTTAAGCTTATTATTATTCATAATTGATTGCTAGTGAGTTTAACGTCATCACTTTTATAGACAAAAAATGATCGGTCTACTATCATCCACAAGCAAAATATGAGTGCCTTGCATCCATTGATATCTTGGACTGAGTTCTTCATGTCGATTGAGTACCTATGATTCAAATAGAATCTTGAATAAATTACATGATATAGACAATAGAAAGATAAAATTACACCTAAGCATGTTATTCAATATCAATGAACTAGTTCTGTAGAGAGTAGATCTAATATATCTTTGATGGTCAATACCCCTAAAATGTGTCTAAATTTTGAGGCCAAGAGGTGCATGCTAGTGTGCGTAGACACATTCAATTTTTTTTTCTCATTTCATCACATATGAATATGAAGAACACACATACAAACTTGATTAGCACATGACTCATGTTCTATCTATCTACTATGGAGATGTGAGTTATTTTATAAGGGTGCACAACATTGAATTGTGTTGCAGACCATTTGAACAAATATCGTCGTACCACATCATAGCCTCGACTACTTACATGTCGTATATACAAGGTGACGATGTTCAAAGTTAGGATACAAATGTCGTAACGAACATAAATAACAGATACATGCTGCAATGATGTTGGCAATTAAAAATGCTCCCAAAACTTACCACTGACAATGTCATAGTTGGAATTTTTTTTTACCACCATCTAGTCATGCCATCTTATTTATATCATTCAACCATCACATTCCATGCTGTTATGTCAAACAGTTTGCAAGCTTTCTATCCATGTCTTTTATCTTGTATATAATACAACGGAACGATTTAAATCACACACACTAAGTTTTGACTTCTAGACTTAATATGTTACTTAATGTGCATTATGTCAAACAATTCACGCACTGTGTCTATGCTTCCACATTTTGCATACATGTCATTCCCCTCTGGCACGTCTGCAGCTTCAATCTGTTCACAATAAACAAAACAAGAGCCAAAAATATTGAGTTTTTGAGATACTAGATTCTTAAGCCCGATGCAAGATTTTTGTAGCCTCTTAATAAGACCATTCACATGCTCTGCCATGAGACCACATTTGTTTTTGAATGGATTCTATCATAGAACTTATGTTTCTTGCAAACAGGTCAACTAAAGCCTTTTATGCTTCTTTTATGCTTTGATGGATGCCATTATGTCATCCCAATGAGGTGCATTATGGGGAGTTTAACATATAATAATGAACGACACACAGGCAGTGGAGTGTATGGTGAACTAGTTGGAATTGACAGAGAAAAATGCCATAGAAATTTGTCACCCATCAATTGGATGAACATAAATTATCTCAAAAATATTATCTCCAATCCATTTTATTTGTTTTCCCGTAACTCTAGTCCAGTTGAATGATAAGAGGAATTGGGGACAAAAGAGACTTCTATAGATTTGTATATCTGAAAAACTATCTCTGTTCTTTCCTTCCTGAAACCTTCTTATCTATCTATGTGTTGACAAATTTATGCATGTCTTACTTCTGTTCTATTGATATTTAGTATAAAGGTTTCACCATTCCCAAAGGCTGGAAACTTGGAAAGTAATGCCATTCTTCAGAAATGTACATCATAATTCGTAATTCTTCCCATTCCTAGTGCCTCCAAGGACAAATACTTTTATGCCATTTAGGAATGGAGTCCATTTGTGCAACTGACATACATGGAGATCCTTATTTTAATCCTTAGTAGTTCTCCTTGTCAGTATTAAGCTTTGAAGCACCTTTGATCTCGTTTCTTGAATTCGCTTGGTAGAGTTTGGAATGGGTAATTGTAATAATAAATTTGGTTGACAAACTAATATGCATTAATGACTAGGATTCTTAAAGAAATTCATAAAAAGATATGATCAGTTTTTTTGTCTTTCACATTTTCAATTTAGTTTGTGAAATCTTTTGTATTCTGCAAAATAAAAAATTTTATACATAAAACATTTTATCAGTTATTACTTAGAAGTTCCTAATTCCAAAATACAAAGTTTGACCTTTTGTAATGCTTTAATAGAAATATGACCAAAAAAAATTGTGCATCTACATATTATGTTTGTAGAACAACTAAATAGTTTGCATAGCCTATTGAAATTTTAAATACATATGATCTTTGGGTTAAAAATCTAAAAGAATTGATTATATTTTCACCTAGAGAAGTTTGAAAAAGCATTGCTTTAATTTTGGAGCTTGAAGTTTTGAACTAAGCTTGAAAGAATCACATTGAAATTCAACAAAGAAATCCCTTAATAGAGTGGCTTGGCATGACCAATCATAATGCTATTTTCATGGCCCAAACAAAACAACTTTGATTAATAATAATCTAATCAATTGACTTGTATATTAGTTTACAATTGAATATGTTACTGAACAACAATATTAAAATTTTCATAATCTCACGATCATAAAACTAATTTTATTAGTTCAAGAGAAGATGTTAGGTGTATTTTTTTTATATGTCAAGGACAAATTTGTAAGTATAGTTTCATCTTCCAAGAAAAGCATTTCCTTGCCTTTGTATAAGAACAATAGCTTTTGAACTAGTAAACAATGTATTTCTATAACAACAATATTATATTATATAAGCTTCTCTTAAGAAAGGTTATATGGTACAAATATGGCATTTTTATGGGTTGCATAGGAGTGATAGGAAGGTCTATATTGTCCATTGAGTTCTTGAAGAACATGTGTAATAAAATAGGTGTAGCTACAAGAAAGGAGAAGAGGAGAGTGATTAATTGAAGTTACACATGTTTAGAGTAACTATGGAGAGTAATTGATCAATTGATCAATGTATTTAGAATTTCATAAGGAAAAAGCATTATGAGTGAATTAAGGTAATAAAATATATTTAAATTTTAAGGATGAGGAAACAAATAAATAAGAATTTACAAGTATTATAACAGTGTTATCACTCAAATTGCACCTGTAATGCACAAGCTGAAAGCTCAAGCAATTTGGTGACACATGGGATAATTCTCAGGCCAGTGGGTTGCCTATATTGAGAATTAACCTCCAGATGAAGGGTTGGTTCCCTGTGGAAAATTCTAAATTCTTTACCAAGAAAAAGGATAGGAATTAAAAATGAAACTCAAATGACTTTGCAAATGCTAAACTAAGGTGATGCACAATATTTTAACCTTTATAACATACACATATAACCCGGTAAATGAAGAAACATATAACATGAAGTAAATAAACCATCCACATGAATGAATACCATAACACGCATTTTTTATATGTGGAAAACCTCAAAGAGGAAAAACCATGGTGGGATTTGTGACCCACAATATCAATTCACTAGCCATATGAAAGATATTACATAGCATGGGAGCCTGCACATGCAGGAAGGCACACTACTCAACACAAAAGAGTCTCACTGACTACAAGCTTCTGCTGAGATAAAACAGTAATGGTGAACTCACAAAATGCATTTGCAAAGCCAAAAAGAGTTCCAGTTAAAGCTTAGTTTTGTACTGGTTCATAAACCCTGAACCCTTCTACTAGTATCTCCTTTCCTCCAAGAATGCTTTACAAACCATCTACTGATCATTGCATGATATTACATTCACATACAAATGACCTACATACACATCCTTCACATTACACAGTTCTTTTGCCTTGTCATACTTCCTTGTCATATATCAAAAAATGTCCTAACAGACTGACTTATATACCCTTTACAAACAATATGTCTTATGTCAGCTTACAATACAAAAAGATATTCAATGTCGGTCCTATACAATAATTACAAAATACTTTTACAAATAAAACCTTTTGGATCCCAAACTGATGTCAGCTTCACTAAAGTGTTGGATGTCGGTGCCGGTGATGATCCCGAATACTCTAATGCCAATATTTGTTGGTGTATGCCTCCAAATGTTGGTATATGCCTTCAATAGAATCTTGTTGCCATGAATGACAACATATGAATCCAATGAGTGTCAATTGCCAACAATCTCCTCCTTTGGCATTGATGGCAACACTCATGTGAAAAATGGATTCCCTGGCGGTTCAACTGAAACATGAAACATGCTCCCCCTGAGTTGATTGACTCTGTCTGCAATATACTCTGTTGATATCCTCCCCCTAGGATTATATACATATTTTTCACATAATATACACTCCCCCTTTGGCATCAATACCAAAGACCGGTGAAAAAATTGAAAGAATAATTACAGATTACTTTACCGGAGCTTGACCAATCTCAACATTTCCGGATAAGCTTTCTCTAGAAACTGTACATAGGTATCCCAACCGGTTTTGAATGTTTCAGATATGGATACAAGATTAATTATCAATTCACTCCTTAACCATTCACATAAGTCACACTTTTCATTATCCTTTATCATTTGGTGTGCAACATGGATACAGGAACTGGCAACAGAGTTCAATCAACTTGATTGAGTTACCTTGTAGCCAATGATCATGCTAGCAAATTTCACATTTGTGTCTTTGATGGTGCTGACCCTCATTGATCTTCCATCATGGGTTGCCTCGGTGAGCTTCTCAACCGCAGTGTTGGAGATCATCTTACCTGGTTCCTATCCAACTTTGGGTAAGTCGGTGACTACTTGAATTGCTTCTTTGGTGATCATGTGAGGCCGGTCTTGCCAGATAAATTCATTATGGACCCCACTCAGAACATATATGGTCACTTCATCCTTGAATTCTGGTATGTATAGGATTCCGATTAACCCTAGATCCTTAATGATTTGATATTCTGGTTTGATTGTACTAGAGCTGCCTAGTATCACAGATTGATACATTCCCTTGATTTCCTTAGTGCCTAAATCCTCCAAGGTGCAATGAATATAGGCCCTGACATCTTCCACATAAACCACGCCACCAGGAACCTTCGAAAATGCGCTAGTATAGTCTTCCTTCGTAGCAATTTGAGGAACTTCCTTGAAAACATGCCTAAGCCTATTCTTAACCTCAATAATAGTTGGATTCATGATGAAAGTAGGAGCAGATGATGATCTAGATTGCATTTCAAAGAAATAACTGGATAATAGTCATTAGTTGAGGGGTTTTGATTACTTCTTAGATGACTGCTGAAAAGTCTTTGGAATGCCTTTGCTCGCTTTTGATCGCCTATGATTCGCCTTTTCTTTGCTCTGGTTTGCTCGAGTGCTAGGTGAGTGAAAATGAGTCCATTTTCCCTTTTTATTAGCGAGCAAACCCTAATTCATCACTGTCATAAATGCTTAGTGATGTACCCTACCGGATGTTAGTTTCACAGTTTTATGCTGGATAAACCTCCATCAATGATCAATACCACTCTCCAGATCTCTTCTGAGGAATATGCAAGATTTGTAATGAATTTTCCAACCCCTAAGGCATATGCCTCAGTTACCAGTTGAATTTCCTATCGATGCAAGAATGCTTTTTTCTACTGGTGGAGTTATAGGTGCAATTACTGGTGTAGTTAAATCTCTACTTGGTTCTTCAGATTTTCTAACCCATCTCTTGGTGTGATCTTGTTGTATTTCATCTACTTCTGCTTTCCTTTCTCATTTTCTTTATCATTGCTAACCTATGTAGTCTTACTTCTGTAGTACTTAGCAATATGACCTATTGTGTTGCATGCATAACATGTAACATTGTTCTTTTGAATTGCTTTGACATATCCAATATCATTCCTTGACCTACGTTGATTAGCCAAGTGTCCAAACTTTCCACATGCATGACATTTAACATTTATTCTGCAATCTTCTAACTTATGACCATATTTATTGCAATTTGTACATTGACCGAGAACTGAATTGTAGTTTTGATTTGCTCTATCTCTACATTGTCTAGCCATATGCCCAAATTTATTATAGACAAAGCATCTACCATTGAGTTTGTAAGCATTAGATTGCCTTACCGATTTCCTCTGGTCTGATGAGTTCTACATACCGATTGTCTGATCTTCATTTGCAGTACCGGAGCTTTCGCCTTGTACAAATCCAAGTCCTCTAGAATATTCACTCTTCCTTTGTCTTTTCAATAAATCATCCAACTGTGTAGCACTAATCCTGAATTTTTCTTTATACTCACTTGCAGTAGTTAGATCATCTCTCAGAGTCATTATTTGTCTCTCTAGCTCTTGTTCATTATTCCGGGACTGTACCAAATCAGTTCTCAATGGATTATTCTCATGAGTCAATCTGCCACACTCTTCAAAATCAAAATTCAGAGATATAGCAAGATTTTCTTCCTTCTTCTTTCTATCCTCAATATCTTTTGATAACCTCATAGTCAGGTCTTGTATTTCATTATTCATGAGCATGTTTTCTTGACTCAGTTTCTGACATTGTTCCTTAAGTGCATTTTTCTCTTCATCATCCTGGTTTTGCAAAAGTTCCTTTCTCTTAGCTTGAGTAGATGATAACCTTTCTTGCAGAACAAGAATAAACTCATTAGCAGAATTCATTTCATCTTGCAGTTTTAAGTTCTTCATCCTTTCAACATCATAATCCTCAAGTGTCATCTCAAGTTGTTTCTCCGTAGCCATGTTCAATGATTTTGGTTTCAGGATCTTCCTCAAGCTGTTAAACTTCCTCCGAGGTACCAGGCTTTGATACCAATTATTGGAATACAATGAATCCAAGAACACTAAGAGGGGGGGTGAATCAGTGTTATGTCGGTAACACACGATTTTAACCTTTTATAACATACACATATAAACCGGTAAATGAAGAAACATATAACATGAAGTAAATAAACCAGCCACATGAATGAACACCATAACACACAGATTTTATACTTGGAAAACCTCAAAGAAGAAAAACCATGGTGGGATTTGTGACCCACAATATCAATGCAATGGCCATATGAAAGATATTACATAGCATGGGAGCCTGCATATGTAGGAAGGCACACTGCCTAGAGCACACTGCTCAACACAAAAGAGTCTCACTGACTACAAGCTTATGCTGAGATAAAACAGTAATGGTGAACTCACAAAATGCATTTGCAATACCAAAAAGAGTTCTGGTTAAAGCTTTGTGTTGTACCAATTCATAAACTCTGAACCCTTGTACCGATATCTCCTTTCCTCCAAGAATGCTTTACAAACCATCTACTGATCATTGCATGATATTACATTCGCATACAAATGACCTACATACATATCCTTCGCATTACACAATTCTTTTGCCTTGTCATACTTCCTTGTCATATATCAAAAAATGTCCTAACAGACTGACTTATATACCCTTTACAAACAATATGCCTTATGTCGACTTACAATACAAAAAGATATTCAATGTTGGCCCTATACAATAATTACAAAATGCTTTTACAAATAAAACTTTTCGGATCCCAAACTGATGTCGGCTTCACTGAAGTGCTAGATGTCGGTGCCGGTGATGACCCTGAATACTCTAATGTCGGTATATGCCAGTGTATGCCTCCAAATATTGGTATATGCCTTCAATAGAATCTTGTTGCCATTAATGACAACATATGAATCCAATGAGTGTCAATTGCCAATAGTAGATGCCACACAAGAGGATCTCATCAATCGCGTTACACAAAATAGTGCCCAAATTTCTATATTGGTGAATAGGTTGAGGTCCTCTAGGCTTGAGCACCACTCAACCCTCGCCAGAACACTAGAAACAATGGCCAATAGTGCAAATGAGGTATCTAGGGAGGTTATTAAATGGGGTTCATGGATGGATAGATTTCAAATATTTTATGCGTGATGGGTTGTCATATGATAAAGTGAAAAAAAGGGCATAGTTAAAGCTGACATATGTGCTCTTTTTATCGTTCTTGTTACCAGTAACAACCTAGAACTAAATACGACTCGGTTTCCTATACATTGGTGTGTTCATGCTAGGTTGAAAGAAGCTTTTTGGGATAGGTGGCATATGGTCTTTGACCAACCACCTTGTAATAATTGGGACGTGCCTCTATATTTTTTGAGAAAGTTGTATTGTGAGTTTATCCTCGGCGAGAAGTCGAATTACTTTGACATCCGACAATTTCAGGGTAGAGGGAGAGGCTCTGTGCAAGATAGACCTGGGGCCCATAGGGTGGTAGAGCCATAACATAGGAGGGGTACAGCTCCTAAACCCATGGTTCATGTAATTGTCCCTATATCCTTGAAGGAGTCTATGAAATTACAAACTCTTCAGGCAGCTGCATCATTGATTGGTGTCATTGTTCAGCATGGCACACAGTTGGTCAGAGAAGAGGATGTACCAGCACCTGTGGCACCTCCTTCATCAGTGACACCTCCTTCATCAGAAACACCTCCTTCATCATAAACACCTCCTTCATCAATGCTACCTCCTTCATCAATGTCACCTCATGCATCATTTGGCACGAGCCAACCCATTCAACATATGTGTCCTACCTGCCAGGGTGTATATTCTGGTGTAGACACTGAAGCGGATGAGGATGGTTTGAAATCTCATTCATGTACATGTTGCAGGAGTAGATGCCATGCTTCCACTACAGAGGATGTGGCCCTCACCGACGACCTGATCAATATGTTGTACCCTCTCTATCAGACACAGGTGCGTTTAATTTTGTTTATGACATGTTATCAATTAAGTGACTAAATCTTATAAAAAGAAATGATTGTTTTTAAGAACAATTTAAAGTGACATATAAATAAAATGCATTGCAGGGTGCAACAGGTGGTGGGAGTACACCATATACTTTTCAGTCGACTCCACGATCTCGAGTAGTTTCACCACCAGAGGTAAAGGTTTATAAATTTGTTAAAAATATAATAATACATTGGCTTCAAAACATCTTTTGTTAATTATATGTATCATTACTTGGTGTTTTATAGGGCTTATCAGGGGTTGAGATGTCCCAACTTGATGATATCATGCTTTCGGCCATTGACTTTGGCCAAGATAGCTATGCAGTACCATTTAAATTTATATATTTTTGACTTAAGTGATATATTAAATACATGCTCTTTTCCCTTATGTTAATTTTTTTTCTGTTAGTTTACCCCACCTGCCTCGAGGACATCTCGTGTGAGAAATCCATCCTCTAGCACTCTGAGGCATAAAAACATATCCTCTCAGACACCCAAACGATAGAAGGTAATTTAGTACAATTTAAATTTATTTGTTGAAATTTATTATTATTAAACATGTATATGTAGATATTGATAAATGTACTTAATTTATTTGTTCTATATACAGAAACATATGGGGTTTACGAAATTAATGAATGCACCTGATGTCGATGAGGTTCAGCAGAGGGAAGAGGTGATATCTTCATATTCACTTTGGATTGCATTCTTGCTTGTTCGAAATAACTAAATCCTTTTATGTCTATATCATATGTTATCATTTTTCATATAGGAAATGGTAATAGATGCATCAAATTCGACTAGGCCTCCTAAGGTTATAGGAGAACTATACGAGGCTTCGGTGTGCATTTGTTCTACATATGTTAACAATATTTGTTCTATCTAGTTTGTCAACAACTTTGGGTTATTAACTTGTATAATTGTCTTTAACCTATTACAGGCCCCTTCCAAACTTCCTATTGATGTTCTACCATTCCATTTCAGTAGAAGTCCTACACGTATAATATGAGATCCAACGCGACCAAGGGAAAATGTATGTTTGTCTTAGATCAATTCCTTTTCACTAAGTGCACAACGGATTTGAAACCCTCTAGTTAACTCCTTTTGGATCACTTACCATGGATATAGGAAATGGTCATAACTGATTCACTTGTGACTTTGCCTCCTACGACCACAACACATCCATCTGAGGCTCCGGTATGCTTTAGTTTTTAGTCTATTCATTTTTAGTTATTATGTGTTATTTGACATATATGTTATTAACATGTATTAATGTTGTTTTACCAGTTACAACCCCCTTCAGAACATCCCATGGATCCTCAGCCTCACCCAATTGCAGAAGACAGAGATGAGGTGATCAACATTTCAACTTCAAACAATTTAGAGTTTAGTATTTAGTTATTTTGATGTTATATTGAGAAAATATATCTGATTCGACATTTGAATTATCCTTGTGTAGGCCACCTGTAGAGCCACGTACTGCTTCGAAGAGGCTAGATTTTGATGATCCGCCATAGTCATAAGATATTGATAGAGACATATAGTTATAGTTGCGGTCATTGAAGGACCAATTTTTTTATATATTTGATATTTGTATATGTATATATCGACTTTGACAGACATGGCACATGCCACATTTTTGTAACTATTATTTATTTGGCATCTATGCCATTTTTTTATATGTACATGATTATTGTTCGTTTTGATATATATGAAACTTGATATTTGATCCAATTTGTTCATTGATATATATATGAAACTTGATATTCTTGAAACTTAGTTATTTGCTATTGAAATGTGATCAAACTTGTTCATTGTGTATATGTCTTGAAATGTGATCCAATTTGTTCATTACTTGTAACTCATATGGCGTATACTTTTAAACTATCTATTGCTCATATTGTGTATACCCAAGTACCGACACCGGTAATGCTCATATTGTGTATTTTGATTGAGTGAATTTTCTTTGAGTCCTTCGTGCATGAAGGGATTGGAGTGAAGTTATTATTTCATAAACTCATGCTTATGGAGTGAAGTTCATCATTTCAAGAATCAATTAAGACAAGATTTGAGCACACAAAGAAGATTTGAAATTTATCTAAGGATGAGTCGGCTTAGATAAGGTTTTTATTTAAATTTTATTTCATAACAAGTCAGCCTTAGGGTAAGAGACACACCTATTCATCCAAATCGCCTATAAAAGAAGAGCTGAAGCAATCATTTTAACATCAACTCAAACCAATTATTTCTTCTTTTGTAAAAAACCATAAAAAATTGTTAGTGAGAGGTGGCAAAATAGTGCATGTTTTGTTCTTCTCATCATGGGAACGAACCGTCAGTGCGAGCGTGTCTAGGTGGTCGGGTTTACGCTAGGTGTGCCCTGTTAGGACCCGGAGGTAACTGAGAGGGGGGGCGGGTGAATCAGTTGTCTATTAATTTCAACCAAATATAACTTAATAACACTTGATACTTAATACCGGTAAACCAAACTTAATGTCGATTGATAGATTAGCAGTTAATATTAATACCGGTGAAACTCAATGCATATAACAGAAAGAGAAACAACATCCACAACACAAAGATTTGTATGTGGAAACCTTGTAAGGGGAAAACCCATGGTGGGAAACCTTACCCACAATCAAATGATACTACTACAGATAGTATGTGTATGCAAATGGGGTCTGCACATGCAAAAAGGCCAACCGGCTAGAGCTCACTGCTCAATCACAAAATAGGAGTCACACTGACTACAATTGGATGATTAAATCCAATGATAATTTACTGCTCAAAGTAGCATCTCCAATGCTGGATTCAGTACCGGTTAAGCTTTGATAATCACCTTCAAACCCTCCTTGAACCTTCTCTATGGTCTGCTCATATGATCTTCAATATTTGCACATACCATGTTACAATACCATAACCATATACCGTCTTTCTTCTCCTTACTTACATCATCTCACAAATGAGATCTTACATATATACCAAAACCTAAGACCAAATGTGTAGGTCGGCTAATTAAGAATATTACAATAAATCAATTATAGGTAAGTCAAGATGCAATGCATCATGTCGGCTCAATACATTTACAATAATATCCAATTGATTAAATCATCTCCATAACGTGTCGTGCTGATTTGGAATAGATAATGCATGTCGGTCCATAACCTAGACCAATTTGCCGATAATAGCAAATATGTCAACCCGATTAGACCAATAACCAAAATAAAAAAAAACAAGTGTCCAAACCATGTCTTAGACATAACCAAGTGATCTCTAGATGATAACAAGTCATCCTTAGTGCCAGTGTACAATATAACCTATCGGTGAGCAATATACCGATGATTGTGCATAAGTCACTGAACTTGCCGGTGAACATAACCAAAGATCTCCATAAGGATAAGTGTTGATAAGTGTTCACATCAATGACAAAACCAATGCAACACATCCATAATACCAACAATCTCCCCCTTTGGCATTGATGGTAACACAAGATGGAAAAACATCTAAGTGCCAAAACAAAATGCCAAAAACCAAAAACCAACAATCTCCAGAATAGATCAATACTAGAAATCTAAATGCAGAGAGTATATATCACTCCCCCAATAAGTAATCTCTCCCCAAAGGATAATGTATGTTTTTCCATAGATATCTCTCCCCCTTTGACATCAAATGCCAAAGCAATATAAATACCAGATACAACCAATTCATAGAACTAATTACAATAACCAATTGTTATAACCAACTACTCCCCCTGAGAAGTAGCTCTCCTCCATCAAAGCCCAAAAAAGGTTTCTCTATAAATTCTGTCGGTTTGATGCCAATCATTAGTTGTCTAAGTCTCTACCGGTGAGGATATAACCCCAAACTTCTCTCTGAGATATTCAAAAGTTTCCTTACGCAAAGGCTTAGTAAAGATATCTGCAATCTACTCTTTAGTATTCACATAAACTAATCTCACTTCTTTTGCTTCAACATTCTCTTTCAGAAAATCATATTTGATAGAAACATGTTTAGTTTTAGAGTGAAATACCAAATTCTTAAATATATCAATTGCTATTGAATTATCAGAGTAAATGATTATAGGTTCTTTGCATTTTACCTTTATATCCTTCAACATTTGCTTAATCCATAATACCTAAGTACAATTAGTTGCTGCTGCAACATATTCTGATTTTGCTGTTGATAATGATGTACAACTTTGTTTCTTGCTCAACCATGAAATCAATTTGCTACCAAGAAAAAATGCCCCGCCGGTGGTGCTCTTTCTGTCATCTACATCTCCTGCCCAATTTGCATCGGTGTATGCACATAAATCAAAATTTTCATCTTTAGGATACCATAAACCAAGATTTGTTGTGCCTTGTAGATACCGAAAAATCCTTTTCACTGCTGATTCATGATTTTCTCGAGGATTACTCTGAATTATTGAAACAATACACACTGCATTCATTATATCAAGTCTTGTTTGTGTCAAATACAATAAACCTCCAATCATAGATTTGTATCTTGTCGGATTAACATGAGCTGAATCATCCTTCAATGTCAATTTATCAGTTGTAGTCATAGGAGTACTTACCGATTTAGAGTTTTCCATACCAAATTTATTCAGTAGTTCCTTCAAGTACTTTATTTGACATATGAATATACCTTTATCAGTCTATGAAATCTGCAATCCTAAAAAGAATTTTATCTCCCCAATCATAGACATTTCAAATTCTTCCTGCATCTTATTAGCAAAGTCTTTACACAATCCATCTTCTCCTCCAAAAATGATGTCATCAACACAAAATTCAATAACCAAGATGTCTTCATTAGTCACTTTTAAATATAAGTTTCTATCAACATTACCTTTAGTGTAACCAAGCTTCAAAAGATATTTGTCCAATCTAGCACACCAAGCTCTAGGAGCTTGCTTCAATCCATATAAAGCTTTTCTTAATCTGCAAACCATATCTTTATCATTTGTCAATGAAAATCCATCAGGTTGTTCAATGTAAACTTCCTCTTCAAGATCACCATTCAGAAATGCATATTTTACATCCATTTGATATACTTTATAGTTCTTGTGGACTGCAAATGCAAGAAATAATCTAACTGCCTCAATTCTAGCTACCGGTGAAAAAGTTTCATTGTAATCAATTCCCTCTTTATGTGAATATCCTTTACACACTACTCTTTCTTTGTTTCTGATTACCTTACCATCTTCTTTAAGTTTATTTCTAAATACCCATTTAGTTCCAATTACATTTTTGTCTTTAGGCCGGGGAACCAATGTCCATGTATTGTTCTTTTCAATTTGTTCCAATTCATCTTCCATAGCTTTGATCCAATGTTTATCTTCACATTCCTCAATAACAGATGCTGGTTCAATTTGAGAAATTAAACATACCTCTTCATTTGCCAGTCTTCCTCTTGTCATAATACCTTGATACTTATTCCCAATTATCTGACTTTCAAAGTGATTCAGTCTTACATACGTGGGTGTGTTCACTTGCTGTTGTTCTTCAGTCACTGTAGAATTCTCTGATGATGCTGGTGTGACTGGATCCATATTCTATATCGGTGCACTCTTTATAGGTTCATTTCTGATCATCTCAACTGTCGGTTCAGAATCCATAGACCTTGAATTTCCTCTAAAGTGTTCTTCTATCTTCACATTTGCACTCTTAATGATTTTCTACAATCTTTTATTAAAACATCTATATGCTTTGCTCTTAGATGAATAACCAATAAATATTCCTTCATCACTTCTAGGACCAAATTTACCAATATACTCATCTCTCCTAATGTAGCATTTGCTTCCAAATATTCTGAATTATTTAAGAGTAGGAGTATTACCAAACCATAATTCATAAGGTGTCTTACCAGTTTCACCTTTGATGTGAACTCTGTTGAAAGTGTAAACTATTGTATTTGCTGCTTCTCTCCAGTACACATGAGGTAGATTTGCTTCTGATATCATGCTTCTAGCTGCATCCAGAATAATTATGTTCTTTCTTTCCACAACTCCATTTTGTTGAGGTGTCTGGGGTGCTGATTGTTGTCTTCTAATTCCATTCACTTCACAAAATGTATTGAACTCCTTAGATATAAATTCACCTCCTTGATCTGATCTTAAACATTTGATTTTCTTACTGGTTTCATTCGCTACCATTGTCTTGAATAATTTGAATTTCCCAAAAGCTTCTAATTTCTCCCTGAGAAAAGTAACCCAACACATTCTAGAATAATCATCAATGATTAGCATAAAGTATCTATCTCCCTGTAGACTTCTTGTTCTTTCCAGACCACACAAGCCAGTATGAATTAAATCAAGAACATTATTGGATTTCTCAGAAATACTCTTCAAAGTTGTTCTAATTTGCTTTCCCATTTGGCATTCCTTACATACCGAATTATGAGATTTTACAATCTTAGGTAAATCCCTTACTGCCTTAGATGAACTAATCTTTATAATGCAATCGAAATTCACATGACAGAGTCTTTTATGCCATAACCAACTTTCATCAATATGTGCAATCAAGCATGTCTTTTCACTGTTATTCAAATGAAAGATATTACCTCTAGTTTGATTACCAGTTGCAATCTCCAAACTAGTTCTATTCATGATTTTGCATTTACCATTCTTGAATTGTAACTGAAATCCCTTTTCAACTAATTGAACAACACTGAAAAGATTATGCTTCAAACCTTCAACATAATAAACGTTGTTAGTATTATGCTTACCATCAAAAGATATAGTGCCTTTTCCTCTGATCAAACAAGCTTTGTCATCCCCAAATCTTACTAGACCTCCATTGTATTCCTGAAAAGATAAGAATTTACTTTTATCACCAGTCATATGATGTGAACATCCAGAATCTATAATTCATTCATCCTTTTTTTCAATTTTAGCTACCAGGGCCTGCTCTACCAGTGGAACAGTAGGTGTTAGTTGATCTTCTTTTATTGCAAAAAAAATCCCATCCATTGTGTGTCGGTTCTTCATCAGAATCATCAGTAACTCCATCAACATAGTAACATGATTTGTCTCTATTCTTCTTAAATTTGTATCTTTGATATTCAGGGTTAGGCTTATATGTTCTTTTAGCTTCTTCTCTTAATCTTGCATGTCTATCAAGACATCTAGATGCCATATGACCAACTTTATTGCAGTTAAAACATTTAAATGGTGCTTTACCTTCATACTTACTACCAATAGGACCTTTAGGCATTTTCCTTGCAAATAGTGCTTCAAGTTCTTCCAGTTCTTCATTTTCCTTCCTGATATCTTCAAGTTCTCTTGCATAAAGTGCTTTCCAGTCAGATTTATCAGATGAGGATGATGATGATGCAGATGATGATGCGTTGAAGGCTAAATCTGTCTTAATTGTAGCAACATGACCAAATTCCTCAAGCTCAAATGCTGAAAGTTTTCCAACCAAGGTATCTCTAGATACTGATGTATTAGACATTGTTCTCAACTCATTAATAGAAGTTATATTCATTTTGTATGCTGGTGGAAATGCTCTCAAAACTTTAGAAACAATTTCATCTTCACTTAAGGAACCTCCACAACATTGTATTCCCAAAACAATTTCATTAACCCTTTCCATAAAGCAAAAATTCTTTTATCTTCTTCCATTTTCAGATTTTCATACCCGACCCGGAAGTATTCTAGTTTTGCAATTTTGATAGTGGTGTCTCCTTCATTCAATGTCTCCAATTTATCCCAAATATCTTTAGCAGTAGATTGGTCTGATAATCCCATGATTTGCTGATCTGACAAGGTGCTCAAGAGTGCTTCTCTTTCTTTGCAATCATTCTCTAAATCCTTACCCAATGTTGGTGGATTAGGTTGATTCGATGTAGGACCAACATAGCCATTCTTTGTAACATCCCATATGTGTCTCCATTCTGATCTTCCATATACCTTAGTTAATTCCATCAAGTTTCAGACTGTCCTTCCTAAAAAAATTAGTTGCCATAGAATCTCCTCAAGTTGTTAAACTTCTGCAAAAAGAGGACTTAGCTCTGATACCAATTGTTAGGACCCGAAGGCAACTGAGAGGGGGGGGGATGAATCAGTTGTCTATAAATTTCAACCAAATATAACTTAATCAAACTTGATACTTAATACCAGTAAACCAAACTTAATGTCGGTTGACATATTAGAAGTTAATATTAATACCGGTGAAACTCAATGCATATAACAGAAAGAGAAACAACATTCACAACACATAACACAAAGATTTGTACGTGGAAACCCTGTAAGGGGAAAAACCACAGTGGGAAACCTTACCCACAATCAGATGATACTACTGCAGATAGTATGTGTATACAAATGGGGTCTGCACATGCAGAAAGGCCAATTGCCTAGAGCTCACTGCTCAATCACAAAATAAGAGTCACACTGACTAAATTGGATGATTAAATCCAATGATAATGTACTGCTCAAAGTAGCATCTCCAATGCTAGATTCAGTACCGGTTAAGCTCTGATAATCACCTTCAAACCTTACTTGAACCTTCTCTATGGTCTTCTCATATGATCTTCAATATTCGTACATACCATGTTACAATACCATAACCATATATTGTCTTTCTTCTCCTTACTTACATCATCTTACAAATGAGATCTTACATATATACCAAAACCTAAGACCAAATGTGTAGGTCGACTAATTAAGAATATTACAATTAAATCAATTACAGATAAGTCAAGATGCGATGCATCATGTCGGCTCAATACATTTGCAACAATATCTAATTGATTAAATCATCTCCATAACGTGTTGTGCTGATCTGGAATAGATAATGCATGTCGGTCCATAACCTAGACCAATTTGCTGGTAACAACAAATATGTTAACCCAATTAGACCAATAACCAAAATACAAAAACCAAGTGTCCAAACCATGTCTTTGACATAACCAAGTGATCTCCAAATGATAACAAGTCATCCTTAGTGCCGGTGTACAATATAACCTGTCAGTGAGCAATATATCGGTGACTGTGCATAAGTCACTGAACTTGCCGGTGAACATAACCAAAGATCTCTAGAAGGATAAGTGTTGATAAGCGTTGACATCAATGACAAAACCAATGCAACACATCCATAATACCAACATGCCCTTGTCTCTCTCCCTAAGACGCCCGATCGTTCCAAGCCACCTCGTAGCGATGTTTTCCCTTGAGTGCTCAAAGTAGGAAAAATGGTCAAACTTTGACGTTGCGTAACTCAAAGACATTGGCACTTATGGATGATCCATGTGAAGATATGGGGTCATTTTGTTGCTTCCTCAGAAAGAATCTCAATTTTGGACAACTCAATTTCATTTTCTTGTGGTGAGATCTGTTCGTGAGAGGTGGCAAAATAATGCATCTTTCATTCTACTCATCGTGGGAATGAACCATCAGTGTGAGAGCATCCATATGGCTGGGTTTACGTTAGGTTTTCCCTTGCCTCCCTCCCCAAGACATTCGATCATTCCGAGCCACCTCGTAGCGACATTTTCCCTAGAGTGCTCAAAGTGGAAAAAATGGTCAAACTTTGACATCGCATAACTCAGAGATCGTGGTACTTATGGATGATCTGTTTGTAACCTATGGGGTTGTGTTGTCACTGCCTAAAAAATCCTCTCTCAGTTTCGGACAACGTGATTTCATTTTCTTGTGGTGAGATTTTTTCTGTCGCATCAAAAACCGCCAGTGAGAGGTGGCAAAATAGTGCATCTTTTGTTCTACTCATCATGGGAATGAACCATCAACACGAACACATCCAAGTGGCTTGGTTTATGCTATGTGTACCCTTATCTTTCTCCCCAAGATGTCCGATCATTTCGAGCCACCTCGTAGTGACGTTTTCCCTTGAGTTCTCAAAGTGGAAAAAATGGTCAAACTTTGACGTCGCATAACTAAGAGACCATGACACTTATGGATGATCTGTTTGAACCTATGAGGTTGTGTTGTCACTGCCTAAAAAATCCTCTCTCAAGTTCGGACAAATCGACTCCATTTTCTTGTGGTGATATTTTTTCTGTCGCATCAAAAATCGTTAGAGAGGTGGCAAAATAGTGCATCTTTTGTTCTGCTCGTCATGGGAATGAACCGTCAGCGCGAGCGCATTCGGGTGGCCGGGTTTATGCTAGGTGTTCCCTTGTCTTTCTCCCCAAGACGTCTGATTGTTCCAAGCCACCTCGTAGTGATATTTTCCCTTGAGCACTCAAAGTGGAAAAAATGGTCAAAATTTGACGGCGCATAACTCAGAGACTGTGGCACTTATGGATGATCCATTTGAACCTATGGGGTTGTGTTGTCTCTACCTAAAAAATCCTCTCTTGGTTTCAGACAAATCGATTTTGTTTTCTTGTGGTGAGATTTTTTCTGTCGCATCTAAAACCGCTAGTGAGAGGTGGCAAAATAGTGCATCGTTCGTTCTTCTCATCATGGGAACAAATCATCAACATGAGTGCATCCAACTAGCCATGTTTACGCTAGGTGTTCCCTTGTCTTTCTCCCCAAGACATCCGATCATTTCGAGCCACCTCGTAGCGACATTTTCCCTTGAGTGCTCAAAGTGGAAAAAATGGTCAAACTTTGACGTCGCGTAACGCGGAGACCATGGCACTTATGGACAATCCATTTTAACCTATGAGGTTGTGTTTCCATTGCCTAAAAATTCCTCTCTCATTTTCGGACAACTCGATTCCATTTTCTTGTGGTGATATTTTTTCTGTCACATAAAAAACTGTCAAAAATCGTCAGTGAAAGGTGGCAAAATAGTGCATCTTTTGTTCTGCTTGTCATGGGAATGAATCATCTATGTGAGTGCATTTGGATGGCCAGGTTTATCACCAATAAAAATCCAATCATCCAATACTAGGTTTCTCACCCTTTCACACCTTGTCTCAATGCACTCTCAAGGCATCACCCAACCACTCAAATGGGGTTTCAACTTCAATGGCTTAACCAAATATAAATCAGGGGTTCAACACACCTATAACACCTTGACACAAGGTTTCACATGCCCAAGTTGACTTGTTCACTTCCCAATACACACAACTGCACTTAGGAGGTTTATTCCTACTAGCCCTTCAAATCGGGTAATTCAACAATAACTCAAAACTTTCCTCAAACACTTGGAAAAAAATTGCATATTCAGATACCCATTTGCAAGTTATTTAACATATGTCAGAATCATACACAGTTATTTATAATCAAATGGTACAAGTTTATTACAAATGTATTTATAATCAAATGGTACAAATTTGGGCTCTCAAAATTTGCAAATCATCCCCATGGGCACTTTTATATATAAACTTTGGCATCTAATATAAATGATCAAGCTCATTACTGTTTATATTTACAAAATTTTGCATCTAAATATGCAAATTACAACTCATTTTTTTATACAAAAATTAGCATCTAGGTATGCACATTACAACTCATTGTTGTCTTTTTATACAAAATTTAGCATCTAGATATGCACATTACAACTCATTGATATTTTTATATACAAAATTTGGCATCTACATATGCACATTATAGCTCATATGCATGTAGAGCACATCCAAAGAAGTGAAGTTACAACATTTCACAAAAGATATATACAAAATTATTCTTCTAGATTGCCCAAAATCAATCAAGTGAACCTTTTGGATCATCTCTAACCCTTAGTGTCTCAAGTATTTCTCGTGGTCAGATTCACGAACTTTCCACAAATCCTTGTTAAGAGGTCTACCGCGATATTTAATCAAATGAATATTTGTTGCAACAAGAAGGTTTGAGTAATGAAGAATATGTCTATGTGTCTCAAAGTCCTCAAACAACCAGGCATTAGAATTTTCGATAGGGTACCTGCATTTTATAGAAGGATAAGTTAATGCCAAAATCAATACAACGACTGCTAAATAAATGAATTTAAGAGTGTATACACCTAAAAATGGTCTGAAGATAGTTAATTAAATACATTGTTATTTGATTAATTCCCCTTCCCCATTAATTGAATTCACAAGCAATTTAATTAATTTCTCTATTCATCTACTAGTAAATAAATCTAAATGATTTATTTATATAGTTCATCTCATATTCCCCTTTGATTAATTAATTCTAAATTAATTAATGTCTTCCCATATTAATCAATTCTTCTAATCCCTAATTAAGATTAACAAACTCAAGTTTGTTGAGATTAATTACCATTTTCCAATTATTTGAATTTCTAAATTCAAAAGAGCACATGGCTCCTAACTTTAACCACCCAACCTACCATCCCCTAACTTAACCCATTCAATCTAATCTTGGGTCTAACTAACCCTATCCTATCTGGCACATTCTAACCTCCTTATCCTAGCCTCCCATGGTGTGGATATTCTCTCCTTGAGACACATGGCACTTTTGCCACATGTCTCCTCCCTTGGACACTTGCCCTCTCATGAGCAAGGCTCCTTGACACTTGTCACCACAAATATGACAAGTGTTTCTTCCTCCATCCTCTTCTCCAACTTCCTCAATCTTGGTCCTTGATATCTTCAGATCAAATCTGGACCATTGATTCCTACCACCTTAGCTTTGGCCTTGGAATTCCTATAAATATCCCCCATTTTGGAGCAATATGGATCCTATCTCATATCAATTTAGGCATCATTACTATAGGCAATTTGCATTTCAATTATCTAGTAATTAGCTTTTGGATTTATCATAGCATGTTAATCTAGTTTCTTAAATCATGCATTTCATATCATCTCCATAGTCAATCATGATCAAATAGCTACTCAACTCTTGAGTTGTCATTTTGGAGGTCATTGCTCCACTAAGAGCCCATCAATCCAACACCTTCAAGGTCCTCAAGAATAGAGGAAAATGGGACATTTCAAGGAAGGCTTGTGGTTTGCATTTCTAATCTAGTTTTCAATTAAGCTTTTCAATTATGTTTTTATTGTCTCATTATATGTGTATGCCTCTTATACCAACAAAATTTTTAGCATCACAAAGAGGTCTCAATACAAATCGACACAAAAATGGTATCTTCTAAGCCATGCCCTTGTCATAAAAACAGATCCTATTGGGTACTCAATACCCTCTCCATCAACCACTGTAGAAGTCAAATTATTTTTGGCCTCAATACAATGACACAAAAAGTAATTTGTTCCTTCTTCGTTGTTCTCATCCGCAATAACTGCATATACATGACCTGCATTTAATAGAAGGATATAAGTTAATACCAAAATCAACATAAGTTAATACTAATAAAATGAGATTAAAATTGTAGCAAATTGCAACCCTTTACTTGGTTCAACTATGTCTGATACATGGTCAAAATCCATTGATGCTTCAATCTGGTTCATTTGTAGTGCTCTAGGAAGTTGATATGTATCTAGGGTTTGCAAAGGTCTACAAGACCATTGGTCAACCCACTCTTTTGATTCACATTCATCCCACACAAAATGTATACACGAAGAGCAAAATCATGCAATTTGTTTAGTATAAATAACTAGTGATGTTGCATTTGAACTTCTAAATGAATGCATGTCACTTGATCTAGTAACTGTACAGCAATCTAGATAGTTTTCAATGTTAGATTCATGTATTAACCAAAAATATCTAGAAACCATAGACTTACCTGCATTACCTGGTCTCATCGCAGAGTTACACCATTGCACAATTGTTTCTGCATCTATTAACATTGCACCACCTTCATACTTCAATTCCTCTCTGGTAATAGCTCTTTTCACACATGCTCCTGCACCATCATGCTCTCCCTTTCCATTCCCTGCCTCAATGAAATTCCAAAATGTTGCACACCACTTGTCACATGCATCCTAGTCAACTAGTAGAACATCCTTGCATTCTTGAATTGTGCGGTGCAATTGTTCGACCATATTAAGTGTTGGTTGTATCTTATATCTCTTTCCCTTAAACTATCATAGAAGACTGTAAAGCATCCTTGCACAAACTCTGAGAAATGAGTACGATCATTGTTGATATAGAAGTGATATTCTCTTATAACCTTTTTGTCCTCCTTGATTCTATCATGTGCATGCATGAATGCTATGTGTACAAAAAATGTAACTTGTGTAGAGTGGTAATACATAGATTGTACTTCATTTTGCGGCTTTAGTGTATAATTGTCAGCAAAATCAATGACAGAGCCAATAGTGTCGAGGGGGAAAGTGTCCTTACACAACTTGAATTGCTCATCTAACCACCTAGCTCTATGTGTGTGACCTATGTACTCATAGACTAGTTTCTCTTGAAACATCTTCATAAAATCAGCTACGCATATATCCCTTTTCACTAACTCACACCTCTTTAGTTATTTTCCATCTTTAACACCATATGTGACTGACTTGTATTTTCCAATAGAAACTAGTTCCTTACCAATTTCATGTGTGGTATCCAGATGTAGGAATCTATGCAACTATTGCAAACCGCCACATGTAGGACAAAAACCTCTCAAACACATCATCTTATAGTAAATGCATCCATCATCTTGTCTACATAGTACACTTGAAATAAATTCTCTCAGTGACTTAGGAGGTGCTTGTAGACCACATTCCTGCAAAACATCGTTAGTGTGCAAAGTACAACATATATAGTGATTAATATCATAATGCATGGAAAATTCAACATGGACCCTACAACAACATGTAGTACATGCATGATTAATCTTCACATAAAATGGTTTTATCATCTCAAAAAATAT
This sequence comes from Cryptomeria japonica, assembly GCF_030272615.1. Lineage (NCBI taxonomy): Eukaryota > Viridiplantae > Streptophyta > Pinopsida > Cupressales > Cupressaceae > Cryptomeria > Cryptomeria japonica. Next base: position 570,607,196 of record NC_081411.1, on the reverse strand, counting down.
TTGACTAATTTTAATCTGAGGAAAGCTTTGAAGAAACCTTTCATAAAATTGTGTTTGAGTTGTATCTAAATAGTGTTTTGGATGTGGCTCACGATTACTAATTCCAATTTGCCTTCTAACAACATATCTTTGGTTGGGTGAAACCCTTGTGTTGTCATGCCAATATTTCTCAATTAACATTCTTAGTGCATCAACAACAACCTTGTCCTTGCATGGGAGTCTACCCGAGAATGCCCAAAGAGAATTATTGTTAGGATCCTTGATTTTCTCTCCCCTCTCTAAGGCATAGTGTAATGTGGTTCTACTTATCCTTAATGACTTGCTTGTTTTTCTTATTAAATGAGATTTTTTCATTTCCTTTCCCATTATGGTTGATGTGGGGACAGGACGAGTAACATTAGCATCTTTAGTGCGTGATTTCAAACCAATGGCTTGGTATGCATCAAAAAGATTTCTCACAATGGTTCTTTCACTATTATTTTCAGATGTTCTTAACCCCAAATTTTTTATTGTCTCTAAATTTCAGATTTTTAATCATTTCAACAACTAATTGGCATCTTCCACTTTGATTTAAGTTTTCAGAATAGTTATTCCAAATTCTTCTAACCGTTCTTCTACAAGTTCTTTTGTAAATTTTATCATGCACTGGCTTCATAATATTTTCATCAATAGCTATTAGGAATTCATCAATAGCTATTAGGAACTTTGGTTTTCTACGAATTATTCTAAGAGGTGTTAAGATTGGTGCATGCTCTTTGTTTTCATTAGGTGCATTATGTGCATTGATCACATCAAATTCAAATGGTATATCTTCTTCAATTTCATTAACATGTGCATTCACCAAATCATTTTCAAATGGTGTATGTTCATTGCATTCATTAGGTGCATTCATCATATGCATTTGAATTGGTGTATGTTGATCATTTTGATTTGGTGCATTCATCATATCAATTTCAATTGTTGAATGTTCATCACTTTCATTAGGTGCATTAGATGACATACCTTCACGTAATCTCCTCATATGCTCCCTTTGTCTTTCCTTTGTTGCCTCTCTTTGTTCATGTGATCCTCTCTTGTTCTTTCCCATTGTCCTACACATAACATCATGATGAAAATCCACAATCAAATAGAAAAAATAACAAATTATAATCATTTTGTTATAATCTAAAGTAACAATAATAAAATAACTTGAAAAAAAACCAAAATACAAGAAAAATCAATCATAATCAAAGAAAAAAAACTGCAAATGATCATCATTTTGTTATAATCTAAAGTAACAATGATAAAATAACTTCAAAAACAATCTAATATACGAGACAAATCAATCATTTCAAAGCAAAAGTGACAAAAAATATGAAAACCTGACTGTTACTGTCCCAGAAAATCATTTGCAAAAGCAATGGGGCCTTCAAAAAACTTGCAATGCTGGTTTTTAGGCCATTGGGACTAAAATATATTAATATTTTCTCATAATCCGTATGGGTTTTGGAAACCTTTAATGTGAACATTCACAATTTCGCATAACCCGTACGGGTTATGTAGAACTAGAAGTTTTGGCCTTAGTTCTACATAACCCGTACGGGTTATGTAGAACTAAAAGTTTTGGCCTTAGAACTAGAACTAGAAATGGAGAGAGAGAGAGAGAGAGAGAGAGAGAGAGAGAGAGAGAGAGAGAGAGAGAGAGAGAGAGAGAGAGAGAGAGGAGAGCGAGAGAGAGAGAGAGAGAGAGAGAGAGAGAGAGAGAGAGAGAGAGAGATGGATGGATGGATGGAGAGGGAGAGAGAGGAAGATTAGGAAAAGGAGAGGGGGAGAGGGAGAGGGAGAGAGAGGGAGAGGGGGAGAGGGAGAGAGAGGGAGATTGGGAAAAGAGGAGGGAGATAGGGAGAGAGGGAGAGAGAGAGAGGGGGGAGAGGGGGAAGAGAGAGAATACAGGATATGAAGAGAGAGAGAGAGAGAGAGAGAGAGAGAGAGAGAGAGAGAGAGAGAGAGAGAGAGAGAGATGGATGGAGAGGGAGAGAGAGGGAGATTAGGAAAAGTAGAAGGGGAGAGGGAGAGGGAGAGAGGGAGATTGGGAAAAGGAGAGGGGGAGAGGGAGAGAGGGAGATTGGTAAAAGGAGAGAGAGAGAGAGAGAGAGAGAGAGAGAGAGAGAGAGAGAGAGAGAGAGAGAGAGAGAGATTGGGAAATGGAGAGGGGGAGAGGGAATGTGTGTGTGTGTGTGTGTGTGTGTGTGTGTGTGTGAGAGAGAGAGAGAGAGAGAGAGAGAGAGAGAGAGAGAGAGAGAGAGAGAGAGAGAATAGGATAAGGAGAGGGGGATGGATGGAGAGGGAGAGAGGGAGAGGGAGAGAGAGGGAGATTGGGAAAAGGAGAGGGAGAGAGAGAGAGAGAGAGAGAGAGAGAGATTAGTAAAAGGAGAGGGGGAGAGGGAGATTGGCAAAAGGAGAGGGGGAGAGGGAGAGAGAGAGAGAGTATGGGGAGAGGGGGTAAGAGAGAGAATAGGAGAGGGAGAGAGTAGGATAAGCAGAGTGGGATGGATGGAGAGGGAGATTAGGAAAAGGAAAGGGGGAGAGGGAGAGGGAGAGGGAGAGTGAGGGAGATTGGGAAAAGGAGAGAGAGAGAGAGAGAGAGAGAGAGAGAGAGAGAGAGAGAGAGAGAGAGAGAGAGAGAGAATGGGATAGGGAGAGAGAGTAGGAGAAGGAGGAGAGGGTGAGAGACATGAGGTAGAGAGAGAACGAGGAGAAAAGGGTGAGAGAATTGATAGAGAGAGAAGTGTGAGGGGGTGAGAGATGAGATAGAACTCAAGGAGGATAATTAAGGCTCAGAATAGACAGAGATGGTGATGGGGAAAGAAGATGAGAGAGAGAGGAAAAGAAGAGATGCATGCATGTATACAAACATATATACATATACATATATCTATATAAATATATGTATATATAACTATAGATATGCATATATAAATACATAAACACATATTATATATGTATGTTTATACATATGTGTATTAAATGCTAATTTTACAAGCATACATTATTATGTCTTCATAACCCATACAGGTTTTATGAAACACAAAATAATGGTTTTAGTTCTACATAACCCTTACGGGTTATGTCGAAATGTGAATAGTACTTTTTGTTTTTTAAAACCTATGCAGGTTTTGGCTTGGTAAGAGGGTTGGAAAATGATCCTAAGGCTTGCAAGCCCATTTTCCCCCCATTTTTGTCCCTTTACACATTTTTTCATTATCCAACATGATTTATCGACTTCGTCATCATCAGGTTTACAAATAATCAAGTGGTTATCTCTAAAATTACCACCATAATCTCACACATCTTCTCAGTTTTCTAACCATATAATTTTTTCTATTTTTGGACAACATTAGCACAGTAAACTTTAATTTTCTTTGTCAATGCCTTGACAGTCCTCACAGACATGTCTACCATTTTTTTAATAACTTTTGATATACTTGACCAAATTCAAAATAAATTACATATTATTGTTCTACACTAGATTTTATACACTTTTAAAAAAAAGTTTGCATTTTTTTATTATTTTGATGCAAGTTATGCCCAGTGCACGAACAGGTACCAAATTTTCCAGGATGCGGTAACTTCAAAACATCATAAAGAAAAAAATACTCAATGGAAAATTACAAAAAAATACACAACTTCTAGATCTCACTCTTACCTATCATCCTACCAAAGGGTTTTGTAAAATACTAAATATAACTATATATTTTGTGTAGCACACGAAAACAACTATGTTATGCTTTTATGAAAAAATTGGGAATAGTTTTTCGTGTGTGAAAGGTTTGACCCTCTTAATTTTATTCAATTTTTTAAAAATTAATAGTTTAGAAACTAGATTCAAAGTACTACAATTCTTATTGTTTACTCAACTCTTAGTTTTGAGTGCATGACCTTCAAATATCTCTTTGAAGTTCAGGTTTACTTGTTTTCAAAAAAGAAAAGAAAAAAGTGGCCACTTATATCCCCCTTTTTGTTCATCATCTTGGTGCACTTACCCTTGTGTCTAAATGATAAAGACCAAACTCAAAGTTCCTATTAAGATGCTAATGTTAATTATCTTCACCCACCCACACACACAAGGATATAGAAATTAAAAATATTCCTATATATGTGTGTGAAAATAATTAATAATAATAATAATTATTAATTACTATACTAATATTGGCTCATGATTTGTTGTTTTATTTGCCAATATTAATATATTAATTAATAATTTACGTATAATAAAAGAAAGCATCTCTTACAAAACTCAAGTCTTGAAAGACTTAAGAGTTTTAAAGCCACCCCACGGTTGAGTCATCATATCATGAAAAAGCTTATTCTTTTAAAAAAAACCTAAGTGAAGTAAAAAGGGTTTTCAAACCCTAAAATTGCTCATTCGAACACTTGTTGTTTGTAATTGACCTCATGGGAAGCTTGGCCACCATGCTTGGAGAAGTAGTGGTTTTATTGAATGTATGGGCTCGAACAGGTTGCAAGGCTAGAGTTTAAGATAGTTATTGGCTCTTCTTTGATAGGTACTTTGCGCATTGCATCTTAAGTGCTATGTTTTGTTGTTCATGCAATAATTTTCGGTTTCCTTTGTGATTTTTCTAAAAAAAATGAGTGTGCAAAATAGCACGACATGCATATAGATTTGTATTTTCTGATTTTTAGGTTTCTTATGAAAGAACCGATCCTCTCTCTGTTTATTTCTCCTTCGAACCCTAAAGAGCATTTGGGTTTTTAGCTTGAAGTAGTATTTTGTTTTTCTTACTTCTGATTTGGACATTTAGAGGCCACTTCATGGCTGAAGCACTGAATCTTTGGCATTTCACTGTTAATTTGTCGTTGTTTTGTGAAATATATGAGTGGAAACCCTTGAAGAAAAATAGGTTCATATTTCATTTTATTTGCTTAGAAACCCTAAGGCCAAATCTTGTGGCCAAAAGTTGTGATTATGAAATATAGGGTTTGAAAAACAACCCATAATGTATTACCGGCTATGATCATTCTATGAAATTTTTTGCACAGCTACATTCACCTTTCATTTTGATGGTTGTATTTCTCAGAAAAATCATTTGACTTAAAAGATCAACAACATCTAAGTTGTAGTCGTGCCACTGTCTCATCGGATTTTGAAATTAATCTGGAAAAAACTGCAAATAGTAGAGCTTTATTCTGCCATAAATGTCTGAAGCTCACTGTAACTGTAGACACCCAAAATTGTCCAGTCTAATTAAATAAATATTTTATTTATTTAATTATCTAAGCTTAATTCTTCTATTAATTAAATAAATCTTTATTTATTTAATTAATTCATTTATCCTCGTCTAGCCTTATTTCTCATTTAAATAAATACATTTATTTATTTAAATTATCCTTTTCCTAAATTAAATAAATATTTTTATTTATTTAATTATCCCACTTCTTCTATTAATTAAATAAATCTTTAATTATTTAATTAATTCATTATCTTTTTCTACACATGACACATGTCATTCATCTCTTAATTCCTACACTACCTACCTCTTTCATTATTTTACTATTTCTTCTACCTACCCTCTAATCCTAGCCGACCTCCTTTTTACACCTCTCAATCTTATCCCTCCATTTCATATAGTGTCTTCTATATAAGGAGATGCTTCCTTCATTATCAAACCCTAATGATCCTAATGAGCTAACAACTTGATCAATTAGCTACACTACGATCTTACTTGCAACCACATTCCGTTCTTTGTTGAGCTCTTGTGCATATAAAATCTGAGAGCAAATATATCAAGCAAGATCAATGGAGATAGGAAGAATGGAGATCAAAACCCTATTGGACATGTGATGGTATAATCTTTGTGATTTCATGTGATTTGCATTGTCTTAGGTAATCTTCATATGTTATGGTGGATCTTTGTTGATTGTTAGGCTAGGGTTTTGTGGTTGGATTCATTTAGCCTTTCAATATTGTTATTATTGTTATCCATTTTCACCATACACATTTTGGCACGCCTGGTGGGACTCTTGTCCCTTTGCATTTAACCTTTTTTGTTGCAGATTTTGCGTTTTTGAAGTTGCAGATCAGACATTTTTCGATGACATTTTAGGTTTTTCCGCGTCTGCGGACTTTCGGATCGCGTCTCTGATTTTCAGGAGCGTCTGCGGATACTGGAGTCGCGTCTGTGTTTTTGACAAGTTTTATTTTGCAGGTCTCAGACAAGAGCATCTGTGTTTTATAAGCGCGTCTGTGTTATTTCTGCTCGCGTCTGTGTCAGAGAGGGGCGTCTGTGATTTTTGGCCGCGTCTGTAAGTCACAGAACCGCGTCTGTGTCATACAGATGCGTCTGTGTCATGGGTAACAGCGTCTGTGTTTTTTATTGTTTCGGAATTTTCAAATTTTCTTTGATTCAATTTTCGGATTTCGTACTTAGGGTTTCAGATCTGGTTTATTTTTGGACTAACCCTTTCAGATCTAGCTAACTAAGTTTGTGCAGCTTGCCTTGGAAGCTAAAACATTTTGTTGAAGGCCCCTCTTTCACAGTCTTTTGGGTTTCTAAAATTTACCTAACTTGTGTGCTTGCAGGAAGGGGTGATCATTTGAAACAACCCAAACTACTAACAAATTTTGTTGCAGGTCCTTGGCTAGGGTTTTGAAATTTTGTTGTGTGCCTTGTTTTCATAGATTAGCAAACACTTCCATTGGTGCACTAAAATTGAATCATTGTCTTTTGTGTCTTGAGCAATAGGCTCTTTTTGTTTAATCTTTAGAGGGCCTGTCTTCCCGTGTGGTCATTAGGACTACTAGTGAGAAGAGAACGACCCAAGTGGTAGCGAGGAAAACCCACCTCATCTGAACCACTATAATCAAATGTATTCATGGTGAAAACTATGAATAACTTGTGCTGATTAGCTCATACCGACACTATGTCTCCCCATAAACTCGTTTGATCAAATTTATTTGATCATTTGTAGGGTGTAACCCCTACCGGCTGGGAGCCTTCTGTATTTACAGAGCTGAAAGTGCTGCATGTATGGCCACACGAGCGGATGCCCTTACTAGAACCTTTTTGTTTTAGAAGCCCAAATCCTTCTAGTTGTTGAGGCAGGAGGTCGGACCTCTGGTAGTGGCCCACACACATACGTTTCTTAGTAGAGATACAAAGTTCGCCATGGGGAGTTTTCATGGGGACTGATGCTTGGCTGACCCGAGAAGTGAGTGCCGAGGGTGGAGCCAGTGAGGTCAAGCATCTAAGTATCCGCTCTAAATAGCGTAGCCTCGGGGGTAAAACCCTATGTGGGATCAACAACTATTGTCTTGGCCAGCCATAAGAATTGTGCTTGTCTTATGTTAAACATTCAAAACATTCAAGACCAAACAACAAAACATTGTGTCTTTTGTGTCTTCAAGTGTATGCAAAACATTTTACATCAAACAACACACTTTTGGAGTCTAAACACTTGCAAACATTGAGTCCTCATCAACATTGTGTCCTCTTGTCATGAAAAACAGTCACACAGTCAGATTTGGTCATAGCAAAACAACTTCACAGATTGGAAAAATTGCACGAAGTTTACAGAAACGCGTCTGTGTCTGTTTTAACTACGTCTGAGTCATCTAAGTGCGTCTGTGAAGGGCATAATAGCGTCTGTGTATCTAGCAGCGTCTGTGTCGAACAGAGACACGTCTGTGTCTGGGAATCGCATCTGTGAAGTATACAGAAGTGTCTGTGTCTAGGATTGAAAATTTTTACAGTCCAGCAAAAAAGAGAAATCAGTTTCGGAATACTTGAGCTTCCTAGGTTGTTTCTTCAGGTTTCATCTAGCATTCAACCTATCTCTGGGTCTCATACAGTCCATCATTGCTTCACATCTCATTTTACATTCATACTTGTCTAAACTTGAGTCAAAAGGTCACTTGCTTGTCCTCATCATACTTTGTCAACATACTACATACAACTACACTTTGCTAAGTGGTCCCTCATCAAGGTTTCTTACCTTTGGGTCTCATTTGGTCTTACTTAGAGTCAAGGTCAGCTTACCTCATCAAGAGAAACTATCCTCTCTTTGGAAGTCACACCTACTCTACTACGTACATACTTGGTATTACAATTTGGACATTGCAAGTAAACTTTAGATTCATTTACACTCCATACAACTCTTGGTCTTCCATACTCTTTCCATTTTTCATCTAGTCTCTCACATCTTGGTCAAACACCTAGTTCATGGTTGAAACCCGTCTTCAAAAATCTAGGAGAAAAGCTAAAGAAGCTCAAGAGTCCGCCAACATGAGTTCTTATGAGTATGATAATGATTTATTTTTCAATCTTGAGCACACTACACTGCCTGACATGGATGTTTATAGACACATTCCAAATGTGGAAAACGTAGACACTACAAACAAAAAGGCTACACACAATGACAATGTGGACAACTTTTCAATACAATCAGCAGATGTAGAAGAATCCATAATGAATCCTCATTTCAATAGATTGGTTGAAGAGATAATGAAGAGGGATAGACAATACTTCTTACACATGATGGCACAAAGTGGAGCTAAAATACCTCATGACTTTGACATGTCTCAACTTATGGAAAACTGACCCTCGCAACAAACTCACTCCAACATGGATCAAAGGAGACCCAATAGTGGAGGAAATAGAGGACCGCATATGGTACCTGAATCACCATCAGCTTTGCTTCAAAAACCAGAAATCCCACATACACACGGTCAAACATATGATACTTACCTTCGAAGACCATTATGGAAGTCTTATGCAGATAGATATGCTCAATCACATGCTCAAGCTATGGATCAATCAAAACAAGTGGACATTCAAAGGCATTCTCAAAATTTGGAGACAAGGAAACCTCATGTCAAATTTGGGGGCAACACAATAGAACATGACGTGCCTATAGAATATGGTATATATGCACAAAATAGATATGGGGTTCCTCAACATGAAGCTATACCAAGTGCTCCCTATATGCCACATCAATATAAACCTCCTCCATATGAACATGTCTATGATCAATATCATCCATACATGCAACAAGCTCCTCCTCAAATTGGTGTCCCAAACATGGGGTATGCTACAAGAAATCGATCGCCACCTAAGAATAATTTGGAGCAACAAATCAGAGATTTACAAAAGAAAATGGAGGACATGAGTACACCAAAACCAACATACACTATGAGAGACATATGTCCTTATCCATTTGATAAGAGCATTCCAATGCCTCCATTCCCTACACACTTTGTGACGCCAAAATTTGACAAGTATAGAGGAAAAGGAGACCCCAAGGCACACATACGACAATTTTTCACAGCTTGCATAGAGGTAGCGGCAGAAGAAACATACTTGATGAGGTTGTTCCCGCAAAGCTTAGGCGATCAAGCTATGGAATGGTTCTCTCAATTACCTCCTGGTATTAAGTCATGGGGTGACTTAGCAGAGGCATTTATTCAACATTTCTCCTACAATATTGAGACAGATATCTCAGTCACTACTTTGTGCAATACTAAGCAAAAGGAGGGAGAATCTTTTGCGTCATTTTTACAAAGATGGAGAAATCTAGCCAACAGATGCTCTTGTGAAATTCCCCAAAAACAAATGGTAGAAATGTTCACTCAAAACTTTAACAAGGATATTGGCTATGATCTAAGGAAAGCTTGTTTGTCCACCTTCAAGGATTTTATTGAAAAGGGCTTAGCAATAGAAAAGGTCTTAATTGAACAAGGAGTCATTAAAATATTCAAGGAAAACAAAGATGACTTTAAAGGAAAAGACAAGCCAAGATTTTGGAATAAAAGCAAGAACACAGTCAATGATGGTGTTGTTGATGCCAATACAGTGAGACCCAAGTTCATCTTTTCAGGATCAAGTTCTACAAACAATCAAGTGAATACTCAAACAACTTCTAGATCACGAAGGAAGTACACCCCATTGGGAGAACCACTTGAATTAGTCTTCAAAAAGCTAGTGGCAAACAAAGTGATCACAGTTCCAGATTTTCCTCCATATGAACCAAAGGTCAAACCAAATTGGTGGAATGATGATGAGTATTGTGAGTTTCATAAGAGCAAGGGTCATAAGATAGGAAATTGCCATCGACTGAAGAACATTGTGCAAGATCTCATTGATAGAGGTGACATTGAGATTGAGGGACACTCATCCAATCAAGAACATGAGATGTTTAAGGAACCATTCCCAAAGCATGACAAGGGAAAAGCCAAAGTCACAGATGATCAAGCCAACTATACTAGAGCACCTTACAACTATGATTCAACTATCAATCATATCTCGATGGACAATCATATCTCTACTATTACCATCAAGAACAAAAATCCTGAGAATCCTCCTCAGAGACCCAAGATTGTCCTAAGAGGTGTTGGATCTTCTTCCGAACATACCTCTGAATGTCATGTTACAACTCGTCGAGGTAAAATTACTTTGCCAGGTGCTTCCACTAAAAATACCGCTTCTTCATCAACCAAACCTGAGTATGACCTTGTAGAACAGTTAGGGAAGACACCCGCACTCATCTCCATCCTTGAGCTCTTACGCATATCCCCCGCTCATAAAGCTATTCTTGACAAAATCTTGAGAGACACTGTCGTTCCTACTGATCTGAACGTGGACCAATTTCAAGCCATGGTGGGATACCTTTCCATTCCACATTCCCTTACATTCACAGAAGCTGATGACGCCTCAGTAAGTCAGCCACATAATGCACCTTTACATGTTGAAGCCTTCATACACAAACATCGAATAAAGCGAGTCCTGATAGATGGAGGAGCTGGTCTAAACATTTGTACATTGAGCACCATTAAACAATTGGGATATTCTGATAAAGCTGTGAATTCGACAAATCAAATCACCATCAAGGCATATGATGATGAAGAGCGTTCATCCAAGGGCACAGTCACCTTACCTCTAAGAATTGGGCCAGTCACAAAGGATGTGGTTTGTCAATTCCTAGATCTGGATCTCACATACAACATATTGCTAGGACGTCCTTGGATTCATGAGATGAGGGCAGTCCCATCAACATATCATCAATGCATTAAGTTTCCTCATAATGGAGTCGAGGTAACAGTTAACGGTGATCCTAATCCGTTCATATATTGCAATAACTTGAGATCACATACGGAGACCATCATTCCCTGTAATCGTGAAGCTGTTCCTTCTTCGGCATACATTGACCCTGAGTCATTGAAACCTTCGACATCAAACAAGGTGAACTTAAAGGCAAATTTCAAGACAAAGGCATGGGAGAATACACTTTAAATCAGACCATGTATTTATGACAAGTCATGAGCTCTCTGAAAGAATATGGAAGGCCACATCCTAACAAGCAAATATCCATCATGATACTCAAATGGGATCCTACTACCTTTCAAAGATGGGGCGAACTAGAAGAGGAAGATTTATACAAAATGCTCTATAAAGACATTGAAGAGGACACACATGATCAGATCAATATACCTTGTGAGAAATATGGCAAAGGCTTCAAGATTCTACAAAAATTCGGGTATGATGGAAAAAGCCCTCTTGGGTTACGCAAAGAAGGCGTCATGGAACCCTTACAACCTGAATTGACTGTAAAAAGGGAACGCTCAAAGGGACTTGGTTTTCTGGCTTCCAAGATCCACACTAAAAGGATAGAAGAGGCATCACAAATAAAAGTTGCCAAAATTCAACAAGAGGATTGCTATTCCACAGATTCCAACGAATGGGAATGGGGTTCAGACAAATCCTCCAGTGACTATGAGCTCACCAAGACATTCAGAGAGCCAGATGAACCCACAGAAGAAGAGGAATTTTATAAAAAGTTCAGAGTTGGTCAAGAAACAACCCATAAGGATTCCGCACAGTCTTCATCTCAAGGTTCTAGGTCGAAATCACATAGGATGAGGACACCTGTCCCGGAAGGCGCTACTAGTGACAACAATTTGGATTCGCTTGCCATCGAAATTGATGAGGAGAGTGCCATCGATGACCTCGACGATTGCCTCGATATACCTGAATATAACCACATCTTCACTCTTAGCCCTACAAACTTCGAAAACATTAAAGGCCTTCCCCTTGTTCACCACCAACTCATTGACTGGGATTATGAAGGACCAGCACAATTTGACACATTTCAAAATGATGAAGCTATTATTGACTATCTTGGCATACGAGATGATCTTCCCCCTGGGGACCACAAAGCAGAATACACCATAGAACTCAACAACATGGCATATTTTGGTGAGGGTGTCGGACCTTCCAGTCGCAAATATGTGAAAATAAGAACAAATCAAGGGTCTTATGGCAAAAACCACACTGTGGCACTATCTGATTCCAAAAAAGTAAAAAGAAAGGACGTATCTGAGGGCGAAAACCTCTCTGAGGCACCCGAAGATGGAAGGCTCGACATTCTCCCAGCATCATATGAGGAAAAGTCATCCATGTTGGTAGAGGAGACTATCAAAACAAACATTGGTACAGAAGAGGTTCCACACAACATATTACTGGCTCAATCATTAACAAAGTCCGAAAGATCAAAATTCATAAGCTTCTTCAAAGAACGACAAATCAACTTTGCATGGTCATACGCTGATATGCCTGGACTGGATCCGGATTTGGTAATGCATCATTTGACAGTCAAACCAGGGGCAAAGCCAGTGAAACAGAAATTAAGGAAAATGCATCCACAAGTGGCATTAATAGTCAAAGCAGAGCTGGAGAAATTATTGGATGTCGGATTCATATGCCCAATTGATTATCCCGAATGGATCTCCAATTTAGTACCTGTCAGTAAACCAGATCGCAGCATCAGAATATGTACAGATTTCAGAGACATCAACAAAGCTTATCCGAAAGATGACTTCCCATTACCAAATATTGACTTGATCGTTGATCTCACAGCAGGTCACGAAATGTTATCTTTAATGGATGGATTTTCTGGTTATAATCAAATCAGGATTGCACCTGAGGATCAACACAAAACATCATTCACTTGTCTATGGGGAACTTTCTATTGGAATGTCATGCCCTTTGGGCTGAAAAATGCAGGTGCTACATATCAAAGAGCAATGACCACTATTTTTCATGATCTCATGCACATAACCGTGGAAGATTATGTTGATGATCTCTTGGGTAAATCAATAGACAGAGATACACATTTGGACATACTTTCAGTCGTCTTTGATCGGTTGGACAAGTACAAGGTAAGATTAAACCCCAATAAATGTGTCTTTGGAGTAACCTTCGGGAAGCTCCTAGGATTCATTGTGTCCAAAAGAGGAATCGAAGCCGATCCAGCAAAAGTCAAGGCTATCTTGGACATGCCGCCACCCAGAAATATCAGTCAACTTCGACCTTACAAGGGAGACTCCAGTCTATACGAAGATTCATAGCACAACTTGCAGATAAGTGTAACCCTTTTCAACACCTGCTACATAAAAATATCAAGTTCAAATGGGATAATAACTGTCAACAAGTTTTTCAGACGCTCAAAGATTATCTTTTGAATCTGCCAGTTTTGATGCCACCAATTCCAGATCAGCCTTTGTTGCTATACATATCAGCTACTCCAATAGCACTGGGGGCACTCCTAGCGCAACAAATAGCTGACGACAAGGAAAAAGTAGTATACTATATCAGTCGCACATTGGTGGGATATGAGCTAAAATACACACCAATCGAGCATGCATGTCTCATTGTGGTCTTTGCTTCACAGAAATTACGACATTATATGCTCACTCATAAGACTAAGTTGATTGCAATAATTGATCCATTAAAATACCTTCTCAACAAAGCTACACTTACTGGGCGACTGGCCAAGTGGGTAATGATCCTGAGTGAATTTGACATTGAGTATGTGGACAGAAAAGCAATAAAAGGACAAGCAATCGCGGATCAATTAGTAGATGCTCCCATGATAGATGATGTTCCTCAAAATTCAGAATTTCCAGATGAATCCATTTTAACAATATCACAGGCAAAGCCATGGCAACTGTACTTTGACGGCTCATACACACAACATGGGGTAGGAGCTAGTATTCTCTTTATAACTCCTCAAGGCGATTCTATACCAAAATCATACCACTTATCATTTCCTTGCACTAACAATATAGCGGAATATGAGGCATTAACAACTGGATTACGAATTACAGTTCAGTGGAAGATCCAAGAACTTCGTGTTTTTGGGGATTCTCAACTTGTCATCCGTCAAGCAACTGATGATTACCAAACAAAAGATGAAAAATTAATACCTTACAAGCAACTGGTAGATGATTTGAAACAGCACTTCACAAAGATAGATTTTGAGCAGATACCAAGAGAGCAGAATCGTGCTGCAGATGCCATGGCTACAATTGCTTCACTAATTGACCTGCCTCAAAATGAAACCTGCTATGAGTTCCTGGTAGACAATCTGTTGGTTCCTTCATATGAGATCACTCCTACTGAAATGATATGCGTTGTTGGTCCCGAATCCCAGTTATATGGTTCCATATTCACATATCTTCGCGACAATATCTTACCTCCTGATCTATCAAACAACCAACGCCGCACTTTCATTCGCCAATCCTCTCGATATGTCATTCTAGCTGATATCCTATACTGACGAGGTCTAGATGGCACTCTTCTTAGATGTTTAGAAATCGACGAAGCTCAGATTGCATTACGTGAAGTGCATGAAGGGATATGTGGTCCGCATACTAGTGGTCCTACCTTGGCTAAGAAACTCATCAGGACTGGATATTACTGGCCCAATATGGAAAAAGACTCATATCAGTTCGTCAAGAAATGTAAGCAATGTCAAATTCATGGAGACCTCATACATGCACCAGCACAAGAACTACAACCACTTGCGTCTCCTTGGCCCTTTTGTCAGTGGGGATTCGATCTCATAGGCAAGATTCACCCTCCTTCTTCCAATGGTCATAAATTCATTATCACAGCCATAGAGTACTTCACAAAGTGGATTGAGGCTGTGCCTCTCACACAAGTCACTGGAAAACAAATTGCTACTTTCATCCTTAACTATATCATTTGCCGATATGGTATTCCTAAGTCCATTATTACTGATAACGGGCGTCCCTTCAAAAATCAGGATGTTCGTGAACTCTGTGACCGCTTCCATATTTCCCATCGTTTCTCCACACCATATTACCCCCAAGGTAATGGCCAAGCTGAGGCGTCTAATAAAACAATTCTTAAAATCCTCAAAAAGACAGTCGACGACGCTGGCCGTAACTGGCATATCCAACTCAATCTTGCACTTTGGGCCTACCGCACAAGTGTCCGCACACCTACAGGAGCTACACCATATTCACTTGTCTACGGCGCTGAAGCCATCTTGCCTATTGAGGTCGAGTTACCTTCTTTACGGGTCTCTTTGCAAAACATCATCGCTGATGAAGATTACAGGGTCTCTCGCTTACAAGAACTAGAACTGTTGGATGAATGGAGACAAATTGCTTTTAATCATCTCAAGGCTTACCAACAATGAATGAGTCGCAGCTACAATCACAAAGTCAAGCCTCACACATTTGAGGTAGGTGACTTGGTTCTCAGAGAAAATCCCAAAAATCAGCAAGACAGAGAGAAGAAGGGCAAGTTTGAACCAAACTGGCTGGGTCCTTACATCGTTACAACAGTCTATGGATCTGGGGCATATCAGCTCTCTACTACAGAAGGTGAACCTTTGGAGGATCCTATCAACAGCATGCATCTTCGTAGATTTTACACATAGTTCTCCGGAATATCCTAATTCAAAAATACAAAAAAATCAAAAAATTCAAAAATACAAAAAAATCAAAAAATTCAAAAATACAAAAAAATTATAAAACAAAAAAATCGTTGCTTGGTGAAAACCTGGCAAACAGGCACCTTGTGACACAAAAAAAATAAAATTGAGAAATCCAAAAAAGTAAAGAGAAATAATTTCGTCCAACATTGAAAACCACTTCGGTGGCGCCCTGGGCAAGTACCATGGTGAAAACTGGGTTCCCAGCGCCATGCGTAGAGACTTTGCTCCTCCCTCCTTCAGGATTCACTTTCATCACTTCACATTGCACACACTCACAACCTATTCACTCACAATAAACTTACCCATTCCCATCATGGCTTGTTATTGATCTACCCAAGATTGGTTAGCCATTCATAATAAACCCCCCTTTTCACTCCCTTTCTATCCATAATAAATCAGATCCTATCTGTGGCTAAGGCAAATCCTACGTCTAGTGATGGGTGTGGAACTAAGAACACCACATGTTTTGAGGAGTACAGTTTCTTCCAGCTTTCTTCAGTCTATTCGCGTGTAATCCGCAATAAAACAACATTTGCATCACAGATTCGCAATAAAGTTTCGTCTTCTCCGCAAAAAAGTATCAGTTTCATGGATTCAGTCAGTTTCAGATGAGACACAGCAGCAACAATGGGCTTCAACAAATCAAATCTTGCAACAGACTCAGACAACATTATGGTACAGTGCTATCTATCCTTTCTGTGAAAGTAAACATTGTGACCACAATCAAATAAGACTTATACAAGTGACAAGAGACACTAAACTTGAGGATTACAGTGGATGTTGGTGTCGAGTCTTGGTTTTCTTATGATTTCATCTTTTTGGTGACATGTCTTTTAGCTTTTCAGGATGTCTTTGACTAGAGATTCTATTTCCAAGATGTCTTTGACTAGAAAGGCGAGGATGGGATATCGTCACCTATTTGTATTTGCTGTCTATGGATTGTCTTTTAGTAATGCTATGACTTGTCCAAGGATATGAGGACACTATGAGTCTATTATGAACTGGGGCATTCCTTGTTTGTGACTGTCTTATCTCCATGCAAATGGGTACAATGACTTTCTGGGTCGAACAAATGCCTCGATTGTCATAACCTATTTTGCCATAATAAGCTCAATGATGATAACACACAAGAAGCTCTATCACTTTCATATCTTCTGTCTTTCATCCCCCTTTCTTGATTGACTTCCACCGTCCTTCTTGAGTCCGCGTAGCCCGCTATCACATGACTGAGTATAATGACACACCAAAAACATTTGCATTTCATGTAGTTTGCACCTGCATTACCACATATAAGTATTTCACACATACATATAGATATCACAATTGCATCACATCCTGCACACAACACCTGTTAGCACAATTTACATTTGCATTATCATATTCATTTTCATCACATACATTCACATTTGCATCATGCATCGCATATACAACATAAAAGAACAAAAAAATATATTGCATTGCATTATGTATATATTTGCATCCATATCATAAGCATACATTCTAAGAACATCTCATCACATAGGTACACATGCATATAGCTGTCGCAAAAATGAATCATCTCTCATATATATAATCAAAAATGTCATGATACAATGATGTCAAAAAATCATATGGCTACAATCACCCGCAGGTGTCTACAATACAAAAAATGGTACAAATACTGATACAAGGGAGCCCTCTATGGCTATGATGAACTCCCTCCCTCGGAGCCGCCTGGCCTCGACGGAATCTGAGCCCTAGAAGGACCCGCTCCAGGATCATCCTGCCTGTCCCCCCTATTTGGTGGTGGTGGAGGACCCATGACCCCACCACTTGATGCCTGTCTCCTTCGGCTCCCTCCCGTAGATGTCGCTGTCCGCGATGGTCTATGGAAGCTCCTCGCCCGCTGATCTGCTGGCACGACACCATAATATAGGTCCCTCCAGTAGGCAATCTCCTCTCCAGCTCGTAGGACATATGTGTAGCCTGCTCCTGTGTCCTTCGCCGCCTGCCTCCCTGCCCTCAGCGCTGTCTCAGCCTCAATGTAGCGCTAAATTGCCTGATCCCTCTCCCGCTCAGTATCCCTGAGCCTGATTCTGAGTCGGTCCCTCTCCCTCTCCAGCTCCTGGATCTCGTCTGCCTAGCCCTGGCAGATCTCCCTGAGCTCAATCAGCTCATCCTCCTCTGGATCCCCACCCTCTGCCTCTGCCTGTGGCTCTCCCTCTGCGGGTGGTTGCCCTTGTACCTGTGTCTGTACCTGTACTAGTGCCTGAATGGGTACCTATCTTGGTACATGCCTAGGTCCCTGTGCCTGTACTGGCACCTATCCCTGTACCTGTCCCTGTCTCTGTCCCTGTGCTCTAGGACCCTGTGCTGCTGGTACCTGCAGGGGCACTCCACCGCGACCCCTCACCACCTGGGCCTGTCCCTCTTGTCCACCCTCTCTCCGAGGTGCCACCCTCCTCTCCCCAACTACTCCCCTCCGCCTCTGTCGGCCTCGGCCTCCATCACCCCCACCATCCTCATCATCATCGCCTCCTCCATCACCCTCCAGTAACTCTCCTGGATCTGTCAACCGTGGGAACGGATGCTCTGCCCAATATGCGGAATACTCTGCATCCATCCCGACATCCTCGATCTCTGGCCACATATCCCAAGGTAGGGGCACCATCTTTGCTAGCTGTGTGACTGCCTGATCATATGATAATAAAGGCCCGAATTGCGCCTGATCCCTAACTGTACGGGCATACATACCCGAGCCTCGTGGCATCCTCTGGATCCTGCCATACTGCCTGCATACTCTATCCACCAGCTGCCTCTCCAGTATATAGGGCATCTACCCAATCAAATACCTGCTCTGGAAGGTGTAAGGCAGCTCCACTGCGTCATCCTCCCACTCCTCGCATCCCAGATATGGCCTCCAGATGACGACGTCAATGTCATCTATCACTCACTGCCAATGCTCTAACCTGCCAATCCGAGGCTATGAAGTGATCATGTCGTACAGATGAACAAAACTCCGTCCATGACCTCTCCCTCTGAAGTGTATCGACCGCGTGATAGGCAGATGCTCGTATGCCCAAACCTACAGTAGTGTCACTCCACAACCCAGTCCCACTGATCCATGGTAGACAAACTGGTGAAGCTCATAATATAGGTGGGCCAAAACACATGGACCCCATGCATATCTGGTGTGCTGCGTCACCAATATCTCCAGTGCTCCTCCCCACCCCACTGCCAACCCCCGTGTTGCTCTGTCCGGACATAGGAACCCACTGATAGCTCCTCCAATCACAGCTGGCAAAGCTAACCCTGTCGTAGTCATGGTATCCCATGCAACATGTCCTGCTCTCATCTCTAGGCCGGGATCCTGAAACACCCGTCTCAAAGCCTCTCTGTCTCCGTCGCGATCGTATGGAATCAGCTCTCCATCGATCGGTATATGTAGAATCCTATAAACATCCTCAAGGATGACTGTCATCTCACCCATCGGCAAATCAAATGTGCATGTCTCTGAATGCCATCTCTCGGCCAGCGTAGTCAGCAAACCCATGTTTGCCCAAAACTCAGGCACATACAATACGTGTCTCAAACCCATCTCCTTGATGGCAGCTCTATCCTGAAAAGACAACTCCGGTCGCAACCTCTGTGTGGACGGGAATCTCTCCCGTGACTCTAGCATAGGCAAATACTCCTGCAGTCAAGCAAATTAATCATGTCAGTCATGGTGGCATTCACTGTTCATCACAAAATGCTACTCGCTATCTAAATGTATATGGTCATCTATCTCACTGACACTCACTGTTCATCACAAAGTGTTGCTATCTATCCTAGTAGTGCTCCCTGTTCATCACAAAGTACTACGTGTGTGACATTCCCTGTTCATCACAAAGTGTTACTCACATTTTGCACTCCCTGTTCATCATAAAGTGCTGCTCATACTTTGGGTACTCCCTGTTCATCACAAAGTACTCTATCTTGGTGCTCCCTGTTCATCACAAAGTGCCTTGATCTATCCTAGTCTTCCTAGAGGACCTGCTTGAGTGTATCCTCTCAGCAGCTTATCCAATCGACAGCGTATGTTCATCACAGAACTGCCGATTTGACCTAGAAGACAAAAACCTTGCATTTTCAGACATAAACGCGTTTCTAACTCACAAATGCACCTATTGACTGCACAAGCGCGCCTAAACAACACAGACGCGCCTGTTTGACATAAACGTGCCTAAATTGTTCACAAACGCGACTTTGCAACATAAATGCCCCTGAAAGACGTAGACGCGCCCGCATTCAACACAAACGCGGTTCCAGACACAGACGTGTCTGGCACCGACACAGACGCGCCTATCCGACACAGACGCGCCTGGCACCGATGCAGACGCGATTTCACTTTTTTTTTGTACACTATTCCTAGGCGCATTTATTGCTCTATTCGACATGCATTAATGACAAAAGCAAATGCGTCAAAGTACGAGGAGGTTTGGTGGTACTTACCGACTCTCTTGCCTCTGCTGGTCTCTGAAATCGACGAACGCGGTCGAATCTGTGTACGAAAGCCATCGCTGCTGACTGCTGCTGCTCTATTCTTGCTCTGCACTCTGATCTCGTGGATGTGTAGATGACAATGAGGATGTCTTTTGCCCGTGGTCTATCTTATAGACTACCCCTTAGCCTTCATTTTCTGAATCAGTCTTCATTATCCCGTGACTCTGTCACTTTATCCGGTCAATCCATTCTAGCCTTTCTTTCTTATCGAGAGATTGTCTGCAATCTTTTCAGACTTTTTCATCCAATCTCTCGAGGGGGCATATCATTCCCATTCTGGGGCAACTTTGTATCAGTTCATATTATCTTCTTTGAAACAATGCGACAAGCTGCATTGTCTCAAAGAGGGGCAAAATGTAGACACCCAAAATTGTCCAGTCTAATTAAATAAATATTTTATTTATTTAATTGTCTAAGCTTAATTCTTCTATTAATTAAATAAATATTTATTTATTTAATTAATTCATTTATCCTCTTCTAGCCTTATTTCTCATTTAAATAAATACATTTATTTATTTAAATTATCCTTTTCCTAAATTAAATAAATATTTTTATTTATTTAATTATCCCACTTCTTCTATTAATTAAATAAATCTTTAATTATTTAATTAATTCATTATCTTTATCTACACATGACACATGTCATTCATCTCTTAATTCCTACACCACCTACCTCTTTCATTATTTTACTATTTCTTCTACCTACCCTCTAATCCTAGCCGGCCTCCTTTTTACACCTCTCAATCTTATCCCTCCATTTCATATAGTGTCTTCTATATAAGGAGATGCTTCCTTCATTATCAAACCCTAATGATCCTAATGAGCTAACAACTTGATCAATTGGCTACACTACGATCTTACTTGCAACCACATTCCGTTCTTTGTTGAGCTCTTGTGCATATAAAATCTGAGAGAAAATATATCAAGCAAGATCAATGGAGATAGGAAGAATGGAGATCAAAACCCTATTGGACATGTGATGGTATAATCTTTGTGATTTCATGTGATTTGCATTGTCTTAGGTAATCTTCATATGTTATGGTGGATCTTTGTTGATTGTTAGGCTAGGGTTTTGTGGTTGGATTCATTTAGCCTTTCAATATTGTTATTATTGTTATCCATTTTCACCATACACAGTAACATATATCTGTAGATGCACATTGTTGTTTTTTACTGCATATTTGAAAATTGTATATGCTGCATTTTTGTCCTTCCTATCACGTTTTGGACATTTTTGTCCTTCCTGTCATGTTTTGGACAGTGATATGTTTTTGTTACTCCTTGTCTTAGATTACTTGCATGTTGGGCTCAACCCTTGTGGGAGCCCATTTTACCCCACATGCATAATTCATAAACCAGCATCAAGACTTTTCCTAAGCCTGCACAGTGAACAAACATATTAGCAAAAACATGATGAAGCTGAAAGCTTCAATGAATTTGATCTCCTTTTTCCCTTCTGATCTTGATGATTAAACACTTAATGGATGCCTTAGATGACTATATGTGATATGTCTAATTATGATGTAGAAGTGCATATTGCATTTGTTTCATCATTGCTTGGAGTTTTTTCTCTAACCTTTTCTCTTTTATCATTTTTGTAGGACTAGGAAAACTTGGAGCTGCCTTCTTTGAGATCTTCAACCACAACTAGAGGAAGACAGAAGTTTAGATATCATCGCGTAGGCAATGATGGAACACTTTTCTTCTGTCTTTTTTCATTACAGTTAGCTATACCATTTACATTTATCAAATGTATTATTTTCTTATTTCATACATCATGACTCAAATGAGGCTAATCCCACGGCTTGTGTTGGACTCTGATTTTTACATTATGAATACAAATGCAGAATTTATGCAAATGCAGAATATTCTTTTTGTTTGATGTATTTGCACAAAAACTGAAAATGACAACTGCAATCAAATCTAGATCAATGATGTTCAGTAGAACATTTGTGTACCTTTTCAATATGAATTAATGCAATTTAGCTCTACCTGTTTGAGTCGTGATGAAAATAGGTAATAAATTTGGTGACCTCTGGGGAGTGTTTGCCTGCTAAATACTATAGACCAGTCGTGGCTTATCCATTAGGCTTATGAAGTCATCTGAACCCTCTTTTAAATGGAACCTCTTGAAACTCGGCTGCTCCGCAACATGATAGCAAAACAAAACAAAAAACTAGGAAACTACAAGTGGTGTTGCCTAAAATAGAAACCACAAGCTATGCATGAGCACTTCTTGAAACTCAAAACAACATAACAGAAAACAAATGTGCATCAACACTTATTAACTTAAATGAAACCGTCAAAGGCAAGCTTTGAGATGAATCCCATTAACTGGGATTGGAAGGATTTCACCATTCAGCTTTGAAAGCTGAAAAGCATTATGTTGTTTTTTCTCAGTAATGATGTATGGGCCATCCCATATGGCATCAAATTTAGTATGCTTTCCAGGCTTACTCTTTAATTCATCCCACTTCAAAACCAAATCTCCCTCATTGAAAACTCTCAGAGCTTCTTTCCTGTCGAAAGTTTTCTTCATCTGAGCTTGATGATTCTCAATAATCAATAACGCTTGTTTTCTTACCTCCTCCTACTCCATTAGTTTTGCCAACCTAACTTGCATAGGTTTTTTTTGCAACATTTCTAGCTCTCTAATGAGAGTTAGTTTAGGCATTTCAACTAAAATTGGGAGTCTTTCCTCTTTACCATAAATGAGGACATAGGGAGATATACATGTAGCTCTCTTGGGGGTGATTCTATCAGCCCACAATGCATGCTTCAGCAAAGTGTGCCAAGTTCTTTGTTTATCTTCTATTGTCCTCTTGATTATCCTAATCAAGTTCTTATTAGTAGATTCATCTTGTCCATTGCCCTGAGGGTAATAATTGGATGAAGTACTCAAAAATATGTTGTTCTGAACAACCCAATCAATAATCTTAAATCCTACAAAAGCTAATGCATTATCTGAAATAATAGAATCAGGGATACCAAACCTTGCTACCAAGTCCTAAAAAAAGTTTAGGAATGCACTTTCATTTGCCTCCTTCAAGGGTACAACTTCAATCCACTTGGTAAATTAACCAATAGTTGTCAAGATCCACTTATGCCCAGAACTTGAAGGTGGATTGATGACCCCGATAAAATCAAGACCACACTTCATGAATGGTTATTCAATTTGAACAGGTTGTAGGGGTAAAGCTTCCATCTTCTGTTCGCCTACAAATATTGCACAATTCTTACATTTCCTTACCCAAGCATATGCATCTTTATGTAAATCAGGCCAAAAATATCATGGCCTCATGATCTTCAATGTTGTAGTTCTTGGTGCAAAGTGACCACTAGCTTGTCCATTATGGAATTCCTCTAATATTCTATCAATTTGATCTGAATCTATGCATCTTAAGAATACACCATTAAAATATTTTCTAAACAAAATTCCATCCAAAATGATATAAGAGATAGCTTGAAGTCTATAGTATCTTCATTTAGCATTGTTCAAACCCTTAGGACACTCACCAATCTGAAGAAAATTCATCATTTCATGCACCCAACTTGTAGGAGGTGTTGCTACAGTAGTTGGTTCATCATCTTCATGGACTAGGACA
The DNA here is from genome assembly GCF_030272615.1 of Cryptomeria japonica. Taxonomy (NCBI): domain Eukaryota; kingdom Viridiplantae; phylum Streptophyta; class Pinopsida; order Cupressales; family Cupressaceae; genus Cryptomeria; species Cryptomeria japonica. The sequence goes on along the minus strand of NC_081411.1, from coordinate 570,583,269 downwards.
ACTTGTTCATTCTCTTGTTTGTTGTTCTCTGTGTGACCAACAAGTTGTTCGCATAGCCCCTTACCTCTAATCAGCTTGGTCACCTTGATATTGGCATCATACTCTATCACTTTTGTGATCCAACCAACTCTTTTGTCATTAAGATCTCTATTCAACAAAAGTTCTTTTATACTAGGATGAGCAATCATTAGGTGAATTTTGTTATTTGAAAGCATGTGTCTAAATTTCTTTAGACTTCTAATGATTTCCAATGCATGTTTCTCAACAAAAGAATAATTTTGTTCATACCCTTCTAGGCCTTGATTGAAGAATGCTATTGGCTGCTCCAATCCCTTGTCATTCTGCTCAATCAACATAGCTGAAATAGTGTCAAAAGTACCAAAATCATATAATATAAAATCCTTTGCAGAGTCTGGGTTAATCAAGGTAGGCGTTGATGCTATGACACTCTTAATTTCTTCAAAATTATTCTCAGCCTCTTTGGACCAGCTGAAAGTAATATTTTTCTTAAGCATGCTAGTCAAGGGCTTCATAAGAAATGCTATATTGGGAATGAATCTCCTTACAAAATTGATTCTACCTATAAAGCTTTGAAGGCCCTTCTTATGTGCAGGTAAAAGCAAAGCTAAAATATCACTTACCCTCTCTGTATCTATGGTTATTCCATGTTTGGAGACAATATAGCCCAGCAACTTACCCTCATGCACAACAAAGATACACTTTTTGGGATTTAAAGATACTCCATATTCTCTACACCTTTCAAAAATCTGCCTTAAGTGAGAAAAGTGCTACCTTATGCATGCTTTGAAAAAATGGTTATGTCATCAAGATAAACCAAAACAAATTTATTTATAAGACCTTGGAAGGCCATATCCATTGCCCTCTGAAAGGTTGCTCCTGCATAGACAAACCAAAAGGCATTTTCCATATGCCATTGTTCCCCATTTTGTAGTAAAGGTTGTCTTAAGTTGGTCATCCTCTTTTGCTAGAATCTGATTATAACCAGAATAACCATCAAGTAGTGAAAATCTATCTGAACTTGAAATTACTTGTAAGATTTGCTCCATTGAGGGCAACGGGTAATGATCTTTTAGAGAAGCTCTGTTAAGATCTCTAAAATCTACACAAATCCTAAGCTCATCATTCTTCTTTCTTACGGGAACCAAATTTGAAACCCAAGATGTATGCTTTATAGGAAAGATGATATTACCTTGGATCAACTTGTTTAGTTTTGTCTTCATGAGATCTCGAGTTTTGGATTGAGGGGCCTTTTCTTTTGTCTCACAGGCTTGGCATTAGCTTCCAACTCTATGGTGTGTTGGGCTAATGCGAGATTAAATCCCTTCAAATCTTCATACTGTCATTGTAAACATGTCATTGAACTCTTGACAAAGCAAAACAAATGCATGTTTCTCATCAATTGTACATACCTTGCCAAGCTTTAATAACTTATCTTTGAAGATTTCAATAGGTTCATAGTGCTCCTCTTTAACCAACATGCTGCCCTTTTCCTTTCTAACCTGATCATCAGTGCTAAAGATTGACTCAAGGGTTACCAATCTCTTTGGCATCTTGTTACTTTTTAATTCAAGAATCTGATTTTCATATTGTTTTACAAATTTATGTTGATTACTAGCTGCAAGTTCAGCCTCTTCAATAAGAAAATTAATAATTTGTTCATCTGAATCAAAGACTTGCCAATTAACACTATTATTTGGAATTGAATGCCTAACAACCACTTTGACATACCATTGTCTTTCAATATTGCTTACCTCATCTAGGATGTAAAATTGAGCATCCAAGGCAGCCAACCTATCTGCTTCCTTATTCTGATTACTAGGCACGAATAGTAGATTAAAAGCATCAAATTCTTCAATTAAGTCCCATATCCTATGCTTATACATTTTAAGGACATCATTCTTAGTCACATTGACACCTATTACCTGATTTACCACTAGCTCACTATTCCCAAATACTTGCAAACACTTCACATTTCTTTTTTTAGCCCATTCCAATCCATGTGAAAGTGACTCATATTCAGTTGCATTATTAGTACAGTTGAAAGAAAATCTAAAATCTGAAAAGTATTTTTTACCTTCAGGAGAGGTCAACATAGCACCACCTCTGGAACCAACCTTTCTTCATGAGCCATCAAAATAGAGTTGCCCTAATTCATTGCTCTGTTGTTCACCTTGCTGATTGGACAACTGATTGTCACCTTTTTTAAGATTGGGGACAACAACACCCTCTTCATGGATCATGTAGATACCAAGATCTAACTCTTCCATATGCTTGAATGGATCTTCCTCATCATTCTCTACTTCCCATTCATCTAATACTACATCAGGTATCCCTTCTATTGAGTTTTTTGGATCTTGGATATTGGGTTGTTCATCAAGTTTTTGTATAGACAAATTTGCATTAACAACACTTGGGATGTATGGTTCTATATGATCATTAGCTAACAATTTTGATTTTATGGTCACTTTGGTACCATATCTTGTTCTAAAGAACATGTGTGACCAATCAGAAGACAAATTCCCACCCAACTTGGCTGTGAAATCTCTGGACAAGCATAAAGCAAATTGAGGCGGAAGATCTATGATGTAGACATCTTGTGGAATTGAGAAGTTTGGGCATGCATGCAATATGAGACCCAAATTTTTAATCACACCTACTATGTTTAGTGTTGTCCCATCTAGTTGGACTACCCCTTTTGAAAGAGGCTCATATATCAAACCCAACCTATTTGGCATGACAAAACTACTTGCACCTGAATCAATCATACAATTATGCACTAGATTCTAGCCTATGATCAAAGTCAGATAAAAAGGAGGGGGTTTAATCTTTTGTGTTTGTTGTTCATCCTTCTTTTCTTGAGGGGCTTTGGATAAGACAACTTTTGGTTTCTCATTAGGAATCTCTTGTGACAAAGAGAGGTTAGACAAGGCATTTTTAAGCAAATCCTTTTGCCTTGGGAGAGCTAAGGAATCCCACATTGAGACACTGACATGTGTCTTTTTCAATTGATCCAAAATGTAAAATGGACTTGTACTAACCTTCTGTTGTCCTCTTTTAATAGCAACATCCTCTTGCACTTGTGTTGTTTGTAATTAGCCTCTTGGCTGATCCTTGTTGACCACTAGTTGCCCTTTTGGTAGGGTTTGTGTATTCTGAGTAGGTTGAGGTTCAGGTGGTGCTTGTTGGCTTGTAGAAGCCTGATTGGTGTCTTTACCAACTTGTTGTCCTATATCAATGGCCCTCTTTTTGGACCATGTATTGGCTACAGTAGAAGTGTAGGACTGATTCTGAGCTTGTCGCTGGTTCACTCCACATAATTCTTCACCTTGACAATTGACCAAGGTGACATCCAGGCCTTGTTCAGAATGAGAAACTTGCTGATCATGAGTCCCAAGAGTGCTATCCTCTGAGACAACAATATTATTTTGAACCATGAGTGCTTGATGTAGCATACCATTTGAACAAGTGGTCTGATTATGAGGTCGGTTACAAGGATGACACCAATCATAATCCGATGCCATGTTGTTTTGAGTTGGGACAATATCTCTAGATGTGCTAGTAGTGTTGGGATTGTAAGGTATATAGGATCTTTGGTTATAATTTCTTCTTTGACCCTAAGGGTCAACTTGATAAGGAGGTTCGTTCTGTTGGCTATTCTAATAAGGGGCTTGATAAGGCTTGGTGTTCTGGGAAACTTGCTTCTCAATATTGGTCATTTTGTTCCCAGAACCTTGGAACATGGTCTTCATCTCATTTTTAAACTCCTGAAACTCTTGATTTGGGAGTGTGACAGTATTTGCTTGGGCTGCAACTTGATAATTCAATGCTGGTAAAGGTGGGACAACAACTAGAGGAGGCTCTAAAAGAGGTATGATAGGCTGTTTTTCTGAAAATATGGGCATTGGGGGCCTAGGGGCTATTTTACTAGCCTGAATTAGATAGTTTTCTGCTCTAATAGCAAAATCAAATGCATTTGGTAGAGTATTTGCACCCATAGACTGAATCATGACTGAAATGTCACTATTAAGGGCCCTAAGATAAGATAGAAATGCATGTGCAGGAGTAGGCCTTACCATGACATGGATTCTACTCCAAGTCTTCTGGAAATGAAAATTGAAGTCGGTCATTTTCTCTTGAGGGGCTCTCTTTATGGTACTCAGTTGTTCTAATAGTGACAAATGGTCAGATTTGTCCTCAAATTGTGAATTTAATCTGTCACCCAGCTGATCCCCAGTAGCAATTGAGTTTACAGGTAGTCCTTTGAACCACTGAAGCGCTTTCCCTTTAAATGAGGTAGCCAAGAGTTTGATTGCAACATTCTCTTGTGTGATATGATGTACACCACACAATGAAACTACATCCTTTATATGTTCGATGGGAGTGGTTTGATCTTCTCCTTTGAAAAAAGGTAGGCTTTTCAATGCTGCTACATGAATATCATCATAATGTGTAAGATTTAAAGGGTTGCCTTGATTGAAAGGTACAAAAGGCTGAGCTCTTGGCAGAGCCATTGGAATAACAAGTGAATTTACTTGTGCTTGAGATGAGGAGTTTGAAAACAAAGGATTATTGTAGGTTGTAACTGGAGGTTGAATAATGGGAGGAGTAGGCAAAACTGGAACTGATGAATTAGAAGGGTTTGATGGATTTGAAACCTTCTTTGCTACCTTACCCTTCCTCTTTGGTGGTAATAGATGAGAATGCTCAACAGGGTCTTTACTTGATCTAGTTTGAATCTTTCTCATAAGCTACAATGTCATTGAATCTTGCATAGAAACCAAGAAAATGAGTCGCCAAGTATGAAAATTATTGCCTCTGAAAGCTAGAATTGTTGCTTCTCACACCAAAACAACAACAAGAATGGATATTTTTTGAGCTGAGATAGCTCAAACGTGTCCCATTGGGCATGCCAAAAACTGTTATCACTCAAATTGCACCCGTAATGCACAAGCTGAAAGCTCAAGCAATTTGGTGACATATGGGATAATTCACAGGCTTGTGGGTTGCCTATATTGAGAATTAACCTCCAGGTGAAGGGTTGGTTCCCTATGAAAACTCTAAATTCTTTACCAAGAAAAAGGATAGGAATTAAAAATAAAACTCAAATGACTTTGTAAATGCTAAACTAAGGTGATGCACCAATATGATATCTCAGAATGATAGAAATACACTCCTAAAAACACCAATCTGCACAAATAGACTTTTGGTTCACAACACATAAATATTTCATGCAAAGGATTTAAACTCAAAAAATTGAAAGGAAATAAAAACTTTCACAATCAACCAAATGAATCAATTAATCACAATGCACAACCTGTGATTTATAAATGAGATAAAAACTTTAAAGGTCATCTAGACAATAACACAATAAACTAACTCTCAATCATGAATAAAAAATGAACTCAAAAGATATAAGGCATAAGCTGATGATTTTATTCAGTATTCTGTCATAAAACTGCACACGAGCTACAAGAATGAATTCTCTGCCAAGAAACAACAAGAGAATGATCAAGAACTAGTGAAAAAAGATTAAAAAAAATTCAGTTTATACAAAAAGCCTTCCAAAAGGCAAAGGAAAGATGACTCCAAATCAACTGAAGATGAACCCCACTGAAAATATCCTCTCTAAAGATTGATCCTCGAGCAGAAAAGAAAAGCCACCAAAATAGGCTTCAAAACATGCAAAAATGTGGGTAACTCAGCTTAAACTCTTGGTCAACTAAAGATTGACCCATGTGGCACTCAAAATCATAAGAAAAACTCATGCAAACCTGTACTCAAGCTCAAATCAGACCTCAAACTGCATGATGACTTCTCCTCATGATGAGTTCAATCTTTTAGCATGTATGCATTCTAGGAAAATTTCTAAAATAAATAACTAAGACACATTTATAGTAAACACTAAGTGGATTCATAATTTATCCAACTTAGATATATATTTTACAATTTTTCATATTGTGTCTACATGCTAAAGACCAAACTCAAAGTGCCTATTAAGATGCTAATGTTAATTATCTTCCTATATATGTGTGTGAAAATAATTAATAATAATAATAATGAATTAATATACTAATATTGGCTCATGATTTGTTGTTTTAATTGCCAATATTAATATATTAATTAATAATTTACATATAATAAAAGAAAGCATCTCTTACAAAAATTAAGTCTTAAAAGACTTAAGAGTTTTAAAGCCACCCCACGGCTGAGTCATCATATCATGTAAAATCTTATTCTTTTAAAAAAACCTAAGTGAAGTAAAAAGGGTTTTCAAACCCTAAAATTGCTCATTCGAACACTTGTTGTTTGTAATTGACCTCACGGGAAGCCTGACTGCCATGCTTGGAGAAGTAGTGGTTTTACTGGTTGTATGGGCTTGAATGGGTTGCAAGGCTAGAGTTTCAGACAGTTACTGGGTCTTCTTTGACAGGTACTCTGCGCATTGCATCTTAAGTGCTATGTTTTGTTGTTCATGCAATAATTTTTGGTTTCCTTTGTGCTTTTTCTAAAAAAAATGAGTGTGCAAAATAGCACAACATGCATATAGATCTGTATTTTCTAATTTATGGGTTTCTTATGAAAGAATAGATCCTCTCTCTGTTTATTTCTCCTTCAAACCCTAAAGAGCATTTGGGTTTTTAGCTTGAAGTAGTATTATGTTTTTCTTACTTCTGATCTACATATTTAGAGGCCACTTCATGGTTGAAGCATTGAATATTTGGCATTTCACTATTATAAGAACTCGATTTATCGTTGTTTTGTGAAATATATGAGCAGAAACCCTTGAAGAAAAATAGGTTCATATTTTGTTTTGTTTTCTCAAAAACCCTAAGGCCAAACCTCATTGCCAAAATTTGTGATTATGAAATACACGGTTTGAAAAACAACCTAGAATGTATTATCTACTATGATTATTCTATGGAATTTTTTGCACAGCTACAGTCACCTTTCATTTTGATGGTTGTATTTCTCAGAAAAATCATTTGACTTAAAAGAACAACAACATCTAAGTTGCAGTCGTGCCACTGTCTCATCGGATTTTGACATTATTCTTGAAAAACTGCAAATAGTAGAGCTTTATTTTGCCATAGATGTTTGAAGCTCACTGTAACATATATATGTAGATGCACACTGTTGTTTTATCTTTACTGCATATTTGAAAATTGTATATGCTACATTTTTGTCCTTCCTGTCATGTTTTGGATAGTGACATGTTTTTGTTACTCCTTGTCTTAGATTACTTGCATGTTGGGCTCAACCCTTGTGGGAGCCCATTTTACCCCACATGCATAATTCATAAATTGGCATCAAGACTTTTCCTATGCCTGCACAATGAACAAACATATTATCAAAAACATGATGAAGCTGAAAGCTTCAGTGAATTTGAACTCCTTCTTTTTCCCTTCTGATCTTGATGATTAAACACTTAATGGATGCCTCTGATGACTATATGTGATATGTCTAATTGTGATGTAGAAGTGAAGATGGCATATGTTTCATCATTGCTTGGATTTTTTTCTCTAACCTTTTCTCTTTTATCATTTTTGCAAGACTAGGAAAACCTAGAGCTGCCTTCTTTGAGATGTTCAACCATAGCTAGAGGAAGACAAAAGTTTAGATATCATTGCACAGGCAATGATGGAACACTTCCCTTCTGTCTTTTTTTATTACAGTTAGCTATACCATTTACATTTATCAAATGTATTATTTGCTTGTGTTATACATTATGAATCAAATGAGGCTAATCCCACGACTTGTGTGGGACTTTGATTTTTACATTATGAATACAAATACAAAATTTACGCAAATGTAGAATATTCTTTTTCTTTTATGTATTTGCACAAAAACTGAAAATAACAATTGTAATCAAATCTAGATCAATGATGTTCAGTAGAAAATTTGTGTACCTTTTCAATATGAATGAATGAAATTCAGCTCTACCTGTTTGAGTCATGATGAAAATAGGTAACAAACATAATTCATTTTTAGTAGATATTAAAGATTGTACATAGAATATTTTCCATTTAAAATTTTGTCGATGATTTAGAAAAAGAAGATTAAATATTATTTATTAAAATCATTACGAGGAATATAATTCACATATTCTCTATAAAATAAGTATAATATGCTATTTAGAAACTTATCAATAATGACATGGTCTCAATTGCAAATGTCTTGGGATCCGAATTTCTCTTTCGGCATTGGATTCTTGGATTCGTCATTCATGGTAGGTTGAGGGTGAGATGGAGATATTGTTGGTTGTGAATAGTTACTTTATGGTCATTTTTTCTAGCATAGCTGATAGGAACTGTGTTTTTGAGGGAGGGCCCTATTTTTATAGCCATGTGGGTTTCTTCTTAAAACCTTGACATGTGGGTTTCAATTCAGCTGAACAATTACCTTCAAGGGTTCATGTTTGGGTTTGTCTACCTCGCCTTCCATTAGAGTTTTGGAGAGAGGATATTTTGCAATGGATTGTTGCTCTGCTGGGAAAATTGGCTGCAGTTTCCCAAAAAACCCTAGATAGAAAGGTAATTTCTTTTGTCTGTATTTGTGTTGAGATTGACTTGAATAATCCCTTGTCGAATTCTTTGGAAATTTATCTGCTCTTTGTCTTGGGTCCAACAGTTAGATTATGAGTCTATTCCTTTTCACTATCGGATTTGCCATGAGTATGGTCATCTTCAAAGGCAATGTCATAGGGTTAATAAATCTTCAAGTTATAATAATTCTTCTTTTTCACTGGCATCAAATTTGGATAAGGGGGAGAAAGGAAAGTTCCCTATGGTGGAGAGTGGCTCAGATAAGGATGGTTTTGTTCCTGTGAAACCTTGGGAAAAGGGGCAGGGATAAAAGAGGTCCTTTAGGGATAGACAAACTAATGAGGGATTCGACCAGTTTGAGGTGTTGGATTCCTTGGCTTTGGTTAAAGGGAACCCAGTTGATGTTTCCTCAGGGGCTATTGTTATGAGGACTGATTTTGTTCAGAGGCAGGGGATAGTTTAGGATCTTCTACCTTCGCAAGGCCCACAAAACTCTCAGGGGTCTTCAATCGGTCAGGTTCTAAATGATTCAGGTGAGGATGGAGATCTTATGTGGGATAATATGGTTTTGGCATATTTGACTAAGGAGGTGTTGGCATCTGGTAGAGGTAAAGAGTATTCTCAGACTTTAGGTTTGCAACAATATCCCCTTAAGAAGGGTTCCTTTGTGAACTCTTCTAATAGTGGTCACAAAAAGGATCAGGAGAAAATTAAAGTTGGTGGAGAGTTGTTGGTGGAATCTAGGTCTGTCAAACCCATTGAGACTCACTTTTCCCAACCTCTTCAATGATCATTCTCTCTTGGAATGTATGGGGGTTGAATAACATCCCTAGACAAAAGGTTATTTGTGATTTGGTTGTAGTCCATTCTTTGGATATGTTTTGCATCTAGGAGACTAAGCTTTCAGTTGACTCTATGCTTTAGTGTGCCTCCAGTATTTGGTGCTATGGTCAGTGCTAGTGCATTGGTTCCCAGGGGTGTTCTAGTGCTTTGGCCTTTTTTGGGATCCAAGGAAGATTGTACCACTTTGGTGGATCTTGAGTCAATCTACTCTATCCCTAGTCACCTCTAGTTTTGAATTTGAGGAGCTTATTATGGTTATTAATGTTTAAGCTCCTATTGATATCAGGGGGAAAACTCGGATTTGGTCTCATCTAAGGTATGTGAGATCTTGTGCTCCTTATCTTCCATGGGTCTTAGCTAGTGATTTCAATTCAGTTTTGAGTTTGGAGGAGAAGCAAGGAGGATTTGATCTATTGGGTCCTTTTGATCTCTTTCGTGCGAATGTGGAATCCCTTGGTTTAGTTTATATCAAACTTTTTAATGGGGTATTTACTTGGAATAATAGATGGAGTGGGGAGGAAGCTATTTCTGAATGGCTTGACAGGTTTCTTGTTTCTTCTTTTTGGGTGGGCAGGAACTTGTCTTATAGCTTTGATATTTTTTATTGGAGGGATTCTAATCATTGACTAATTAAATTTGTGGCAACTTCTTTTACAGCCCCTAAGAATCCTCCTTTTAAGTTTCAACTTATTTGGCTTCAGGATTATTCTTTACATGATCTTGTGGCCCAATGGTGGAAAGGTGGAGGCCCTACTTATGGTACTGCTATGTACTCCTTTGTTAAGAAACTACAATATGTCAAATATCATCTTAAGTAATGGAATCGGTGGTATTTTAGTAACCTTCGAGCTATGAAGAGGAATGCTCAAGAGTGCCTTGATGTGATTACTCGCCAAATTCAGGATTGTGGTTTTTTGGATGCTTTAGGAAGAGCTGAATCTCAAGCTATGAGAGAAGTGGAGGAATGGGAACTTCGTAAGGGGATTTCCTATAAGCAAAAGGCTTAGATTGATTGGCTTGAGGAAGGGGATAGGAATACTACTTTCTTCCATCATTTGATGCAGGCTCATCGAAATAGGATTTATGTTTCAACTCTGGTTAATTCTGAAGGTCTTCACCTATCTTCTTCATAGGCCTTGTCTCAGGAGGCTACACAATTTTATTCTACTCTCTTTTCTAAAGATTATCCTCCTATAGAGGCTGAGGAAAATTTGATCCTTGCTTGTATCCCTTCCCTGGTCAATAATGAGATGAATGATTCCCTCATTCATTTGATATCTTTATGTGAATTGGAAAAGGTTGTTTTTGCCATGAATAGAGGCAAAGCTCCAAGCCTAGATGGATTTCCAATAGAATTTTTTAAGGAATTCTAGGATATTATTAATTTGGGTTTGTTGGAGGTTGCTCTGAAATCTCTTCGCAGTAAACAAATGTTGATGGCTTTGAACTCTACTTTACTTTTTCTCATTCCTAAAAAAGATGGCGTCGACCATCTAGATTTATTTAGACCTATTTCTCTTTGTAATGTGGTGTACAAAATCATTACTAAATTGATTGCAAAAAGGTTCAAAGGTTGTCTCCCTTCTTTGATCTCGAAGGAGCAAGGGGGTTAGACAAATTTTGGATGGGGTTGTGGTTTCCTCCAAAGTCATTCACGCTATGGTAACTTCCAAGGAGAAATCTTTGTTCATCAAATTGGATATGGCCAAAGCCTATGATAGGATTAAGTGGAATTTTTTTGTAAAAAGTTCTCCTAGCATTTGATTTAGTCTAGAGTGGCTCAATTACACAATGAGTTGTGATGCCTCTTCATCTTTCTCTATTATTATGAATGGTGAACCTTCTAAGCTCTTGGGGAATCTAGGGGCCTTCGTCAAGGTGATCCTCCTTCCCCCTATTTTTTTATTATTATGGTTGAGGGTCTTGGTAGACTCAGGTTTCCCAGGGCATGATTCATGGTTGGAGTTGGGACAATAGATTGCCAAGGCTCTCTCATCTTCAGTTTGTTGATGGCATTGCTCTTATGGGGATTTCTCATCTTTAGGAAGCTAATTATTTTAGATTGGCATTGGATACTTATCTTGCTACTTCGGGCCAGAAAATGAATGGGCATAAGTCTTCTATCTTATTTTTAAATACTCTTGGAGCTATTCCAAGTCCGGATTGCTCATATTTTGTGGTTTCGGATTGGATCTCTTCCCTTTATCTATTTAGGTATTCCTCTTACTGTCGGTAGGAAACTCAAAGATTCTTAGCAAAACTTTCTCGATAATTTGCATCGAAAGGTTACTCATCGAAATCATCGTTGGTTATCCATTACTACTAGAGTGACTCTTCTTCAATATGTCATTCAAGCCCTTCCTGTTTATAGGTGCTTTGTTCAAGAAGCTCCTATTTATTTCCTTAGGGAATTTGATGCTCTCTCACAACAGTTTCTTTGGAGTGGTAATTTGCAAACTATTAAGTGGATTTTAGTGAAGTGGGATTCTTTGTGTAGGAAAAGGAAGGAGGGGATCCTTGGTCTTTATTCTACAATTTTGAATGGGCAGTTTCTAGTTGCCAAGTTATATTGGTGTTGGTGTACTTGTTGGCATCAGATTTGTGTGTGTATTCTCACCCACAAGTATCTTAGAGGTGTTAACTTTCTCGATATTCCTCGATACCCTTTGGAGGGAAGAGGCTCTATAATCTGGCATACTCTAAAGATGGGGTCTCAGTTGGTTAAGAATGGTATTTTTTGGATCTATAATTTGGGTTCTAAGGCCCTTTTTTGGTTGGATTCTTGGGATAGTAATCCTCCTATCCTAACTATGTATCCACACCTCTAGCCCCTTTGTGATAATTTTACTGAGGTTGGTTGGGATAAGGTAGCTCATGATTTAGGCCAAGCCACTGGATTCAGATGGAAGCACTCTAATGAATGGCTACCAAGTGGATCAGAGGAGGATAGGACAAAGTTGGCTCAAATTCTTGCTTCTCATAAATGTAATTCCTTGCTTGGGCATGATATCTTAGTTTGTGGTAGTGATTCATTTGGAAAGCTCTCTATTTCCATGAGGTATGTGAGGCTTGATAAATAAATTTTTGGTGGCATAGAGGTTCGTTGGTGGAAACAGGTGTGGAACAAATTCTCTTGGCCCAAGTGCAACTTTTTCATGTGGTTGGTGGTCCAAAATCGATTTCTTAGGGATAATTTGTGGAAGTGTGGGTTCCAGGGTCCCTCGATGTGTGTTTTATGTCGTAATGTTGAGGAGAATGTCTCTCATCTCTTCTTCCAATGTTCCTTCTCCAAGGAAATTTGGCACTTCTGGTGGGGTGTTTGGAATCAAGCTTGCTGGCATGCGTCCTCTTTGGCTAATTTTTTTGATTGTTGGGGTAAGGCCCTAGTTAAGACTTCTTTTATTAAAGTTGTTTGATCTCTTGGACCTACCTTCATTATCTGGCATATTTGGTTGGAGAGGAATCACAAGATTTTCAAGATGTTAAGATGGTTGTCCAACATTTGTGCTGGAAAATTCTTCATTCTCTTGGTGAAACTATCTTAGCAAAGTGTGATTTAATTGAACATGTGGATCCAGGAGATGTTGTTTTTTGCAATCACCTCAGTCTTCCTCTTCAGGAAAATGTTCTGAGGGTTGTTGAATAGGTCATACAAAATAGATATTGATATTCTCTTCTAAAGATAAGCAGGGAGGGGTGTTGGTGCCCTTCTCCTTAGGGAGTTCTAAAAATAAACATTGATGGATCATCTCATGGAAAGCCTGGTCATGCTGGTATTAGTGGAGTTGGGCGACATAGTTCTGGTATTGTTTAGTTTATCTTTTTTGTCCACAAGGGCTTGCATTCTAACAATTTGATGGAGGCTCTTGCCATTTTATATGTTGTGGAGTGTAGTTGTGATCTTGAGTGGGGAAAGATCGTCTGTGAATCTGATTCTCAGGTGGTCGTGACTTTGTTGAACATGCAAAGGTTAGATGATGTTTGTTGGCATCTAGCTTTGGTTATTAAACATATTCTTCACTTGTATGTTTCCTTGGAATCTGTGACTTTTTATCATATCTCGACATAATGGAATGGAGTTGTGGATTGTTTGGCCAAATGGGCCTTTGATCAAATGTACAATTGGAATATTGTAGATAGGAGTCAATCACCCCCGAAACTATCTCAAAAGTTCAACCAATTAGTTGAGACTAACAGGGTTGTGTAATGCATGTGCTTTGTATTTCTTTTGTGTTTGAATATTTTTTTACCCCTTTTAAGTGTCAATATTTTAGGAGGAAATGTCGGGGCATGTTGAACTTTATAGGGGGAGTGACAACCTTAATTTTTTTTTTGTTTAGATCAATATCATTGAATTGAAATTAAAATTAAAATATTGCAGTTACTCAAACAAAAGAAATGTTACAACTATTTTCTATGAAGTGCTTTGTGTTTGGTCATAACGCATTATTGTTTTTTTTAAGATGTTAGTAACATTTATTTAGTACTATCCTTATCTATTGTACTTTGTTATTGGACTTGATCAACCCAATAACCTTGTTTATGAGCTTTATTATATAGTACAAGAGGACACTCATGTAGTCTAGAATGCATGATTATCATCTTGGAAAATATGTTGAAAATATAATGATGAGTGACTACATAGTATGGGATAGGCATGTCAGTCACTAGGTAAATGTTATGTCAACATAGGATGATACTTTTGCAGACCCTGCTCTCCACATTCTCCCAATGTCATTCACTAGGTAAATGTGATGGAAACAATTGTTTCAAGTATTATTTTTTTGAAATGTATTCTCCTTCTCTCCGTGTTTTGTCCATTGCAGATCCCTCCCTACCTGCGACTAAGCCTACGTCTGGCTTCATGGGCATTCTCCATTACGAGAGTGATGCACCTGATGAGGGTTGGGTGATTGTCGCTCCCCATACTATGGATGGTTTCTCTATTGAAACCCTTATGTTTGGTGTTGCGACTACTTCAACTCCTCTTACTGCAACTCCCATTGGTGATGTTGATGGTCTGGTGGGTCATCCTTTTGTTACTGTTATTGGTGAAGCTCCTTCCTTTGTTATTGTTCTGGGTGTTGAGGTTGGGGCTACTATTGCTAGTGCCAAGTTCCCTGTTATCCCTCTTGTGGTTGCTAAGCCCAGACCTCCTTTTGCTGGAAATCGTAGCTTTGCTCGTGTGGCCGGATCTGTTTCCCATCCTTCCAAGGGGGTTTGTCCTCTTCCTTGTGCCAAGACTTCCCCTATTGTGGTATGTGGCCGAGAGGTTGTGGAGAATGTTGATTTTTATCAACACATTACTTTGGTCTGCAGATTTGTTGGGTTTTGGCCTTCTCTTCCGGACCTTCATCGATGGGTGAGTGATTTTTGGAAGCCTTTAGTTGCTCATGGCATTGAGCTTTTCCCTTTTCCTAAAGGTTTTTTTTTTGCTTCTTTTACCTCTACTCTTTATCGTGATTTGGTTCTAGGAATGTTGTGGACTTGGGGGGATCACTCTCTCTCTATTAAGCCCTGGACTTCTTCCTTCAACCCCCTTACTAAATCTCTCTTTGTTCGTCCGGTTGGGGTCTGCCTCCCCAATCCCCCTCTCCATTTATGGGAGCCTTCTTACTTCGAGGCCATCGATAAATCCGTTGGCAGCTTCTTGAAGGTTGATGATGTCACGTTCTCAATGGGTCATTTTACCTTTGCTTGCCTATTAATTGATGTTAACATATCTCTGGTCCTCGCCAGGGATGTGGTTCTTATGGCTGGGGATAGGCCATGGACTCAACCACTGGATTATGAGGGCCTCCCCTTTCGTTGTCGAAGGTGCTTCTCAATGGGTCACTTAGCTTCAGACTATACTCTCTTGCTGTAGAGGTGCTACTAATTTGTGGAAGGATGCTACTGAAGAACACTTGACAATTAATGCTTCAGACTTTGTCTCGGTTGAATCCCCTCGAGATGAGGTGCCCCTTACTGCTGATGAAGCCTTTGCTGATGTTACTGCTGACATGGACTCTTCCACCCCTTGGCTCCTACATCTATTGATCCTGCTCCATAGCTTCGCTATTCTCCTAGTGATTTTTCTCTTGATGTTGTTCTACAACAATAGTTTGATGTTGTTCTACAACAATAGTCTGATGTTGTTCTACAACAACAGTCTAACAGTGACTCTGCGAGGTCTTCCCTGCCTGATTTTTCTTTGAATGTTCATAATGATAGTGTTTCCTGGACAATTTTTTGTCATAGGTGAAAGGGAAAATATACCCCCTTTTCCCAGCCCCGCCTTCATCAAGTTTTGGGTATTTCTCCCCACTCTTGAGTTGGGATGGGTTGTTGCAGGTTTGACAGGTTTGTTTGGGGTTTGCACCCCTACTTGGTCTATTTAAAATTGATAGCCTTTTGGCTATGTAAAGGGTCAGGGCCCTAGTTAACACTGCTTTATTAATCAAAAACATAGGATGATACTTTTAAATTTAATATTGAAGTTACATGTTAAAATATGATTTATATTAAAGAAAATAGAATGCATAATAAACTTATAAGAAATTTGTGTATATATAGTTCTCATCATAATTTTGATTTACAAAATAATTTTAGTTAGGATACTTGTGCAATTAAAATCAAGAAGAAAAGAATATAGATGAAGTACAAATATTTAGTGTTGGCATCCTCAATAATTGATTATGTATTTACTTGAGTTGTGATGTAGATAAATCTCATGCTACTGAGGACAACAACTAAATTACAAGGGGAGAATTGTTATGTGACTTTTTCTCCAAGAGAAGATAAATTTAGGAAATAACCCTTTTAGAACTAAAAAAATGGATAAATAAAGGATATTATAATCCTTTGGTTTAAATAATGTTTATGAAAAATCTCTTAAAAGAGAGGAATAATGATATAAATTAAAGGATAATTAAAGGTGACCTTTTGAAAAAGGTGTGATGGTTTGGAAACCACCCCTTAAAAGGTTATATAAATCATTTATGTGAGACTTGGAAGGGTGAATTGTGGAGATCACTCATGGGAAGAATAAGGTGGTGGCTTGATGGGCTATGGATATGGTAAAAAACATAGGAACTCAAATGGAACAAAGGAGTGAAGGTTAGGGTCATTGGTTGGCATGGGCACTGGAGAAGGGGTACACAATGTGTGTCCAACTTGGGGTACAGTGTACACTCGAGGGTGTCCTAGCTAGGGCTGCATGTTTTCACATTGTGAATGCATGCAAGGTTGTTTGTAAGAACTTGTTGTCCTGGAGTGCTTTATTATCTTAAAAGAGCTTGGCCCTGTGACTATTCCTCTGAATTCTAGATAATATGGTTGGCTCTATGTAAGAATCGGTTGCTCTAGGAAATGCACCATAGTAGTAAGGGTCAATACCACTAGAATCTCCTTGGAGTGAGAATGACCTTTCCAAGAACTTATGATACATGTAAGTGTTTTAAACTCTTCATAATAAAGGATAATATGAATATAATGTTTTTCATGATAATATGGTAGAGTTATGTGGTTGTGTTTTTTATCAATTAACTTTGTAATTATTACCAAATTATTACATGTTATATTTACATTGGTTATTTACATCTAATTTAATGACAATTACATTTTATAAATGATCTTAGGGTGTGTTCGGGATCATGAGGGTCCAAACTAGGCCCTTAAGTGGCAAACAAATTTCAGAAAATTGGAGTTAGGCAACTTGAGATAAAAATTTGAATAGTTTATCAACATAATTTGAAAAATATGTAACAACAAAATTTGTAGAAAATTGAATCTAGTTTCTAAGAAACTATTTTTTTGAAAAAATTTAAATCTATTTGGTGAAAAAATAAAATTTCAATGCAATAGTACTAAAATTTCAAGGAGAAATAAAAAATAGGTGTATGTTTGCGAAACATAAGTACAATCAAAACATAATATTTTTTTCTACAATTTTCAATATGAGTAAAGGACACATGTCCGAACGTGCCACATTTTTTGGGGGGCAAGGAAATAATTAATTATGAATTTTTTATTAGAACTTTTTAAAAATAAAAAACGTGTTTGTCTGCGCAGCATAACTCAGTCAAAAATCCATGAAATTCATTTTTTTAATTCCTATAGTAGACGAAGCATAGAATGTGCAACATTTTTTAGATTTAAAAAATGTTTAACCATGTTAAAGCTATAGATGTTTTTCAATCAGCCTATCAATCAAGACTTTAGACATAATGTATGTAAAAAATCAGAATGATTATTTATTAAATTCAAAATAAGGAAAAAAATTATATTGGTAGAAAGTTGATATTTTCCTTTAAAAACCCTTTTCGTTTCATCAATTTTGGGTTAAAAAAAGTCATCAACCACATCAGCGAATTTTGGAAAATTGAGAAAAACTTGAAAACACGTTTTTTGTGTTGACTTTCTAGGTTGGCACCTCCAAGACAAATCCCAAAACAATCACGAGAGAAATCCCAAGGATGCATATTTTTTATCAAAGAAACGAATATCCATTAATGAGGGATATCCATTAGTAACGAATATATGTTTAGAGCACTAGTTATTAACTTTCTTTTTAATAATTAATTTGTTATGTCAACTAAATAATTTGATAATTACTTTTTTAGTATATAATATATGACTCTCTCTCTCTCTCTCTCTCTCTCTCTCTCTCTCTCTCTCTCTCTCTCTCTCTCTCTCTCACACACACACACACACACACACACACACACACACACACACACACACACACACACACACACACACACACACACACACACACACACACACACACACCTAGATCTCTCTTATCTGACTTTCACTCTCCCTATGTCTCTACCTCAACCTCTACTTGTCTCTCTCTGGCTCTCTACATCTCCCCGTCTCTCTCTGGCTCTCTACATCTCCCCGTCTCTCTCTCTCTCTCTCTCTCTCTCTCTCTCTCTCTCTCTCTCTCTCTCTCTCTCTCTCTCTCCCCATCTCTCTCTCTCTCTCTCTCTCTCTCTCTCTCTCTCAGCTCTATATGTATTACTAAAATATAAAGATATTATTATATATTAAAAATTTACAAAATATTTATAATATGAAATAACAGATATCCATTATTAATGAATATTTGTTGTCTATTTCATTTTTTACTTAAAAAACCTTTGACGCCCTTTGTGATGCATTTGGCCCTGAAATTGGTTAATAAAAAATATTAGTTTGTTGCTCCATATAAAAAGGGACAAATTGACCATTTTGAGCATTCCAATGGTCCCCACATTCTTTTCTCTATCAAAAAACTCGTGATCAATGTCTATATCAAAGAAAATTCACCTTTTAGAGCACTTGTTTACACAAATCTCAAGCTTACAATCATTTTTTGAATCTTTGTGGCAAGTGCAAGTGTGGGTAGCAATCATTGAAAACAAAAATGCAAGATAAAACCTACAATAGAAGAAATTGAAGCTTATAGAGAAAGACATAGGAAGAAACGACAAGATATATCATATATTCATCAAGGTGCTCAATCTTCTTCCTTACTCATAATTGTTATTTCAAGTAAAGAGGAAATTGAATTTGAAAATGTGGAGAATGATATTCAAATTGAAAATGAAAATGTTGAAATTGTTAATGATAATGTTGAAATTGAAAATGAAAATGTTGAAATTGGTTTTGGAAATGTTGAAATTGAAAATAAAAATGTTGAAATTGTTAACAAAAATGTTGATATTGAAAATGAAAATGTTCAATGTTATGTATCGCCGAATTACATCAGAAGAGAAGATATTTGTGTGGAAGAAAGAGAAATTAAAAATCGAACACATTCAAGAACCCCAAAATGGTTAGTTGAAATTAATGAGAATATAATTGAAAATCTTAAAGGAAAGAGGTTAACTCAAACTATTTGGTTGTGGGCTACCAAAAATTTTGATGGACACTTTAGCAATAAGGCATTGACTGAACAACGTCAACTTTTTGTTCAATTTCTAAAGAAACAAAATATGACACCTTTGCTAGATAAGTTGAAGATTCGTGTGAATAAAAAATCTGAGAAAAATGTTATTATTGTCAAAAATACTTTCAATGTGCTCAATTCTATTGGAAAGACTAGTAAGATAAAAGATAAGAGAGATGCTCAAAGAGTAATCACAACCTCACTAGTAGGACATCATTTGAGGAAGGCTTGTTTATTGAGGCAAACTTGTCTTGACATGAACCTAAATCATAAAACATTGTCTAGATCACTTGGAAGAAGAACAAGAATAGATATTCCTCTTCAAAATGATACATGGGCTTTTAGTCAGAGGCTTCCACGTGTTGACAAGAAGCTAACTGAGAACATAAAGGATGAAATTCAACAATTTTGGGACTCTAATTCAAGAGTATCACCCAATGTGAAGGATGTTTTAAAGTTTAGAATTGGTAAGAAAGACCACACACCACATCCTAAACATTTCTTGGAATGTAGGCAAACAATTTGATACAAACAATTTTGTGAAAACACCCAACTTTGCAAATCACTAAAAGGGCTTTTGAATCTTGTAAGCCATTTTATTGTGTACCTCTTAAAATTTGTAATACATGTTGTAAATACCATGTAGAGTTTTCAATGTATCATGATTTATTATGCTATATTCATTCTACTTTGAATACTAATGAAATGTTGCAAGAGTGTGGTGCAATGCAACTCCCTAAGGCATCCAAGGACTTGTTAGATTTATTTTTATGTGCTAGAGATTTTGGTTATTCTTTTTTTATAAAAATGATTGATTAAATGAGAAGTGTTTACAATGTGGTGGGTTGTCAAAGTTTGTATCATGTTTTCATGAGGAAAACAAACATGAATTTTGAAATCAAATAGTTTGAAAAAAGAGGTGTGAGATAGTGAAATATGATTTGAAGAGTGGAGGTGAAGGTTCTCGATGTGAGTTGGTAACAAGAGAAATCAATGCCACTGATTTTATATCAGATTTTAAGAAAAATATTGTCTACAAGTATGGAAGGAATTGCCACAAGTATTGGTGGTTGGATGAGCAATTCAAGATGTGTAAGGAATATTTTCCAATTGGTGCTATTATATATGTGGTCAATGTTGTTGAAAACTACACAATGCAAGCACAAAATGAGGTACAGTCTCAATATTACAATTCAACTTAGGTTGCAATTTTTGTGCACATCACATATAGACATGCCCATGATGGCACAAAAGAGAATAGGAAGATAATAAGGGAGTACCATTTTTACATCAGTGATGACAGGTCTCATTCATTAGAGTATGTGCAAAATTGTTTTCATAATTTTTTTGAGTTCTTGCAGGAAAAAGATATTGCACTAGGTCAACATATCATTTGGTTGAGTAGAATGCATGTGAAGAGGGATGTACCTCATATATGAAGTTTTTTTGAGTTGGGGATGGAAAAGGGGAGCATGATGGAGCAGGTGCATGTGCGAAGAGATATCTAGTTAAGGAACAATTGAAGATTACAGGTGGTGCTACATTCACAGATGCATGTTCTATTGTTGACTATTGTAATCATGCATTATCATGAGGGACACTTGATTCACAAGGGCATAGGTTATTTTTCTTGGTTGATGAGGGTATAGTAGTAGATAGATTGGATTTTCAAACAATTAGAGAATCTTCAAAGATGCATTCATTTTGAAGCTCAGATGCAAGTACATGGACCATCTGGACAAGAGAGTTGGCTTGTTTTTATTACAATTACATCCAGTGTGAGTGGGATCGATGTGAGTCAAGTGATCAAGTAGATACATGGATTCTATAGTATCTAACTCCTTTATCTCAAGCTACATTCTCTTTACATGATGAAATGAAAAGTTCACTTGACTATGACAGTCTTTCAAATCTTGTACAACCTAGACATGTTTATGCAGTTGTTGCATCGAAAGGGAATGAAGAGATATTAGAATATTGGTTGGCATGATGTGTATGAGGAATCATAAGAAAACTAAACCAATGATATATGATGATGACTTCATGTATCCTATAAGTTTAGTTGTGGTTATTGGAACATGGTTGCGAATGTATATGATTAGGAAGGATGACATACCTATATTTGAAGACTATGAGAGACACAAAACCATTCTGATGTATTCACACAATATTATAGAAAACAAATGTTAATCTATTGAAGCATCATGCCAAACCAAGAACAAAATAACTATGGACAGTTAGTAGTGCAAATCAGGAAGCAATATTTTGTTGCATATTAGAGTTGTTGGAATGTGTTGTTGTCATTGGTGTCAACATATTCCTATGTTGCAGATAATTGGTTTGTTGTAGAGAGTTGGTTTGGGTGATCTGTTGTAGATGTGTTGATGAAGATTACTGGGGTTTTGAGATGCTTATCTCTTTGATTTAGTATGATTTTCAATGTTTTGGAAGGTGATTTGGTCAAGTTAGGTGATTTGGTGTTGTGGTTGGTTTTTCTATTGGTTCTATATTGCAAAGGTGATTTTTGGATTGTATTACTCCAGAATTGATTCTTTATGTGGTGCATATTTTAGAGAGTATTTGGGACATTTATGTGTGTCCCCAATTTAGGTGGTTCATGATTTGAAACTTCACAAGTGTATCTTTCAGTTTGTCAATGGGTGTTCTTGAGCTCTGGTGATGAAATAATGATGATTCTTGTTATCCAAGTTGTTGCAGTGATTGCGGTGGAATTCACATTGCTTGTTGATGTTCTCTGATCATTTCCTATGCATTTTGGTGGTCCGCATTGATCGTGGTGCGTGTTATTGAAGATTTTATTGGTCCGGTGGTATTCTTTGTGTTATACAACATATTCAGTGGTTTAGAGTGTTGCAGATGATCTTAGCAAATTATTTGGTGGTGTTGCACATTTGAGGATTTGATTTGGGTCCATGCTATTTATTTGCCAACATTGTATTGGTTTGGTTATTGATTTATGTATCATGTGATGTAATTTTTTTATTAGGTCTTAGGTGTTGAGACAACTTTGAGGTCAAGGTTGATGATTTGTATAAATAAGTGTTGTAATCATGTAATTTTTGTGTCTATGAGTGCTTGAGGTTGTATCTATGATTTGTAAGAGTATTGTATGTGCGAACAAGCGAATCTATCATTAGGAAGTGTGGAAGAGCAAAGAAGTTTTGTTGTGCAAATAGTGTGCTTAACTGGAACCGTGATCGGGAATTCGGAGATGTTATTCTTTTAGTTCATGTCAATCGAATTATTGTCTAATCTTTGTAAGGAAGTGTGCCTTCCCAGGGATGTTTCCCTTTGTTTTTTTGAGTAGTGAGCTCTAGGTAGTGTGCCTAAATGCATGTGCATTCCCCATTGTAATATTTACACATATTACTGTAGAGTATCATCATATTGTGGGTAGGTTCCCACTATGGTCTTTCCCTTAACCGGGTTTTCCACATAAAATATTTGTATGTTATGTGTGTTGTTGATGTGGTGTTTATCTTTTCTACTGTTGTTCTTGCTCAGATCTAAAGTTGAGGTTAATTTGGTTGAGTTTGGTGAAAACTGATTCATCCCCCCTGCCCCCCCTCTCAATTTTCTTTCATTATTGCTGCCAACAATTGGTATCAGAGCTAGATCCTTTGGAAGGATCTTGACTGCTTGAGGAGATCTAGGATGACAAATGATGTTTTCAAGGAGAGTTTGAGATTTGATGGAACTAATTACTCTATTTGGAAGAACCGGATGGAAGTTCACTTGAATTGTCTTGGAGAAGATTATTGGAAAATCACAAAGGATGTCTACAATGTTCCTCCAAATGGTCTTGTTATTGCAAGTGATATCAAGGATGTTGAATGTAATATAAGAGCTAAAGAAGCATTGTTGAGTACCATGACTGATCCAGAGATGACTAATGTGATGGGATTGCAGAATGCTCATGAGATTTGGGAGAAGCTAGAAACCTTGTATGAAGGAGATAAACATGTGAAATTTTCTAAATTGCAGAGCTTGAAAGGAAAGTATGAGTTGCTAAGAATGGGAGAAGATGATAATATTGCATCCTTTATGGCTAAAGTGAATGATCTTGTGTTGAACATCAGATGTGTCAGTGGAGTTCTTGAAGAAGATGAGATTGTACCTAAAGTGTTGAGATCTTTGCCTCTTGCTTATAAACAAAAAGTTGATGCTATTGATGAGATCCAGATTGTGACAACTGTGACAAGATATATGTTGGCTGGTGTAGACACCTAAAATTGTCCTCTATTAATTAAATAAATCTTTATTTATTTAATTATTTTATCCTAATTCTTCTATTAATTAAACAAATCTTTATTTATTTAATTAATTCATTTATCCTCTTCTAGCCTTATTTCTCATTTAAATAAATACTTTTATTTATATAAATTATCTTTTTCTTAAATTAAATAAATATCTTATTTATTTAATTGATCCCACTTCTTCTATTAATTAAATAAATCTTTATTTATTTAATTAATTCATTAGCCTTTTCTACCCATGACACATGTCATTCATCTCTTAATTCCTACACTACCTACCCTCTCATTATTTTCTTATTTCCTCTACCTAACCTCTAATCCTAGCTGACCATTTATCTTTTACACCTCTAAATATTATCCCTTCATTTCTTATAGTATCTTCTATATAAGGAGATGCTTCCTTCATTATCAACCCTAAATCCCTTCAAGCATTTTAGCATTCAAACTTTCATATGCGATCAAGCCTACATGCAACCACATTTCCATTCTTTGTTGAGCTCTTGTGCACACATAAAATCTGAGAGCAAATATATCAAGCAAGATCAATGGAGATAGGAAGAATGGAGATCCAAACCCTATTGGACATGTGATGGTATAATCTTTGTGATTTTGTTGATTCTCATTTGTCTTAGGTAATCTTCATATGTTATGGTTGATTTTTTTGTTGTTAGGCTAGGGTTTTGTGGTTGATTTTACTCAATCTTTCAATATTGTTTTTTCCATTTTTACCATAAAAATTTTGGCACACCAAGTAGGACTCTTGTCCCTTTTGCATTTAACATCTTTTGTTGCAGATTTTGTGTTTTTGAAGTTGCAGATCTGACATTTCCGACAACATTTCAATATTTTCATGTCTACACATATCAGAACCATGTTTTTTTAATTTTTGGCCGCATCTGTGACCTCTGTAATCGCATTTGCGTTTGACATTATTTTACTTTTTTTGCAGATTGCAGGGTCGCTTTTGTGTTCCTGAATCAAATATGTGAATATTTTGACCGCATTTCTGTTATGGGACCGCATCTTTTTTACCTAGGCACGTCTATAGGGGTTTTAGGCTCGTCTGTGATCATTAACCACATCTACGTTAGTTTAAATCACGTCTATGTTTTAGATTTTGCAATTTTTGGTTTTATTTCAAATTTCAAGGTTTTATTTCATCATTTGAATTTTAGATCTAGTTTATTTTGGGCTAACATCTTGTGATCTAGCTAACAAATTGGTGCAGCTTGTCCTTGAAGCAACACGTCTTGTTGAAGGCCCCTTTTCACAAAGTCTTTTGGATCTAAAATTTACCTAACTTGTGTGCTTGCAGGAGGGGTATTATTGCAAAACTACTAACAATTTTTTGTTCCGAAATTTTGACAAGGGTTTTTTTAATCTTTATTGTGTGTCTTATTTTCATAGATTACCAAACACTTCAATTCGTGCACTAAAATTGAACCAGTGTCTTTTGTGTCTTGAGAAATAGGCTCTTTTTGTTTAATCTCTAGAGCATGTCTCCCCGTGTGGTCATTAGGACTACTAGTGAGGAGAGAACGACCCAAGTTGTAGCGAGGAAAACCCACCTCTTCCAAAACACTATAAATAATTGTATCCATGGTGAAAGCCATGGGTAATGTGTGTTGATTAGTTCATACTGACACTATGTCTCCCCATAAACCCGTTTGATCAAATTTATTTGATTAGTTGTAGGGCGTAACCCCTACCGGATGGGAGCCTTTTGTATTTACAGAGCTCAAAGTGTTGCATGTATGGCCACATGAGTGGATGCCCTTACTACCACCTTTTTATTTGAGAAATCCAAAATCCTTCTAGTTGTTGGGGCAAGAGGTCGGACCTTTGGATCGGCCCACACACATACTGTTCTTAGTAGAGATACAAAGTTCGCCACAGGGAGTTTTGTGGGGATTGATGCTTGGCTGCCCTAGAGAAGTAAGTGCCGAGGGTGGAGCCAGTGGGGTCAAGCATCTAAGTATCTACTCTGAATAGCGTAGCCTCGGGTGAAATCCCATGTGGGATCAACAACTATTTTCCTAGCCAACCATAAGAATTGTGCTTGTCTTCTTTTGAACATTCAAACATTCAAGATCAAACATCAAAACATTGTGTCTTTTGTGTCTTCAAGGGTATGCAAAACATTTTTTACATCAAACAACACACTTTCTTTTGAGTCATTTTGAGTCTAAATACTTGCAAACATTGATTCCTCATCAACATTGTGTCCTCTTGTCACGAAAAACAGTCAAAAATTCAGATTTAATCACAACGACAACTTTACAAAATTGGAAAAATTGCACTTAGTTTCTGGAAATGCATCTATACATTGTTAAACAACATCTATTTCATTTAGCCGCGTCTATGAAGGGAAGAAAAGTGTTTGTGTTATTACAAGCAACATTGCATTTATAAAATCTCAGAAGCGCATCTACGCAGTTTTAAACAACATCTGTGTCATTTAACCACGTCTGTGAAGTTTTAGACTTATTGAGCTTCCTAGGTTATCTCTTCAGGTCTTCATCTAGCATTCAGTCTATTTTTGGGCATCACAAAGTTCATCATCGCTTTACACCTTGCATTACATTCACATTTGTCTAAACTAGAGTCAAAAGGTCACTTGCTTGTCCCCCATCTTACTTTGTCAACACAATACATACAACAACATTTTGCTAAGTGGTCCCTCACCAAGGTCTATCACCTTTGGGTTTCATTTGGTCTTACTTAGATTCAAGGTCAACTTACCTCATCAAGAGAATCTATCATCTCTTTGGAAGTCACACCTACTCTATTACATACATACTTGGTCTTACACTTTCGACATTGCAAGTACACTTCACATTCATTTACATTCCATCCAACTCTTGGTCTTCCATACTCTTTCCAATTTCATCTAATCTCACACATCTTGGTCAAGACCTAGTTCATGGTTGAAACCCGTTCCCAAAAATCTAGGAGAGAAGCTAAAGAGGCTCAAGAGTCTACAAACATGAGTGGCTATGAGTATGACAATGATATCTTTTTCAATTCTGATCATACTACATTACCTAACATGGGCATCTATAGAAACATTCAAAATGTTGAGAATATGGATAATACAAACAACAATGATACACATAATGACAATGTGGACAACATTTCAGTACATTCAACAGAAGTGGAAGACTCTATTATGGATCCCCATTTTAATAGATTTGTTGAGGAAATCATGAGAAGAGATAGACAATATTTCTTACAAGTGATGGCACAAAGTGGAGCTAAGATACCTCATGACTTTGACATGTCTCAAATAATAAAAAATCAACCTATGCAAGAAACTCAACTCAACATGGATCAAAGGAGGCCTATTAATGGAGGTACTAGAGGACCACGTTTCATGCCTGAGTCACCCTCATCTTTGTTTCAAAAACTTGAGGTCCCAAATACACATGGTCAAACTTATAATAGTCATCTACGCAGACCTTTATGGAAGTCTTATGCAGAAAAATATACTCAATCACATACCAATGCTAAGGACCAACCGAAAAAGCAATTGGATATCAAAAGGCATGCTCAAAATTTGGACACAAGGAAACCCCGTGTCAAATTTGGGGGAAACACACTAGAAAAAACTTATGACATGCCTATAGAGTATGGTATACATGGACAAAGAAGATATTCCATTCCTCATTATGACTCTATACCAAGTGGTTCCTATACGCAGCATCATTATAGACCTCCTCCATATGAACATGTTTATGATCAATACTATTCATATATGCAGGATGCTCCTCCTCCACCTGGTGGCTCAGGCATGGGATATGGTCCAAGAAGTTGATCTCCACCTAAGAACAATTTGGAACAACAAATAAAGGACTTACAAAATAAAATGGAGGACATTAATACACCAAAGCTAGCTTATACAATTAGAGACATATGTCCCTATCCATTTGACAAAAGCATTCCAATGCCTCCTTTCCCTACACATTTTATAACACATAAGTTTGATAAGTAAAGAGGCAAAGGAGACCCTAAGGCACATATAAGACAATTTTTCACAGCTTGCATTGAGGTAGCAGCGGAAGAAACATACTTGATGAGATTGTTCCCACAAAGCTTAGGTGATCAAGCTATGGAATGGTTCTCTCAACTTCCACCTGGAATTAATTCATGGGGTGATCTACCAAAAGCTTTTATCCAACATTTCTCATACAACATAGAGACAGACATATCAGTTACCACTTTGTGCAACACCAAGCAAAAGTATGGGGAGTCATTTTCATCATTCTTACAAAGATGGAGGAATTTAGCTAGTAGACGCTCTTGTGAAATTCCACAAAAACAAATGGTAGAGATGTTCACATAGAATGTCCACAGAGAAATTGGTTATGATTTAAGGAAAGCTTGTTTGTCCACTTTCAAGGACGTCCTTGAAAAAGGCTTAGTGATAGAGAAGGTCTTAATTGAGCAAGGAATCATTAAGATATTCAAAGAAAACAAAGAGGAATTTAAAGGAAAAGACAAGCCATGATTTTGGAACAAGAACAAGAACACAGTAAATGATGGTGTTGTCGATGCTAACACAGTGAGACCCAAAATCATTCTTTTTGGATTAAGTTCTACAAACAACCAAGTGAATACTCAAACAAATTCAAAACCATGAAGGAAATACACCCCATTGGGAGAACCACTTGAATCAACTTTCAAGAAGCTAGTGGAAAACAAGATAATAACAATTCCAGACAATCCTTCATATGAGCCAAAAGTCAAACCAAATTGGTGGAATGATGATGAGTACTATGAATATCACAAGAGCAAGGGACATAAAACAGGAAATTATCATCAGTTGAAGAACATTATACAAGATCTTATTGATAGAGGTGACATTGAGATCGAAGGACATTCATCCAATCAAGACCATGAGATGTTTAAGGAACCATTCCCTACACATCAAAGGGAAAATCCAAAGCCACAGATGAGCAAGACAACTATACAATAGCATCCTATAACTATGATTATCACATTTCGATGGACAATTATGTCTCTACCATTATCATAAAGGACAAAACACCTGAAAAATTCTACCCAAAGACCCAAAGTTGTCCTAAAAGGCATTGGACCTTATTTTGAATCTACCTTTGAATGTAATGTCACAACTCATCAAGGTAAAGTCACCCTGCAAAGTGCTCCAGCTAAAACCATCACTTCCTGAGCAACCAAACCTGAGTACGATCTGGTAGAACAATTAGGGAAGACACCCGTGCTTATCTCAATCCTATAATTGTTGTGTATCTCTCCTTCGCATAAAGCCATACTTGACAAAGTCCTAAGAGAAACTTATGTACCCACTGATCTGAACGTGGACCAGTTTCAAGCCATGGTGGCATACCTTTCCATTCCACATTCTCTTACATTCATCAAAGTTGACAATGCCTCCATAAGCCAACCACATAATGCACCTTTACACATTGAAGCCTTCCTACACAAACACCAAATAAAACGAGTCCTAATAGATGGAGGAGCAAGTCTGAACATTTGTACATTGAGCACTATTAAACAATTGGTATATTTTGAAAAAGCTATGAATGCTACAAACAAAATTACCATCAAATCATATGATGACAAAGAGTGCTCATCCAACGACATAGTCACTTTACCTCTAAGAGTTGGGCCAATTATGAAGGATGTGGTTTGTCAAGTCCTTGATTTAGATCTCACATATAAAATACTCTTGGGACGTCCATGGATTCATGAAATGGGAGTTGTTCCTTCAACATATCATCAATGTATCAAGTTTCCACACAATGGAGTTGAAGTTACCATCAAAGCAGATCCAAACCCATTCATATATTGCAACAATATGTGACCTAGATCAGAAATAACAATCCCAGTCAATTGAGAGGTTGTTCCTTCATCAGCATATGTTGATCCAGAATCCTTGAAAGCTTCTACATCAAAGCAAGGAGAGATAAAGAAAAACTTCAAGGTTAAAGACATGGGATGTGGTGAGTATATCTTTCATATTGATCAACTCCCACTATCTCCTAAGGTATTTAGTCGATAGGAACAATCTATAAACAATTTGCAAGAAATTGGGTGTAAACCACCTAGTGTTGTGACTACTAAGTCTGAATGCAAATCTCCTCTAGTGGTGCAAGCAACTCTTGATATCAATAGTCCTAAGAGTGGTTCCAACAAATAAGCTATTGAGTGTATCGCCAACCCTCTTGAGAACTCACATAGCCTTACCATTTCATCCACTCATTCCATTTCCACTCCGCTCCTAGACTTGGATCAATAAGAATTAGAAAAACCCTTACTTATTGGAGATCAAAAATCAAGCTTTGAAAAGAATAATCCAAAAGTCAAAAATCTAGAAAATTCCTTCAGTCCAAATCAAAATCCAAAGCTATTGGACTCTATAAAAATCAAATTCAAGGATAAAAATCCTATGAAGAAAAAAGAACAAGAGTTGATATCCCCTAATATCAAAATAATTGGGGGCAAAAGTTCTACAACTTTAAGTCAAAAAGAATACTTGTTGATCCTAAGTCTACATCATGCTATCCTACTTTCAATTATTTTCACAATCATAAGCCTTCATAACTCATCCACATGTTCTGCACATCCTTTCCTTTCTAGTGATACATCATGGACCTTTAATGGAGATTCCTCGAGGGACCTTTTTATCAGGGATGCCCAAACTTATTGAGGTGACACGCATATGGGCCTATGTAGTTCACACGCTAGTAATTCTATCTCAGTTCCTTTATCAAGGAAGACAGTCACTCGAGCTACACATCATTCAGTCAAGGAATGACACATGTAAAATCATAAGGTAAAGCCTCACACATTTGAGGTCGGTGACTTAGTTCTCAAGGAAAAATCTAAAAACTAGCAAGATCATAAGAAGAAGGGCAAGTTTGAACCAAACTGGCTTGGTCCTTACATCATTACAGTAGCCTATGGATCCCATGCATATCATCTCTCAACCCCAAAGGGTGAACCTTTGGAGGATCCTATCAACAGCATGCACCTCCGCCAGTTTTGCACATAGCTCTTTAGAGTATCCTAATTCAAAAATGCAAAAATATCATAAAACAAAAAAAATACAAAAAAATAAAAAAAATTCAAAAATACAAAAAAAATTTGAAAAATAAAAAATGTAAAACAGAAAAACATTTTGTCCAATGGTGAAAACCACTTCGGTGGCGCCCTGGGCAAGTACCATGGTGAAAACCGGGTCACCGACATCATGCGTAGAGACATTGCTCCTCCCTCCTTCAAGATTCAATCTCATCCTTCACTTTGCACACACTCACAACTTTTCCATCCATAATAAATCAGCTCCTATCTATGGCTAAGGCAAATCCTACGTCTAGTGATGGGTGTGGAACTAAGAGCATCACACATTCTAAGGAGTACAGTTTCTTTAAACTTACTTCAGTCTATCCATGCACAATCCACAATAAAGCAACATTTGCATCTCAGCTCTGCAATAAAGTTTTGCTTTCTTTACAATAAAGTATCAGTTTCATGGATTCAATCAATTTCAGATGAGACGCAAGTAGCAATGGACTTTCAAGAAAACAAATCTTTCAATAGACTCAGACTACATTATGGTTCAGTGCTATCTATCCTTTTGTGAATGAAAACATTATGACCACAATCAAATCAACTTATACAAGTGACAAGAGACACTAAACTTGAGGACTACTATGGATGTTGGTGTTGAGTCTTGGTTTTCTTGTGATTTTATTTTTTGGTGATATGTCTTTTAGCTTTTTCGGGATGACTCTGACTAGAGATTTTATCTCTAGGATGTCTTTGACTAGAAAGGCAAGAATGGGGTATCATCACCTATTTTTCTTTGTTGTTTGTGGATTATCTCTTAGTAATGCTATGACTTTTTCGAGGATATGAGGACACCATGAGTCTAGTGTGAACGGGGGCATTCCTTGTTTGTGACTATTTGATCTCCATGCAAACAGGTACAATGACTTTTTGAGTCGAACATATGCCTCGATTGTCATAACCTATTTTGTCATAATAAAGCTCAATGATGATAATAGCACAAGAAGCTCTTTCACTTCCATATCTTCTATCTTTCATCCCCCTTTCTTGATTGACCTCCATAGTCCTTCTTGAGTCCATGTAGCCCGCTATCACATGACTGAGTATAATGACACACCAAAAATGTTTGCATTTCATGTAGTTTGCACCTGCATTACCACATATTATCATTTCATACATACATATAGATATCACAATTGCACGATATCTTGCACACAACACATGTTAGCACATTTTACATTCTCATCATGTAAATAGTTATTTGCATTATCATATTCATCTGCATTTCATACATTCACATTTGCATCATGCATAACATATAAAACATAAAAGAACAAAAAATATTGTATTTCATCATGTACATATTTTCATCCATATCATAAAATCGTCATCATCAAACATATAGAAGCATCACATAGATACACATGCATATAGCTGCTGCAAAGATGAATCATCTCATATGTATATCAAAATCATAAGTGTCATGATACAATGATGTCAAAATACATATGGCTACAATCACCCGAAGGTACAAAATTGATACATAGGGAGCCCTCTAAGGCTATGATGAAATCCCTCCCTCGGAGCCAGTTGGCCTCGACGAGGTCTGAGCCTTGGAAGGACCCACCTCGAGATCATCTCTCCTACCCCCTCTATCTAGTGGTGGTGGATGACCCATGACCCCACCACTAGATGCCTGTCTCTTGTCTCTCCCTCCAGTGGTCATTGTAGTCTGCGATGGTCTCCAGAAGCTCCTAGCTCGATGATTTGGTGGCACCACTCCATAATACAGGTCTCTCTAGTAGGATATCTCCTCCCTTGCCCGCTGGACATTAGCGTATCTAGCCCCTATGTCCTCTAATGCCTATCTCCCTACCCTCAGTGTTGTCTCAGCCTCTATATAGCGCTAAATAGCTTGATCTCTCTCCCACTTAGTGTCCCTTAGCTATCTCCTGAGCCTAGCTATATCCCTCTCTAGATACTGGATCACATCTACCTATCCCTGGCAGATCTCCCTCAAGGATAGTAGCTCATCCTCCTCCTCTCTCCCCTCACCCTGACCCTGTGGTTGCTCCTGTGGCTGCTCCTGTCCCTGTCCCTGTCCCCGTCCCTAAACCTGTCTGGGAACTTGTGTTGTTGGCACCTATAAAGGCAATCCACCTCTACCCCTCACTACATGCATCTGGCTCTCCTCTTCACCCTCTCTCCTCTGAGCCATTCTTCTCTCTACCACTGTGCCCCACCTTCGTCGTCAGCCTCAGCCTCTGCCATCTCCACTATCATCTCCATCACCTCCACTATCTCCCTCTATCAGCTCCCTTGGATCCATCAGCCGTGGAAACGAATGCTCCACCCAATATGCAGTGTACTTTGCATCCATCCCTACATCCTCTACATCTGCCCATATGTCCCAAGGCATGGGAACCATCTCTAGAAGTTGTGTCACTGCTTGATCATACGACAATAATGGCCTCAAATGAACCTGATCCCTCACGGTCCGTGCATACATCTCTGACCCCTGTGGCATCCATTGTATCCTGTCGAACTACCTGCATACCCTATCTATCAACTGTCTCTCAATAATATATGGTGTCCTCCCTATTAGATACCTACTTCTGAATACATATGGAAGCTCCACTGCATCATCCTCCCACTCCTCACAGTCTAACTAAGGCCTCCATACCACACTATCTACCTCATCGATAACTTGACACCAATACTCCAGCCTCCCAATCTGTAGCTGTGAGGTAATCATATCATACAAATGTACATAACTATGCCCATGTCCCCTACCTCTAAAGTGTATCAGATGGGTAACTGGTAGATGCTCATATGCCCATACCTACAACAATGTCACTCTGCATCCCAATCTTGCTAATCTGTGATATACAAATTGATGTAGCTCATAATACAAGGGTGCCAGCAGACATGGCCCCCATGCAAACCTAGTATGCTCTGTCACCAATGTCTCCAGAGTCCTCCCCCATCCCACAACCAACCCTTGTGTCGACCTATCCGGATAGAGGAACCCACTGATCACTCTTGCCAACACTGTTGGTAATCTCAATCTTGTCGTTGTCATAGTGTCCCAAACCACATGTCCAACCCTCATCTCTAGTCCTGGATCCTAAAATACTCATCTCAATGCATCTATGTCTCCCTCTCGATCATAAGGAACTAACTCCCCAATGATCGGTATCCGCAATATCCTATATACATCCTCCAAGGTGACTGTCATCTCACCCATCAGCAAATGAAACATACATGTTTCTAAGTGCCATCTCTCAGCTAAAGCAGTCAGCAACCTCATATTCACCTGAAACTCAGGCACATACATAATATATCACAAGCCCATAGCCTCCATTGCTGCTCTATCCTTGAATGTCAGCTTCAGTCATAAACTCTGAGTCAAAGGGAGTCTCTCCCGTGACTCCAGCATTGGTAGGTCCTCCTGCAGTCAATCAAATCAACTGTGTCAATCCTAGTGGCATTCCATATTCATCACAAAGTGCTACTTTTTATCCTAGTGCTTATATCTATCATATGGCACTCTATCCTAGTGGTGCTCCCTGTTCAACACAAAGTGTTGCTTTTTATCCTAGTAGTACTCCCTGTTCATCACAAAGTGCTGCTTTTTATCCTAGTAATACTCCCTATTCATCACAAGGTGTTGCTTTTATCCTATCTTTTAGGGAACCTACTTGAGTGTATCCTCTTGAGTAGCTTATCCAATTGGCAACGTATGTTCTATCACATAATTGTCAATTTCAGCCTAATCCAGTTGACAACATATGTTCTATCACAGAATTGTCAATTTCTTTGGTACTCCCTGTTCATCACAAAGTGCCTCAATTTATCCTATCCTAGGGCCTCTGCTTGAGTGTATTCTCTTGAGTAATTTCCTGATTGCCAACATATGTTCTATCACAGAATTGTCAATCCTAGCCCTATCTGTTATACTAGTCTTCCCTAGAGGACCTGTTTGAGTGTATCCTCTCAATAGCTTATCCAATCGGCAGCGTATGTTTATCACAGAATTGTTGATTTGACCTTGAAGACATAAATGCGCCTGCAATGCACAGGCATGCTCGCATTTGACATGGATGTTATTACAATCATAGACACTCCTGACACCAATGCAGATGCGCCTAGCCTACCCAGACGCGCCTAGCACCAATGCAGACGCGCCTTAGTGTTTTTTACCCCTCTTGACATTTTTTTTGCAATCTACCTAGAGCGCATTTATTGTACTACCTAGCATGCATTTATAACAACAATTAATGCAACAAAGTACAAGGAGGTTTTGTGGTATGTACCGACTCTCCTGCATCTGTTGGCCTATGATATCGGTGAACGCGATCGAATCTATGCACCAATGCCATCACTGTTGAATGCTCTCTGCTCTCTCTGCACTCTGATTTCTTAGATTGTGGATGACAATGAGGATGTTTTCCCTCCTATTCTATCTTATAGACTACCCTATCCCTAGTCTCTCGAGTCAGTCTTCTTTATCCCATGACTCTGTCAATCCATCCTATCTTGTTAGCCCATTCTAACCTTTCTTTCTTATTGAGAGATTGTCTGTGATCTTTTCAAACATTTTCATCCAATCTCTCGAGGGGGCATACCATTCCCATCTTAGAGAAACTTTGTATCAGTTCATCTTATCTTCTTTGAAACAACGCAACAAGCTCCATTGTCTCAAAGAGGGGCAAAATGTAGACACCTAAAATTTTCCTCTATTAATTAAATAAATCTTTATTTATTTAATTAATTCATTTATCCTCTTCTAGCCTTATTTCTCATTTAAATAAATACTTTTATTTATTTAAATTATCTTTTTCCCAAATTAAATAAATATCTTATTTATTTAATTGATCCCACTTCTTCTATTAATTAAATAAATCTTTATTTATTTAATTAATTCATTAGCCTTTTCTACCCATGACACATGTCATTCATCTCTTAATTCCTACACTACCTACCCTCTCATTATTTTCTTATTTCCTCTACCTACCCTCTAATCCTAGCCGACCAATTATCTTTTACACCTCTTAATCTTATCCCTTCATTTCTTATAGTGTCTTCTATATAAGGAGATGCTTCCTTCATTATCAACCCTGAATCCCTTCAAGCAGTCTAGCATTCAAAGTTTCATATGCGATCAAGCCTAATTGCAACCACATTTTTGTTCTTTGTTGAGCTCTTGTGCACAGATAAAATATGAGAGCAAATATATCAAGAAAGATCAATGGAGATAGGAAGAATGGAGATCCAAACCCTATTGGAAATGTGATGGTATAATCTTTGTGATTTTGTTGATTCTCATTTGTCTTAGGTAATCTTCATATGTTATGGTGGATCTTTGTTGTTGTTAGGCTAGGGTTTTGTGGTTGAATCTATTCAGTCTTTCAATATTGTTGTTTCCATTTTTACCATAAACACCTGGTAAGCAAGCTGCTTTTGAATTGAGAGAATTTGATGAATCACATGGCAAAACTAAGATTGCATTTAAAACTACTATATCCAAGAAGTACAAGTATGATCTGGGAAAAAGTTCAACTAGGGTGTCCAGATATGAATGACAAATGAGAGAGATGGAAGAACAAGAAAGAGAGTTGGAAGATCTTGAAGCACTTATTGCCAGAAGATTGCCTAAGGGAGCCGGTAAGTATGAAGGGAATTTACCTTTGAAATGTTTTTCTTGCAATAAGATTGGTCATTTTGCTTCTAGGTGTTCTAAAAGAGTAGAAAAATTGTCAAAGTATGATAAGCCTTACAAGCTAACCAGAAGTATAGATATCAGAAGAAGTGTTATTATGATGTTGATGAAGTTGTAACAGATGAGGAGTCTGAGAAAGGGAATTTGTTGGCAGTGGGCCAGTGTCCCTCATGGGGATTTGTGACATGGTTTAACAGCCTCCTATGGCTTTTATAAGTCTAGTGGTTGTATCGAGCATTGACAGGTCGATATTTTGGTGCAATGGCAACCCTATCTTGTAACAGGTAGTATCAGAGCTTGGTCATAGGTTTAAATCACGTAGGTCATGGTGAGTGATGCTAGGAAGGGGATTGTTGGTAGTGGGACAACATGCCTCATAGGGATTCGCAACATGGTTTAACAACCTCCTATGGATTTTATAATTCTAGTGGTTGTATCAGGCATTGACAGGTCAATCTTTTGGTGCAACGACAACCCTAGCTTGTAACAGAATTCGGAAGATGAATTTGTGTTCATTTCTATCAAGGAAGATGATATGGTATCTATTGATTCTACAAGTTGTATTGTTGAAGAGAAAGCTTTGGCTGCTAAAATTGATGAGAAAGATGAATTATGGGTGATTGATAGTGGTTTTTCACATCATATGACAAGAGAGAAAGGTAAATTTGTGAATATGGAGAAGTATGATGGCGGTGTAGTGAGATTTGGAGACAACAAAGCGTGTGTAATCCATGGTAGAGGTTCTATTTCTCTTGATGATAAGTATAATACTGATGATATTTTATATATTGAAGGTTTGAAGCATAATATTTTGAGTGTTGGATAGATGGTTGATAAGGGATATGATTTACAATTCAAGAATGGTAAATGTAAGATCTTGAATAGCTCTGATATAGAGATTGCATCAGGTACTAAAACTAAAGGTAATATCTTTCATTTGAATGTTGGTGAGAAAAATTGTTTGATTTCTCAAATTGATGAGAGTTGGTTGTGGCATTGAATAATGTGTCATGTTGACTTTGTTGGCATAATTAAGATTAGTTCTACTCAAGTTGTTAGAGATATGCCTAAGATTGTTAAGCCTACTAATCTAGTATGCAAAGAATGTCAATTGGGAAAGTAAATAAGAATTTCATTCAAGAGAAAACTATATTCATCTAATGGGTTATTGGATCTTGTGCATACTGATTTATGTGGTCCTTCTAGAGTGAGAAGCTTGTAGGGAGACATATACTTTATGTTGCTAATTGATGACTATTCTAAGATGACATGGGTCACTTTTCTAAGGGATAAATCTAAATCACTGGAGAAATTCAAAATATTAAAAGCTAAAGTGGAGATAGAGACATGATTGAAGTTGAAGTGTCTAAGATCTGACAAAGGAGGAAACTTCACCTCTAGTGAGTTTAATTCCTTTTGTGAAGAGCATGGAA
The DNA here is from genome assembly GCF_030272615.1 of Cryptomeria japonica. Lineage (NCBI taxonomy): Eukaryota > Viridiplantae > Streptophyta > Pinopsida > Cupressales > Cupressaceae > Cryptomeria > Cryptomeria japonica. The sequence goes on along the minus strand of NC_081411.1, from coordinate 570,545,464 downwards.
TCTGAAGAAAGTTATCTGCTATGAGAACCCCTCAACAGAATGAAGTTGTTGAAAGGAAGAACATAACTATTTTGGATGCTACTAGAACTATGATGATTGAAGGAAATGTCTTGCATATCTATTGGAGAGAAGTTGTTAGCACTGTTGTATACACATTCAATCGGGTGCATATAAAAGGTGATTTTGGTAAGACCCCTTATGAGTTATGGTTTGGTCATGTTCCTATAGTTAGATATTTTAGAATCTTTGGAAGCAAATGTTATATCAAAAGAGATGAGGATATAGGAAAATTTGATGCAAGATGTGATGAAGGAATCTTTTTGGGATATTCTACTAAGAGAAAAGCCTACCAGTGTTACAACAAGAGACTGAGAAAAATAGTGGAAAGTGCAAATCTGAAAGTTGATGAGAGTCATGAAAAGAAAATCAAAGCATGTAGATATGAGTCAGATGATTAGGATGTTACTGCATAACAAGTGCAAAGTCTAAGCATGAAGCAGAGTGATCTAATAGAGATATTGAATGTTGTTGTCGGTGAAGAAGTTCAAGAGCTTGAAAATCATAACAATCAGAAGACACTGAGGTATGTAAGACTAAATCATTCAAAGAATCAGATTAATGGTGATAAAAATGAAGGTGTGATGACTAGGAGAACAATTGATGTTGAAGAGACATGTTTGATTTCTGAAATTGAGCCTAAAGATGTTGAAGCTTGTAAAGATGAAAAGTGATAACTCAATGATGAACGAATAGTACCAAACCGGTATTGAGAGGGGGGGGTGAATCAGTATAGACAAAATACAGACCTAAAACCAGTTCAACAGCAATCACTCCAAATGACTGGCAAACAGTGACACCGGTTTGAAACAAAGTGCAACCGGTAAAACTTAGAACAACTAAAACAATCATAAATCGGTTACTCACTGAGCTCTCCACTCAACTCAGAAATACACTACCATTTCACCCTTATGTATGACCAGATAATCTATCATCATATCTTCACAACAGCTAGTTCAACATGTTTTATTGACAAGCATAAAACACAGAACCATCATATGCTTAAGAGGTAATAACAAAGCATCACAAGATAAAAGCATCACACATGACACACATATTTTTCACGTGGAAACCCAACTGGGAAAAACCACAGTGGGGATGAATACCCACAAGCTTGTTGTTGAACTCTTTAGAAGTCCGCTCTGTTAGAAGCCTTGTCCAGTTAAAGACATTACAAAAGGTCCTGCCAGAAACCAATCCTATTAGAGATCACCCGGTTAAGGGATGGCTACAATACTCAGTTAAGGGTTAAACCCTGTTAAGGGTACATTGTTAGAGGATTTCAAGAAATCAATAGCTAAAGGATTTCCAGAGCTCTCTAGCTTTCCAGATCTCAATAACTTTGAGTTACCCTGTTAAGGGATTTATAGTAAGTCGGTTAAGGCTACCCTGTTAGGGGATTTTCCAACTATTGAGGTGGTTAGAGATCAACAAGTATTACAATGATTTGGTAACAGCACTCAATGCCAATGCAGATCCACTTAAGCTCCTCTTCACCTTCTACACTTACACTCTATAGATATCACTTCTCTCCTCTGGTCTGGGAAGGATCTCGTATCATTTCTCTTGGATACTCACACACAGCTTTTTGCCAACAACCTCTGAAAGAATCACAACATCAACCTTATAGGACAATAGATAGGTCGGTAGCATAAACCCTAAACCCTAGACCTGTTAGGTTAAGGAATTCAAACAGTTCAATCTTGATTGTTGATCATACTGTATTAAATGCAGCAGATCTTGAATAAATCTCAAGACATTCTCCATCATTCATTATCCACCGATTTCATGGCAGCTGATAATCCATCACACGTTTTCACTGTTTACAAACTTCGCACATTCCCGAGGTAGATAGGGATAGTCTTCTTCATGAAAGATCATTCATGCGTGCAAGGCTGACATGGCAACACAATCTGTTCTTTGTTATATTGCTTACTCATTACACAAAGATCACCAGTTGAGCCATACAGGCTTGAAGCACTTCAACCGGAAACCCTAAAGTTGAGACTACCAACCGATAGTCATACAACGTTTCCATGTGCCGGTTCCCATAACCATATGTCGGTTCATCTTGAACAAGCACACCACTTCACTTTGGCACAAATGTTGGTTCACAGTGTTATACCGGTTCTCACATATGTCGGTTCATACCTCCGGTTCATATCTCTTCAACATATTGACATCAATGACAACATACAATGTCATTATGTCCACATACCGGTTCACATAATGCCAACAATCTCCCCCTTTGGAATTGATGGCAATATTCAAAGATATCTCTCCGCTTCACATTTTCTCCCCCAATTTCTGTAGATATCTTCTCCGCTTGACATCTTCTCCCCCTTTGATAACAATGCCAAAGTGGAGGCACAAGCTTCTCGGTTCCATTATGTTGCTCCCCCTGAGGAGTAGCATCCTTCAACACATCAATCCTAAAGAAAGATTTGACTATGCAATACATGACTGATGTGGAGAATATACCTTTAGTTCACCTCTGAAGGGGTAGTAGCCCTAATTCACCTCTTAAGTGTGTAAATATAGTCTTTGGAAGAGGCTTGGTGAATATGTTTGCTAACTGCTCCTTACTGGACATATGCTCTAGCGCAATTTCTTTGTTTTGAACCTTTTCCCTTAAGAAATGATACTTAAGCTCAAAGTGCTTGGTTCTAGAATGTAAAACCAGATTCTTTGAAATATTGATAGCACTTGTGTTATCACAGAATATACTTACCGGTTAAGGTACAGGGATTTTGAAGCCTTTCAGTACATGCTTCATCCAAATTGTCTGAGTGCAGTTCATGAAAGCTACAACATACTCCGCTTCTGCTGTAGACTGAGAGATACAACTCTGCTTTTTACTCATCCATGAGACTAGTCTACCACCAAGGAAGAATGCACCACCGGTTGTGCTCTTTCGGTCATCTACATTACCAGCCCAATCAGCATCTGTGAACACTTTCAAGTTAAAGTCCTTGCTATATGGATACCACAATCCATAGTCAACAGTTCCCTTTAGATACCTAAGAATCTGCTTGACTGCAACCAAGTGGGATTCTCTTGGACTTTTTTGGAACCTTTCAGTAATGTCAACTGCATGTGCAATATCCAGTCTACTATGTATTACATAATGCAACTTACCAATCATTGATTGGTATTCCTTCTCATCAACCAATGCAGAGTAATCCTCTTTGGATAGTTTACAACCGGTCACCATCGGTGTACCAACCGGTTTGCTATCTTCCATGCCAAAGGTCTTCAACACCTCTTTGACATATTTGGACTAAGTGATAAATATTCCATCCTTCATCTGTTGAATCTGTAGTCCAATGAAGAACTTAATCTCCCCTATGAGTGACATCTCAAACTCTTCCTTCATCTCATCAGCAAACTCATGACTCATTGATGCAGGAGCATCTAGGAGGGCAAATGAACAAAGGAGGACACAAAGGACTAAGAGGAGTGATATGACATCACTAGAGGTCAATTGGAAGGTATTGAAGCCTATAATGGCCTATTGTAATGATGAATTTAATAAAATGTATAAAAGTCCTAAAGGTCCTGATAAAGGCCTTAGGACCAAAATGCAATGTAATTGGGTTAATGGTACCCTAGGAGTCTAGATAGGTTGAATAGGGTTCTAATATGATTTAATGGTCATCTCATGTCAAAATAATTTGATTAGGATAGGTTTTAGTTGATGAAATGCTTTAGAAATAAAGTTAGAAATTCAAATTTTGAATTCTAACGGCTAGTTACAGTTTTGGAGGGAAAGTGGTTTATGAGTTGTTTTGTCACTCTAATCACTCAAACTAATCAGATTTCAGTTTGGGAAGTTAGAGGAAGGATTTATAAATCTTTTTAATGCCATTTTGGCTGGGTTGGATGTACTGTACGGACATAGTACGGACAGAACAGTAAAATCAATAAAAACTAAGCATTTCTTGCATTTCCTTTGATTTTATTGATGGTTTATTGATTGGGAAGTGTTGTATGTTCATGGTGGAGACTCAAGGAATTTATGTATCAGTATTGAACATTTATTTGAATTCTTTAATAGAAAGTTTTGCTCAGATTTTGTTATTAGTGTTGACTGTCCTAAATTTTCTGAGTTTTTCATTAGCATTGAAGGCCCAAAATGCAATTTAGAGCCCTTCTATGGATGTAAGAATCTGATTATCATAGGAAAGGCTCTTCCTAACATGTATAATACATTTATAACCCTTATAACATGTTGGAGATGTGAAGTTGCAGGTGTACACCAAGAGTTTTGATTGGGAAAATGCATGGGTTTCATGCCATAGTTGTAGCAGTAGAGGATTGACCTTAAGGAGGGGTCATTTTTATGATTGAATCAGTGAATATATTCTAAATACATGGTGAATCAACCTTTGGCAGATTCTGGAAGTGATTGGAAGTGAGATTTCTAGAAAGCCCTAGTTGTAAGGTTGATTTAGTGAGGTTTTTGGTGTTTGGGTATCTAGGAGTGCAAACAAGACCTAATAACTAAAAAATCCTTGGTTTGGGAACATAATAAGAGACTTTACAAAATGGTTTAATCTGGTTGTGAGTTTGGAGGGTACTTCCTTCACAAAGTGGACATAATTAGCCCTCTTGGGGATTGAGGACAGCGGTTTTTTGAAGACTTTGTTCCAAAACAACCCTAGGAAAGACTTTGGGTGTTTGTAGGTGTGTATATGAGGCATCTAAATCAGTCATAACATTGGTCCATGTTTTGGGAAATGTGTGTGAAAAGAGTCAAAAACAGTCCAGCAGGCTACTAGGAAACTAGGCCTAGTGAAGGGCTAAAACTGGGTTTTTATAAGCTGATGAGTTGAGGGCTTGGTAACCTTGGAGACATGTTATTTGAATTTTTTTTTATGTTTTTGAAGGTGGAGGAAACACCTGGTTAAGGTGAAGTCAAGTTTGGAGCCTATTGAGGCATTGTGAGCACTTGAGACACCATTGAAGCATAGGGGTTTGGGTCCATATTATACTTAAGTCTGCAAGTTTGCAATTAGATCCTCCATCCTCTCCATCACTCATCTTTTAATCAAAACCAAAGATAATGTCATCAACAAATACCTCACAGATCAGGATCTGATCTCCTTCAGACTTCAAGTAGATATTGCTATCTTCACTTGTTCTTTCAAATCGAATCTTCACAAGATGGGAATGTAGGCACTCATACCATGCCATAGGTGCTTGCTTTAGACCATATAAGGCTTTATGTAGCCTACATACCATTTCATTGTCTTCAAATAGGGCAAACCCATTTGGTTGCTCAATATACACCTCCTCTTCAAGTACACCATTTAGGAATGCAGATTTTACATCCATTTGATATACTTTGAAGCCTTTAAAAGTTGCATATGCAAGAAGCATACAAACTCCTTCCAGTCTGGCTACAGGAGCAAAGGTTTCTCCATAGTCTTCTCCTTCTTCTTGAGCATATCCTTTGCACACCAATCTGGCTTTATTCCTAATCACTGTTCCATCCTCATTCAACTTGTTTCTGAACACCCATTTGGTGCCAATGACATTTTTATGCTCTAGTCTAGGTACCAAGGACCATGTACCATTTTTCTCTATCTGGTCAAGTTCCTCTTCCATTGCCCTTATCCAGTCTTCATCTTTATGAGCCTCTTTGAATGATTTAGGCTCAAATTTAGAGATCATACATGATTTTTCTCTGATCTTTCTTCTTGTAAGGATTCCTGCATCCTTATCTCCTATGATCTACTTAGGATCATGATTCAGCTTGACATACCGAGGAATGATCTTGACTGGTTCTTCTTGCTTTTCCTCTTCATCCTCATCTTCATTAGTATCAACATTCACCGATTCAAGGACACTGTTACTGGTACTTGGTTGACTGACAACCGGTTTATTTACAACTTACTCACTGTCAGTTTCCTCAGTTTTCTCAGAGGATTCATCAACTCTTACATTGATACTTTTCATAATTCTCTGAGTCCTATTGTTGTAACACTTGAGAGCTTTACTCTTGGTGGAATATCTTAGGAATATTCCCTCATCGCATTTAGCTTCAAATTTGCCTTGATGTTCACTCCTCTTGATGTAACATTTGCTACCAAATACCCTAAAGTGGCTAACCATAGGTGTCTTACCAGTCCAATACTCATAAGGAGTTTTTTCCTTACCTTTCTTGATGAGTACCTGGTTCATTGTGTAGACTGCAGTGCTCACCACTTCTCTCCAAAAGGTGTGAGCTACCTTTCCTTGAATCAACATGGTTCTAGCTGCTTCAACCATATTCCGGTTATTCCTCTTTGCTAGGCCATTTTGCTGTGGAGTCTGGGGGGTAGATAGTTGCCTCTTGATGCCAAATTCTTCACAATACTTGTTGAATTCACCGGAAGTGAATTCCCCTCCTTGATCAATTCTGAGACACTTGATCCTTTTACTGCTTTCCTTCTCCACTAATGCTCTGAAAGCTTTGAACTTCACAAAGGCTTCAAACTTGTCTTTCAAGAATGTAACCCACATCATTCTTGAGCAGTCATCAGTGAGAATCATTAAGTACCTATCACCCTGCACACTTCTAGTTTTGATAGGACCACACAAATCAGTATGCACAAGATCAAGCAAGTTGTCAGCAGTGAAAGATTTACCTTTAAAGGTTGAGGAAGACATTTTCCCCAATTGACACTCTCTGCACAAGGTATTATCCGGTTTGCTTAGCACCGGCAACCCTCTATCTGCCTTGATCTTACTAGCCTTCACAATGTTATCAAAGTTTACATGGCAGAATCTCCTATGCCATATCCAGCTATCATCAAACTTAGGCCATAAGACATGTACTTATATTTACATTCAGATGAAATAGGTTACCTTTGGTCTGCATGTCGGTGGCCACCAATTCACCATCTTTTCCTTTGATTCTACAAACTCCATTCTTGAATTCCAGAGTGAGGCCACTGTCATTTAGCTGGGCAACACTCAAAAGGTTGTGTCTGAGACCATCAACCCAGTACACATTGTCAGCACTGCTCTTTGCATTCAGAGAGATGGACCCTTTGCCTTTGACCATGCATGGTGTATCATTTCCAAAATGAACCACACCTCCATCATACTCCTCCAAGGATAGAAACTTGCTCTGGTCACCAGTCATATGGTGAGAACAGCCACTGTCAATGATCCACTCATTGGAATTATCAAACCGGGAGACAAGAGCCTTCTTGTCTGACACATCTTCTTTGATAGCAACAAACACAATATCTTCATTTTCTTCATCCTCTGATTCTTCATCTATGACACCTTCATCAACTGCCACAAAATAGTTTCTCCGGTTTCCTCCTTTGAATTTCCTGAACCTTTCTGGTTTGTCCTTGTTATCGCCATTAGGATAGTTTATAGCAATATGTCCTATCTAGTTACAAGAAAATCATTTCAAAGGTAGCTTACCTTTGTATTTATCGGTTCCTTTAGGAAGCTTCCTGGCAAGGAGAGCTTCAAATGCCATCAGAATCTCCTCATCATCCATTTCTCTGCTCTATCTAGGTTCACCACTAGTGCTAGCTTCTTTTCCTTTTCTAGATGGTGTAGAAGAGGCTTTAAAAGTTGATTCAGTCTTTTGAACACTGCCATCAAAACTATTTAGCTCATAGGCTGTCAACTTGGCTATGATGGAGTCCAAGGATACCTTAGTCTTGTCTATTGATCTTAGCTCCTAAATAGCAGCAACCCTTATTGCATAGACCGACAATAGGGATCTCAGGACTTTGCTTACCATAGTGGAATCTTCTATTTTACCACCTGCACTCTTGATTTCTCCAACAACTGTTTTGATTATTATTCCATACTGCTGAATGGTCTCACCTTCAACCATCCGCATATCTTCAAACTTCCCTCTCAGGCTTTCTTCCTTAGCCTGTTTTACATGTTCATCACCACCATAGATATTTTCAAGAGAATCCCATACCTCTTTGGGATTTACCTTGTCCTGAACATCAATAAACTCAATGTCAGATAGACTACTAAAAAGGGCTTCCATGACTTGCCCATTTTCTTGTATGTCTCTCTTTTGGTCATCGGTGAGAGTACCAGTAGGGACAACATAGACATTCTCAACATAACTCCAGTGTTGAGCACCCATGCTTCCGATGAATATCTTCATCCTATCTTTCCATATACCGAAATTTTCCTTGTTAAACTTTGGACCTTCCCTCTTCATCATTTGATTGGGATCTTTACCTCAAGCGGTTAAGCTTACAACACAGAGGACCTAGAGTGCTCTGATAACAATTGATAACTCAATGATGAACAAATAGTACCAAACCGGTACTGAGAGGGGGGGGTGAATAAGTACATACAAAATACAGACCTAAAACCGGTTCAGCAGCAATCACTCCAAATGACTGGCAAATAGTGACACTGGTTTGAAACATAGTGCAACCGATAAAACTCAGAACAACTAAAACAATCATAAACTAGTTACTCACTGTGCTCTCCACTCAACTCAGAACTACACTACCATTTCACCCTTATGTATGAACAGATAATCTATCATCATATATTCACAACAACTAGTTCAACATGTTTTATTAATAGGTATAAAACACAGAACCATCATATGCTTAAGAGGTAATAACAAAGCATCACAAGATAAAAACATCACACATGACACACATATTTTTTATGTGGAAACCCAACTGGGAAAAACCACAGTGGGGATGAATACCCACAAGCTTGTTGTTGAACTCTTTGGAAGTCTGCTCTGTAAGAAGCCTTGTCTGGTTAAAGACATTACAAAAGGTCTCGCTAGGAACCGATCCTGTTAGAGATCACCCGGTTAAGGGTTAAACCCTGTTAAGGGTACCTTGTTAGAGGATTTCAAGAACTCAATAGCTAAAGGATTTCCAGAGCTCTTTAGCTTTCTAGATCTCAATAACTTTGAGTTACCCTATTAAGGGATTTACAGCAAGTCGGTTAAGGTTACTCTGTTAGGGGATTTTCCAACTGTTGAGGTGGTTAGAGATCAACAGGTATTACAATGATTTGGTAACAACACTCAATGCCAATGCAGATCCGCTTAAGCTCCTCTTCACCTTCTACACTTACACTCTACAGATATCACTTCTCTCCTCTGGTCTGGGAAGGATCTCGTATCCCTTCTCTTGGATACTCACACACAGCTTTTTGCCAACAACCTCTGAAAGAATCACAGCATCGACCTTATAGGACAACAGATAGGTCGGTAGCATAAACCCTAAACCCTAGACCTATTAGGTTAAGGAATTCAAACAGTTCAATCCTGATCATTGATCATACTGTATTAAATGCAGTAGATCTTGAATAAATCTCAAGACATTCTCCATTGTTCATTATCCACCAATTTCATGGCGGCTGATAATCCATCACGCGTTTTCACCGTTTACAAACTTCGCACATTCCCGAGGTAGATAGGGATAGTCTTCTTCATGTAAGATCCTTCATGCGCTCAAGGCTGACGTGGCAACATGATCTATTCTTTGTTATACTACTTACTCATTACACAAAGATCACCGGTTGAACCATATAGGCTTGAAGCACTTCAACCGGAAACCCTAAAGTTGAGACTACCAACCGGTAGTCATACAACGCTTCCATGTGTCGGTTCCCATAGCCATATGCCGGTTCATCTTGAACAAGCACACCACTTCACTTTGGCACAAATGTTGGTTCACAGTGTTATACCGGTTCTCACATATGCCAGTTCATACCTCTTCAACATATTGGCATCAATGACAACATACAATGTCATTATGTCCACATACTGGTTCACATAATGCCAACAAAAAGTGGGTAAAAGCTATGGAAGAAGAGTTATATCAAATTGAGAAGAACAAAACATGGGAACTTGTTCTGAGACCTAAGGACAAGAATGTAATTGGTACTAAATGGGTGTTCTGGAATAAGCTGAATGAAAATGGAGAAGTTGTTAGAAATGAAGCAAGATTGGTATGTAAGGGATATTCACAAATGGAAGGCATTGATTTTTAGGAGACTTTTGCTTAGGTAGCTAAAATTAAAGTCGTTAGACTATTTCTTGCATATGTTACTCATAAGAAATTCAAGATATATCAGATGGATGTGAAGTTAGCCTTTTTCAATGGTGAATTGGAAAAGGAAGTCTACATTGAGCAACCAGATGGATTTTCATTGATAGATGAAGAAGACATGGTATGCAGATTGAAGAAAGAATTGTATGGTCTTAAACAAGCCCCTAGAGCTTGGTATGCTAGATTGGATAGGTATTTGATGAAGTTGGGATTCTGTAAAGGTACTTCTGATAGTAATTTGTAGTTCAAGATTGATAATGATAATATTTTGATTGTTGAAGTCGTTGTTGATGACATTATTTTTGGAGGAGATGATGATTTGAGTAACAAGTTTGTTGATGACTTGCAAAAAGAATTTGAGATGTCTTTGATAGGTGAGATGAAATTATTTTGGGATTGCAAATTACACAGACTAATAAAGGCATTTTCATATCTCAATCTAAGTATGTGAAGGAATTGTTGATGAAGTTTGTGTTAGATGATTTTAAACCTCTTGGAACTCCTATGGTGACTGGATACAAGATGACACAAGATGATGAATCTCTGAAGGCTAACCATACCCTGTATAGATATATGATTGGAGGACTACTATATTTGACTCAGACTAGACCTGACATTATGAATGTTGTATATCTTGTTGCAATATTTCAGGCTAATCCTAAGGAAAGTCATGTTACTGCTATGAAGAGGATATTTCAGATACTTGAAGGGAACAGTTGATTATGGTTTGTGGTATCCGAAGGATGATGATTTCACTTTAAATTCTTATAATAATTCTGATTGGGTAGGTGATGATGATGACCGGAAGAGCACTACCAGTGGAGCATTCTTTTTGGGAAAGAAGTTGGTCGCTTGGGAAAGTAAGCAACAAGATTCTATTTCTCTATCTACTGCAAAAGCTAAATACACTGTTGTTGCTAGCAACTATACTCAGGTAATTTGGATGAAGTATGTGATGAAGGCTATTAGAGTTGTTTATAATGAGCCTATTGTTATACATTGTGACAATTCTAGTGCTATCAATATTTCTAAGAATTCGGTGTTGCATTCTAAGACAAAACATATATCAACCAAGTTTCATTTCCTGAGAGAGAAGGTGAATGAGAAGGAAGTCATATTGAAGTATGTATCTACAAAGGAACAGATTGTAAATATATTTATGAAGCCTTTTCCTATAGATACATTTGTATATCTGAGAGAGAAGTTAGGGGTGATTTCCCCTCTTGGTGGAAACTAGATGTATTGAGTTGCATCGATTTGGTGGCATTCAATGTCTTATCTTGTTATTTGAATTGATGAGTGGGTGTTGCTGCTCTGGGGGAGTAGTCAGTGTGTGGTTCAATTGATCATATTTGTGAGTGTTTGTTCTAAATGAGAGAGATTATTAGAGTGAGAGAGTAATGAATTGTATGTGTCTTTGGCATTGTTGTCAAAGGGAGAGAGATGCATGTGAAAAATTGTCTTAATCTATCTGTTGTAGATGAGCTATGTGTGTATGATCTCAGGGGGAGATTGTTGGAGTTGTTTTATTTATTTCCATTGATTGTTTTTCACATTCATATGCTGCCATCAATGCCAAAGGGGGAGATTGTTGGATATTAGAGTTGTCGGAGTGTGTTGTTGTCATTGATGTCAACATATTCCTATGTTGCAGAGAGTTGATTTGGGTGATCTGTTGCAGATGTGCTGATGCAGATTAATGGGTTTTGAGATACTTATCTCTAGTTGATTCAGTATGAGTTTCATTGTTTTAGAAGGTGATTTGGTCAAGTTACATGATCCGATGTTGTGGTACGTTTTTCTATTGGTTTTGTATTACAGAGTTATGATTTTTGAATTGTATTGGTCCAAAATTGATTATTTATGTGGTGTGGATTTTGGAGAGTGTTTGGGATGTTCATGTGTATCCTCAATTTGGGTGGTTCATGATTTGAAACTTCACAAGTATATCTTTCAGTTTGTCAGTTGGTGTTCTTGAGCTTCGACGATGAAATAATAATGATACTTATTATCCGAGTTGTTGTGGTGATTGTGATGGAATTCATGTTGCTTGTTGATGCTCTCTGGTAGTGTCCTATGCATTTTGGTGGTGCGCGTTGATTGTGGTGCACATTATTGAATATTTTATTGGTCCAGTTGTATTCTTCGTGTTATGTGACATATTCAATGGTTTAGCGTGTTACGAATGATCTTGGCGAATTATTTGGTGGTGTTTCATGTTTGAGGATTTCATTTGGGTTCATTCTATGTCTTTTCCAAAATTGTATTGGTTCAATTATTAATTTATGTATCATGTGATGTAATTTTGTTATTTGGACATATGTGTTGAGCTGACCTTGAGGTTAAGGTTGATGATTTGAATAAATAAGTGTTGTAATCATGTAAGTTGTGTTTATGCGAGTGTCTGAGGTTATATCTATGATCTGTGAGAGTATTGTATGTGTGAACAAGCAAATATATCATTCACTAGTGTGGAAGAGCAGAGAAGTGTTGTTGTGCAGATAGTGTGCTTAACTGGAACTGTGATCAGACATTTGGAGATGTTATTCTTTCAGTTCATGTAAACTAAATTGTTGTCTGATCTTTGTAAGGCAGTGAGCCTTCGCAAGGTTATTTCCCTTTGTTGTTTTGAGCAGTAAGCTCTAGGCTGTGTTCCTGAATGCATGTGCATTCCCCATTGTAATACTTACACATACTACTGCAAAGTATCATCATATTTTGGGTAGGTTCCCACCATGGTTTTTCCCTTAACCGGGTTTTCCAAGTCAAAAATTTGTGTTTTATGTGTTCTTTTGATGTGGTGTTTATCTTTTCTATTGCTATTCTTGATCAGATCTAAAGTTGAGGTTAATTTAGTTGAGTTTGGTGAAACTTGATTCAACCCCCCCCCCCCCCCTCTCAGTTTTCCTGCATTGTTGCTGCCAGCATACTTGATATGCTAAGAGTAAGAGATGACCCTTTAGGCACACTTGAGTAGCATATGTAGCTTTGACCATTTGGGACAAGTATGATAATTATGATGATTATGAATTGTAAAGCTTAAGAAGATTCATATTCATGTTCATGTTTAATTTTAGCCATTGTTGAGTAGTATGTTGTAATTTATGTTTTTGTTAAAATTTTCTTACAAATGTAGGTCTTTTTGGTGGACAATACTATTACGTCAACATTTTGCTTCAACATTGTGGGTACATTCGATGTAATTCATAAGGTGGTATCTTCATGATATAATCCTACCTCTTGATTTATTATCATGCATTTGATTTCAAATAATGATCATATAAAACTTTTTTGTTCACATTGTTTATGTTTCTTAAGATGATTCTATTAAATTAATGCAATCCAATCATTTGTTTGGTTAAGAAACTTAGTTTTCTCATGGCTTGGCAATGTAGGGGTTAGGAAAATCATTGCAAAATCTAATTCAACCACTGAACCAAAGAAGTGAGGTTGTTCTTTTGGTTGGAGACTCTAAGGAATGGAATGTACAATTCATAAATCATAATAACATGTCATAATGGTTCATTACGGTTGTCCTAGGTTCATTAAGACTACACTATTTTCATTATGGTTATCCTCGGTTCATTAGTACAGCCTTATTTTCAAAAAATGATCATAAAATATGTTGTTTGCATTCCTTATGTAGGTAGTCATTTATATGCAGGCATTGTTGTACACAAGCTTGGAGTAGGACATGAAAATATCAGAGTCACATGTATCAGTTGTGTATCTAGGATAGCTTGATAGTGGGATGCATTGATACATACTTGTACATGATGATGTTGATGTAGTTGTATTGATGATGCATGATGTATTTGTACATGAGTATAGTGATGTCGTATGTGCCCTAGATGATGTAGATAATTTTACATGAGTACATTGATATATTTGTACATGAGTTATGTATTTGTACATGAGTACATTGATATAGTTATGTATGTTCATGCATGTTAAATGAATGTGTAATGGTAATATGTTGTATGTATGTGTAATGGTAATATTTGTACCTAGTTGCCCTACATTCATTAAGGAAGTCCTATGTTCATTATGGCTTAATGTAGGCTTGTTAGTTGATATTTATCATTTTCATCCTCATTATCATTTTGCTACCTGGCTTCCCTACATTCATTACGGCTATCCTAGGTTCGTTATGGCTTAATATAGTCTTGTTAGTCTATATTTATCATTTTCATCCTCATTATCATTTCATTACCTATCTACCCTACATTAATTATGGTTGTCCTAGGTCCATTATGTCTTAATATAGGCTTGTTAGTCTATATTTATCATTTCCATCCTCATTATCATTTCATATAGGCTTGATATAGGTTGTCCTAGGTTCAAGTACTTAAGAGACAATGTCGCTATAGTATGGCCTTGAACATTCAAGCAAGTTCTAAAGCAAAATAGGAGAATTCCTAGCATAAAACCACCTACCTGGACTTTCTCTCGCTGACAAGTTGTGACCACGATGAACAAAATGAAAATTAGGCTACCTTGTAAGTTTGCATTGCATGCATCTGACAATTTTTGCATCAATGGAACAATTGTTTCCCTACAAATATGGTTTTGAGTCTACAAAATTTGAGATAGGATATTGTAGAGGGTCCTCATGTAACCCCATTATTGGACATTGTTGCTGCTAGGATTTGTTGTTGTCATTCATGTCAACATATTCCTGTGATTTATTGCTCCAGTGATTGCAGATTAGTGTATTGGAATTATAATTTGGTGTATGGAGTATGTCTAGTGTCATTATATCTTTTTGTATTGGTTTCAGTGATTCGGGAAGCTTAATTGATCATATCATATGATCCTATTTGCAGTTTTGTTTTTCTGATCAATGCTTTGTAGAGTTCAGTATTTCCTTTGGTGGGATCAGATCTTGAGCTGAGTTTTTGGGAGATTGTTTGGCATGTTTATGTGTATCTTCATTGTAGATGGTTCATGATTTGGTGCCTTACAGGTTATCTTTCTTCATGATAGTTGTTGTTGTTTGATGATCTGCATTGATTGTTGTGCGAGTTGTTAGTGATTTTGTTGATCTAGTGATGTTCTTCATGTTATGTGGTTGATCTTGGTGTTATTTCTGGTTGTGTTACATGTTTGGAGATTTGAATTAGGTCCATGTTATGTCATGTATATCATTATATTGGTCTGGTGGTTAATCTTTGTATCGTGTGATGTAATTTTGTAATTATGAGTTGAGGGTTTAGCCAACCTTGTTGTCAAGGTTGATGAATTGTATAAATAGGTGATATAGTAATGTAATTTGTGTGTCGAGGTTGTGTCTGCATTATCAAAGAGTGGTGTATGTGTGAACAAATATTCATCCTTCGGTGTGGTGTATTGAGCAAAGATTGGTTTTGTAGAGAAGACAATTATGCTTAATTGGAACTGTCATTAAGCATTAGCAGATGTTATTATTGCAATTCATTCCTTCCAAATTTTAGTCTGAATCTAGTTGTAAGTCAATGAGACTTCCCTGAGGGTTGTATCCTTCCGGGTTATTGTAGTTTGAGCAAGTAAGCTCTAGGCAGTGTGCCTGAATGTTGGTGCATTCCCCATTGTAATATTTACACATACTACTGTGGAGTATCATCTTATTGTGGGTAGGTTCTCACCATGGTTTTTCCCTTAACCAAGTTTTCCACGTCAAAATCTTGGTGTTATGTGTTTTCGCTACAGTTTATCAGATTTGAATTTGTGCTTAAGCTTGTAGATCCAGTGAAAACTAATTCACCCCCCCTCTTAGTTTTCCTCCATTGTTGTTGCCAACAATTGGTATTAGATCTAGATCCTTTGGAAGAAGCTTAATCACTTGAGGAGACCCAAAATGGCAACTAGAACTAGAGGTGTTATCTTTAAGAAGAAGAGTCCAAGATTTGATGGAAGTAACTATGCTATATGGAAGAACCAGATGGAAGTGCACTTGAGATGCCTTGGAGAAGATTACTGGAAGATTACAAAGAAGGCCTATTATGTTCCTCTGAATGGATTGGTTACTGCTTATGAGATCAAGTAAGTTGAACATAACATTAGAGCTAAGAAAACATTGTTGAGTGCCCTAACTGATTCAGAGATGACTATTGTAATGGGACTTCAGACTACACATGAGATCTGGGAGAAGCTTGAGACCCTGTATGAAGGAGATAAACAAGCGAAAGTTGCTAAGTTTCAAAGTTTGAAAGGGAAGTATGAGATGCTTAAGATTTGAGAAGATGAGAACATAAATACCTTTATGGCTAAGGTGAATGACCTTGTCCTAGGTATCAAATGTGCCATTGGAACCCTCGAAGAAGGTGAAATTGTTTCTAGGGTATTGAGATCTTTGCCTCCTGCTTACAAACATAAGGTAGTTGCTATTGATGAAATTCAAAGTGTGACTACAGTGACAAGAGATATGTTGGTTGCAAAGATTGTTGCATTTGAACTAAGCGAGTTTGGTGAATCACATGGAAAGGTTGAGATGACATTTAGAGCATCTGTATCTGGAAAATAGAAGTATGATCCTAATGAGCGCAGAATATCCAGATATGAAAGAGAGAGAAGAGAGATGGAAGAGAAAGAAAGAGAATTGGATGAGCTTGAAGCATTTATTTCTCAGAGATTGCCTAAGGGAGCTAGTAAGTATGATGGAAAATTACCTTTGAAATGTTTCTCTTGCAATAAGATAGGACGTTTTGCTTCTAGATGCCTGGAGAGAATGTCTAAATATGATAGACATGATAAACATGATAAGCATGGTAGGAATGATAGATATGAGAAGCATGAGAAGTATGATAGGCCTTACAATCCTAATCGGAAGTATAAGCATCAGAAGAACTGTTATTATGATGTTGATGAAGGTGTTACAGATGAAGAATCAGAAGGAGATGAAGTTGTGTTTATTTCCATTAAGGAATATGGATCCGTACCTCTTGATTCCACAAGCTACACTATTGAGGAGAAAGATTTGGGTGCTAAAGTTGAAAAGAAAGATGAATGGGTGTTTCACAACGGTTGTTCACATCATATGACCGGTGATAAAAGAAAATTTGTGAGTATGGAAATATGTGATGGTGGAATAGTGATATTTGGAGATGACAAAGCCTGTGTGATCTATGGTAGAGGTTCTATTTCCTTTGATGGTAAGCATAACACTAATGATGTCTTGTATGTTGAAGGCTTGAAGCATAATCTTTTAAGTATTGGACAGATGGTGCTAAAAAGGCTATAATGTATCGTTCAAGAATGGTAAATGCAAGATCATAAATGCCTCTGGTATAGAGATTGCATCTGGAACTAAGACTAAAGGTATTATCTTTCATTTGAATGATGGTGAGAAAATTTGTTTGATTTCTCAGATTGATGAATTTTGGTTGTGACATAGGAGAATGTGTCATGTTAACTTTGATTCAATGATTAAGATCAGTTCTATTCAAGTTGTCAGAGATTTGCCTAAAATTGTTAAGCTTGCTAATCCGATATGTAAAGAATGTCAAATGGGTAAGCAAACAAGAATTTATTTCAAGAGTAAGTAGTATACATCTAATGGATTGATAGATCTTGTGCATACTGACCTATGTGTACCTACAAATGTTAAAAGTGTGCAAGGAGACAAATATTTTATGTTGCTAATTGATGATTATTCCAGGATGATGTGGGTTGTCTTTTTGAAGGAGAAATCTAAAGCATTAGATAGATTCTATATATTCAAAGCAAAGGTTGAGACCAAGACAGGACTGAAGGTGAAATCTCTAAGATCTGACAAAGGAGGAGAATTTTGTTCCGGTGTTTGATTCATTTTGTGAGAAGCATGGGATTAGAAGACAATTATCTACTCCTAGAACCCAACAACATAATGGAGTTGTTGAAAGGAAGAACATAACTGTCTTGGATGTTGTAAGGACTATGTTGATTGAAGGGAATGTTCTGAAGATATATTGGAGAGAAGCTGTTAGCACTATTGTTTACACATTCAACCGATTTCATATTAAAGGTGATACCGAGAAGACTCCTTATGAGCTATGGTTTGGTCATGTTCCTACTATGAGATATTTTAGAATCTTTGGTAGCAAGTGTTATATTAAGAGAGATGACGACATAAGAAAGTTTGATGCAAGAAGTGGTGAAGGAATTTTCTTGGGATATTCAACAAAGAGAAAAGCCTATCGGTGCTACAATAAGAGATTGAGAATGATAGTGGAAAGTGAAAATGTGAAGGTTGATGAGAACCTTGGAAAAGAGATCAGAGCTTGTAGATATGATGATGGTCAGCACATTGTTCTAAATTTTATTCAGATTGAAGATTTGAAGCAAAATGATCTGGTAGAGATAGTCAATTCGGATGTTGTTGCTTCTAGTGGAGAGGGGCAGGAGCCTGAAAATCAGAAGACTCTAAGGTATGTAAGATTGAATCACTCTAAAAATTGAATTATTGGAGATAAAAATAAAGGTGTGATGACTAGAAGAAGGCTAACTGCTAAAGAGGTATGTTTGATTTCTAAAATTGAACCTAAAGATGTTGTTGAAGCTTGCAAAGATGAAAACTAGATAAGGGCTATGGATGAAGAATTGAATTAGATTGAAAAGAATAACACATGGGAACTTGTACCTAGACCTAAAGATAAGAATGGTATTGGTACTAAATGGGTATTCATGAATAAATTGAATGAAGCTGGTGAAGTTGTCAGAAATAAAGCAAGATTGGTATGCAAAGGATATTCACAGAAAGAAGGGATTGATTATGAAGAGACTTTTTCTCTGGTAGCCAGACTTGAAGTTGTTAGACTATTGCTTGCATATGCTGCCTATAAAGATTCTAAGGTGTATCAGATGGATGTCAAGTCAGCTTTTCTGAATGGTGATCTTGATGAAGAAGTCTACATTCAACAACCTGATGGATTTTCATTATCAGATGATGGAGACATGGTATGTAAACTGAAGAAATCTCTTTATGGATAGAAACAAGCCCCTAGAGCCTGGTATGCTAGACTGGATAATTACTTGCTAAAATTAGGATTTAATAAAGGCACTGTTGATAGAAATCTATATTTTAAGATTGAGAATGATAACATCTTGATTGTTGAAGTCTTTGTTGATGATATTGTCTTTGGAGGAGATGATGACTTGAGTATGATGTTTGTTGGTGATATGCAAAAAGAATTTGAGATGTCTATGATAGGTGAGATGAAATTTTTCTTAGGTTTGCAAATTTCACAGACTAGAAAGGGTATTTTTATATCTCAAACTAAGTATGTGAAGGAATTGTTGAAGAATTTCGGGTTGGAAGACTCTAAACTGATTGGAACTCCTATGGTGACTGGCTACAAATTGTCTAAAGATGATGAATCTCTGAAAGCTAATCAAAGTTTGTACATATCTATGGTTGGTGGACTATTATATCTTACTCAGACTAGGCCTGACATTATGCATGTTGTATGCATGGCTGCTAGATATCAAGCTGATCTGAAAGAGAGTCATGTCACTGTTGTAAAGAGGATATTTAGATACTTGAAGGGAACTGTGGATTATGGATTTTGGTATCTAAGGAATGATGATTTCATGTTATGTGCTTACACTAATGTTGATTGGGTTGGTGATGTTGATGACCAGAAGAGTACCTCTAGTGGTGCATTCTTTTTGGGGGAGAAATTGGTTCATGGGCTAGCAAGAAACAAGATTCAGCATCCTTATCTACTGTTGAAGATGAGTACATTGTTGTTGTTGGTAGCTGCACTCAAGTAGTTTGGATGAAGCAAATGTTAAAGGATATTAGAGTTATCTATGATGATCCTACTCTCATATATTATGATAATTCCAATGCTATTAATATGTCAAAGAATCCGATGCAACATTCAGATACTAAACATGTATCAATCAAATACCATTTATTGAGAGAAAAAGTTGGTGAAGAACAAGTTAAGTTGGAGTATGTGTCTACAAAGGAACAAATTCCTGATATTTTCACTAAGCCTTTGCCTGAATTTACATTTGTCTATTTGAGAGACAAATTAGGGGTATCCACCCCTCTTGATGAGAACTAGATGCATTGAGTTGCATCGATCTAGTGGACTTCATAGTCTTATCCTTTTGTCTGGATTGATGAGTTTATGTTGTTTCTCTACTGGAGTAGTTAGTATGTTAAGGGGGAGAGAATCATTATTTGTTTATCAAAGAGGGAGAGTTTGGTTTTTACTTTTGAAGATCTTTGGCATTGTTGTCAAAGGGGGAGAGAAGCATGTGAAAAACTGTTTTATTTTCTTGATCTTAGGGGGAGTCTATTGGAGATGTTTTTCTTTGCATTGATTGTTTTCCACATCCATATGTTACCATCAATACCAAAGGGGGAGATTGTTGGACATTGTTTCTGCTAGGATATGTTGTTGTCATTAATGTCAACATATTCCTTTGATTTATTGCTCTGGTGATTGCAGATTGGTGTATTGGGATTATGGTTTGGTGTATGGAGTATTTCTAGTGTCATTATATCTTTTTGTATTGGTTTTAGTGATCCAGGAAGCTTAATTGATCATATCATATGATCTGGTTTGCAGCTTTTTTTTTTTTATAAGTGCTTTGCAAAGTTTAGTATTTCCTCCAGTATATTCCGGTGTGATCAGATCTTGAGCTGAGTTTTTGGGAGATTGTTTGGGATGATCATGTGTATCTTCATTGCAGATGGTTCATGATCGGTGCTCTACAGGTTATCTCTCTTCATGACAGTTGTTGATGTTTGAGTGTTCTAGAGTTTCAGACGTTGACAGATGAAGATTTGATAAGTGGTGTTGGTGTAGCTGTTTATGATGATTCTAATGTGCCTTCTGGTATTTCCTTATTGTGTCCTATTTGTTTTGATTATCCATATTGATCATTGTACGAGTTGTTAGTGATTTTTCTGATTTGGTGATGTTCTTTGTGTTATGCGGTATTCCTGGTGGTGTAGAGTGTTGCGGCTGACCTTCACATGATTTATGGTGTGTTGCATGTTTGGAGATTTCAATTAGGTCCATGTTATGTCATGTATATCATTATATTGGTCTAGTGGACAATGTTTATATCGTGTGATGTAATTTTATAATTATGAGTTGAGGGTTTAGTCGACCTTATTGTCAAGGTTGATGAATTGTATAAATAGGTGATATACTCATATAATTTGTGTGTCGAGGTTGTGTCTGCATTATCAAAGAGTGGTGTATGTGCGAACAAAGATTCATCCTTTGGTGTGGTGTATTGAGCAGAGATTGGTGTTGCAGAGCAGACAGTTGTGCTTAACTGGAATAGTCATCAAGCATTAGCAGATGCTATTATTGCATTTCATTCCTTCCAGATTGTAGTCCGAATCTTTTTGTAAGTCTGTGAGACTTCCTTGAGGGTTGTAGTGGTGCAGGAGCACCTAGCTTCATTTCATCACAGGTTTGATAGCAGGTTTGATTTTTATTAGTCTTGAGTTAGAGAGTTTGTCTAAGATGTTTTTGAGTTGTTCTAAGTTGTTTGGATGAGTTTTGAACTCATTGTGTGGTCATGTTTCCTATTTTCATCTTTTTGCTCAAAGTTGCCAGTTTGGAGTTGCCTGGAAAAATGTTGGGAAAAGTGAGTTTTCAATGTGTTTTTGTTTTGAAAAGTTTTTAGACATGCTTTGTGTTTGGTTTTTAGGTGTGGTTAGTGTTCTTAGGTGATTGGTAGTCTTTGAGGTCAACCTTGCATCATCTAGGCATTAAAAGTTGTCATTTTAGACATGAAAATGTCAAATTTGAGTGCTCTTGGACATGTACTTGTCTGTACAGGAGGATAACTGACTTGTACAGGTATTTATTCTCCTACTTTAACCATTGTAAGGGTTGATTTTGTGGAGATATGAAGAATTTTGAAAGTATGCAATAGTTTTTATCTTGTTTTCCGCGAAGCTTTAACTCCATGTGAGCAGCAGTCCGTACATCTACTGTACTTGGCCGTACTATTCTTACATTTTCAAGTTCTCTTATGTTTCTTGAAACTTTTCCCTTTGGTGGCATCAAATTTCATTAAGTTTTGAGTTCTTAGCAAAATTAATTGGTTTTGACAGTTTCACTGCCTTGTCTAGGAATTTGGCAAGGATGCTTGACCAACTTGGCTTCTTGAAGCCCTAAATGTTCATGGCTTCCCAAGAACTAGTTGGTCAACTTGTAAGATATGTAAATACATGTTTTTATTTCAAAAATGCAGGTGCAAGAAGTTTTGTGGCCATGGAGCCCTAGGCAAGTGTGCCATTTGGCTAGGGTCTTTGAAGAAGTTTGATGCTTTGCTCTTCTATAGAAAATGCATTCATCAAGTGGACAAACCTGTCTTGATGTTCAAGTTGTATGTGAAAGAAAAGAGGCTTTCTAAGCCATGATAAAGATGGTTGCACTTTTCAGGTTGTGAAAATTGTGTAAAAAAATAGTGAGTCATTGTTTTGGTGTTGGTTTCCACTTATTTGCTTACTCTTCACCATATATTGGTGCTTGTAAAACCTTGTATCTCCTTTTATTTGTTTCCAAACAAGAAAAAGGAGTGGTCTTTGACCCTACCCATGGGTTTTGATTTTGTGAAGATCAGTTAATGATCCTTTAGGCAAAGTTGTAACGCCCAGCTGGCTATAACAGTCAATTGTGACTGATTTTTGCATTTTAGTGAGTTGATTATGCAATATTCCTTTTCTAAATAGCAGGTATGAAGGTCAAAAAACATTCAAAGATAGAGAATTGATCAAAGGAATCAAAAATACCTTTGAAAAAGGAGTTTTGACGGTGGTAAATGCAGGTTGAAGTGAAAATGCAGTGAAAGAGGAAAACTGCAGTGATAACAAGTTTTGACAATGAATGTTTCATTGGTTTGTAATTGCCTAATGCTTTTTTCTATAGGGATAATGTGGTTCTCCTTTGTCACTAATGTTAGACATGTTTACATGTTTTGAATGTAATTGGTACTCGTGCAATTGTGTGATTGTGGAAAGCAAGAAAGGAAAAAGTTGTAAATGTTGCACACTCCTTATGAGCATCTTTTGTAAAATCTTGTTCTCTAACCTTTGAAGGTGTAAAACTACTTTATTTTGGCCTAATTAGTATGTGACATGGTATAACTAAGGTTGCATGATTCACATTGAAGGTTTCTAGTTTGCAAGTTGATTCTTGCCATCAAAACCCTAGCAAACCCTTCTTTTTGCACCCATTTTTGGGACAGTCATGGAGGTGGCCTAATGGACCCTAAAACTTAGAAAATCCTAAAGAACTTCCAAAAGGGTATCAGAATATAAGGTTATTTTTGTCTGGAAGTCCATCATTGGAGCAGGATGAGCACAAAACCCCAAAAGGAGGGCTAATTCCTTGTAGCCCGTTTTAGGCCTAAAATATGGTTTTTTGTCAAATCGGGTACACAAAGGAAGGTTGTAAAGCATAAAACCCATCAAATCAAGTTGAAAAAAGTTAATCTTGCATGCATTTAACACATTTGGTGAGATACACTCCTTAAGTCAGTTTGTAGCACTTGTGAAGGATTATTACGCTCCAAACCATAGAAGACCAAAGACACCCATGGGGGTAGAACTTGACCCAAACTTGTAATTCATCAAGAGGAGTCCTTGTGTAGTCAGAGAATAGGTCAGGGATAGAGGAAATGAATTCCAATTGAGAGAGTAAGGTGTTAGACTACAAAGCCTAAAATAATGGAGTTGAAGCCTTGAGCAACCAGGGAGTGTTTGACTTAGGGAGGTGGATCAAGGAGAGTTGCTAGGTCGCCTATAAACTTTTTGCACTTTGATTTTGGTGACTACACCTTGAAACTAAAAACCTATCACTTAGCAAAAATACAAGCCTAATTGGGAAACCCCCTTGCCCTACCTCCCTATCATAGTGGTATCAGAGCACATTTACACTTGGGAAGAAGTAGCAATTTGGCAACCATGGTGACAAATGCAGAGTTAGCTAAGAAAATAGAAGATCGGGAAGAAGAAACTAGCTTACTCAGAGTGAAGCTAGACCTCCTAGAGCAGAAATTGGGAGAAGTAGAAGTGATGGGAGATGAAGCCAGCAATAATATAGATGGAACAGAAGACAGGGGTAAGCTATTAGCTATAGAGGATGAAATCCCTCTACCAGACCCTGTGATAGAGAATGAACCCTTTTTGAAAGCCTTGAAGGCTATGAGTGGGAGAACACTAGAAGGAGTCCCACTATTCAGTGGTAAAATGGACCCAGAAGTGGTCATGGAGTGGATTGAGGGTCTTGAGAACCATTTTGAATGTGATGGTGTGATAGAGGCCTAGAAAGTGAAGGTGGCTAAGTCCAGGTTGAGAAGAGTTGCCTTAACATGGTGGAAGTTCATTCAGGATGAACATGAGAAAGAGGGAAAAAAGCCCATAGCAACTTGGAAGGGAATGTTGTCCAAGATCAGAGAGACTTACATTCATGAGGACTATGAAATACAACTTCATAGGAAAAGGCAAAACCTTAGGCAAAAAGAGTTAGATGTCAGTAGCTACACCGAGGAGTTTCAGAAGCTATGCCTTAGGTCAAAGATCCAAGAGGATGAAAATGTCAAGGTTGCTAGGTATCTCAATGGCTTGAGATGGAACATTCAGGAAGAGTTAAGTTTGTTGTGTCCTACAACATTCCAGAAGTGCTATCAACTTGCACTCAAGGTAGAGGAAAGGAGTAGGAAGAAGCAAGAGTAGCATAACAGAAGTAGAGGAAGAGGCAGAGATGGTAGAGGCCATAGAGGCAGTTTTGGGGGAAGACACATAGATCAAAGGTCCCAGGGAGAATCTAAACTTTTAGAGAAAAGTGGGGATTCTCAAAGCAAGCCCAACTATAGGGGTAGGGGATCAAGCAACCCAGGAAGGGGTAGATCTAGTGGACCAGGTAGAGGGTCTTACTTCTCCACCATGAAATGCTATAACTGTCAGAAATTGGGTCATCCTGCTTATAGGTGTCCAGAAAAGCCTAGTTCGTCCCATGGAGGTGAAAAGAGAGTGAACTATGTTCAAGAGGAAGGAAGTAGTACAAGAACTCCAGCAATGAACCTAGCACCTAAAGATGGTGAGAGTCTAATGATGAGGAGAGTATTGGTGCAAGAACCTCACAAGTGTGAAGTGTCTCAGAGAAGAACATTGTTCAAGATCAAGTGCAAAATTTTGGGCAAGGTATGTAAGGTGGTTATAGATTCAGGTTCCATAGATAACATTATCTCAGAGGAGGCAGTTAGCAAACTGAACCTACCTAGAATGAGGCACAGTGAACTCTACAAGGTAACCTGGTTAAACAAGGGGCAACATGTCCTAGTTAATGAACAAGCATGGATAGACTTCAATATAGGTGAATATAAGGATAGGATACTATGTGACATCCTTCCTATGGATGCTTGCCATCTACTATTGGGTAGACCTTGGCAATTTGACAGAAAGGCACACCATGATGGTGAAAAAAACACATATTCCTTTCAAAAGAATGGCATTGTCTACAAAATACAGTCCCTTAGTGAAGAGACAGAGAACAGCAAACCACAAGCACCTAAAGTGTTATTAGTCAATGAAAAAGAGTTCATCCAAACCATGAAAGAGGGAGATGGGATTGGTTATGCACTTGTAGTGAAACCTAAGGGGGAGAAGAAAGAAAAACAAGTTGAGATCCCACAAGAAGTGCAACAAATTCTTGATAACTTTAAGGACATCATCAGTGATGGACAACCAACAACATTACCTCCTCCTAGAGCCATTAGTCATCAGATTGACTTTATACCAGGAGCTTCTTTGCCAAACAAAGCAGCCTATAAGATGACTCATGAACAGAACAAAGAGGTAGCTAGGCAGATTCAAGAGTTGTTGGATCAAGGATTAATAAGAAAGAGTATAAGTCTTTGTGTCGTACCTACAGTGTTAGCACCTAAGAAAGGGGGAACATGGAGACTATGCACAGACCCCAGAGCCATAAACAAAATCACAATAAGGTACAGATTCCCTATTCCCAGGATAGAAGATCTGATGGATTGTTTAGGGGGTGCAAGGTATTTCACAAAAATAGACTTAAAGAGTGGTTACCATCAGATAAGAATAAAAGAGGGTGATGAGTGGAAAACTATTTTCAAAACAAATGAGGGTCTTTATGAATGGTTGGTTATGCCTTTTGGACTCTCTAATGCTCCCGGTACCTTTATGAGGTTAATGAATGAAGTATTGCAGGATTTTCTTGGTAAGTTTGTGGTAGTCTACTTAGATGATATTCTCATTTTTAGTAAGACTAAAAAGGAGCATTTGAAACACTTAGCCATTGCTTTGCAAAGATTATCTGATGAGCAGTTAACCATAAATCTTGAGAAATGTGATTTTATGAAGCAAGAGCTAGTCTATCTTGGTTTTGTTGTGTCCAGTGGAGATCTTAAGATGGATCAATCTAAAGTTGCAGCCATAACAAGTTGGCCAACCCCACAATCAACCAGTACAGTTAGGAGTTTTCATGGTCTTGCCCAATTTTACAAAAAGTTTATTAGAGGGTTCAGTGAAATTTGTGCACCCATGTTAGATACAATAAAGGGTGGTCATAAGGTTAAGTTTCAATGGACAGAAGCAACCAATAAGGGGTTTGAGTTACTCAAAACTAGAGTTGCTACATAGCCAGTGTTAATCCTTCCTAGTTTTGATAAGCTCTTTACTATAGAATGTGATGCCAGTCATCTTGTAGTAGGTGCAGTCTTGAGTCAGGATAATAGACCAGTTGCTTTCTTTAGTGAAAAATTAAATGATGCAAAGAAAAAGTACTCATCCAATGATTTAGAGTTATATGCATTGGTGCAGGCACTCAGGAAGTGGAGGCATTACTTGCTTCCTAAAGAGTTTGTTGTGTATACAGACAACCAGGCAGTCAGTTTTTTGAATTCTCAGGATAAACTCAACCATAGGCATGTGAAATGGTAGAATACCTACAAGCATATACTTTTACTCTTAAGCACAAGAAAGGCCAATGTAACAAAGTAGCTAATGCTTTGAGTAGGAGATTGTTGACTATTCGAGAGATTCAGGTTAAGAGTATTGGTATTGATTGCTTTCAAGATTTGTATCCTAATGATAATGATTTTGTTGTTGCTTATAAAGTTTGTCACACTTTTGAGAATCATTTCCATAGTGAGTATGCTAACTATACATTGTAGAATGGTTTGTTATTCAGGGGAGGACAGTTGTGTGTTCCTAAAGGTTCCATGAGAGAAAACCTTATCCAAGAGAAACACAATGGGTGTTTGAGTGGCCATTTTGGTCTCAATAAGACCTTAGAGTTGGTTCAATGCTTCTATTACTGGCCAAAGATGCAGAGAGATGTCAGAAGGTATGTTGAATAGTGTATGGTATGTCAGAAGGCCAAAGGTAATAGCACTAATTCTGGTTTATATCAGCCACTTCCCATTCCTTCTAGGCCATGGGAGTGCATCAACATGGATTTTGTTGTAGCTTTACCAAAGACAAAAGCAGGGTATGACAGTATTTTTGTGGTTGTTGATAGATTTAGCAAAATGGCTCACTTTATACCTTGCAAAACTACTAATGATGCTAGTCATATTGCTTTCCTTTTCTTTAAAGAAGTTGTTAGGATACATGTTTTGCCATCTAGCATTATGTCAGTTAGAGATGTTAAGTTTTTGGGTCATTTTTGGAAGACTTTGTGGAAGAAATTGGGTACTAACTTTTCTTTTGGCTCAGCTTATCATCCACAGACAGATGGCCAAACAGAAGTGGTGAATAGAACATTGGGTAATCTACTCAGATGTCTCACCAAGGAGTATGGACAAAGCTAGGATCAGCTCATTCCATAGGCAGAATTTGCCTCTAATGATAGTGTAAACAGATCCACTGGTAAGAGTCCATTTCAGATTATTTATGGTATGCATCCAAAAGGTGTTTTTGAGTTACATGATGTGACTAACTTGCAACATGTTAGTGGGACAGCAGAGGATATGGCACAGTCTCTGAAAGAGATCCATGAACAGGTTAAGCAGTCTTTGCAGGACACCACAGTAAGAATCAAGGCAAGGGTGGATGCTTCAAAGAGGGATGTCCAATTCTCAGTTGGAGATTTTGTGATGGTGCATCTCAACAAGTCTAGATTGCAAAAGGGAGTTCCTACCAAGTTATAGATGAGAAGAATAGGGCCTTCCAGGATTTTGGCTAAGTATGGTCCTAATGCTTATAAGATTGATTTACCTGCTGATGTTTCCTTGTCTCCTATCTTTAATGTTGCAGATTTGGTACCTTTCAAGGGGAAGCCTCTAGAAGAGACTCAGAGAGCTTTAGACATTTCACATTCCCTTTCTGATCTATCTCTCCCCTCTTCTTCTTTTCCCATTCCTGAACAGGTACTTGATTCCAGAATCATCAAGAAGACTAGACAGCATGACTACTTTGAACATTTGATCAAGTGGAAGGATCAACCAGCCTTTGAAGCCACTTGGATACCTGAAAGTGACTTCCACAAGGCTAGTATTCCTCTCTCTTTTCTTCCCAAAGGAGTCACATGACTTCTTTGTCACCGGGGGAGTATGGTGCAGGAGCACCTAGCTTCATTTCATCGCAGGTTTGATAGCAGGTTTGATTTTTATTAGTCTCGACTTGGAGAGTTTTCTAAGATGTTTTTGAGTTGTTCTAAGTTGTTTGGATGAGTTTTGAACTCATTGTGTGGTCATGTTTCCTGTTTTCATCTTTTTGCTCAAAGTTGCCAGTTTGGAGTTGCCTGGCAAAATGTTGGGAAAAGTGAGTTTTCAATGTGTTTTTGTTTTGAAAAGTTTTTAGACATGCTTTGTGTTTGGCTTTTAGGTGTGGTTAGTGTTCTTAGGTGATTGGTAGTCTTTGAGGTCAACCTTGCATCATCTAGGCATTAAAAGTTGTCATTTTAGACATGAAAATGTCAAATTTGAGTGCTCTTGGACATGTACCTGTCCATACAGGAGAATAACTAACTTTTAGAGGTATTTATTCTCCTTCTTTAACCATTGTAAGGGTTGATTTTGTGGAGATATGAAGAATTTTGAAAGTTTGCACTAGTTTTTATCTTGTTTTCCTCTAAGCTTTAACTCCATGTGAGCAGCAGTTTGTACACCTATTGTACTTGGCCATACTGTTCTTACATTTTCAAGTTCTCTTATGTTTCCTAAAACTTTTCCCTTTGGTAGCATCAAATTTCATTAAGTTTTGAGTTCTTAGCAAAATTAATTGGTTTTGACAGTTTCACTGCCTTGTCTAGGAATTTGGCAAGGATGCTTGACCAACTTGGCTTCTTGAAGCCCTAAATGTTCATGGCCTCCCAAGAACTAGTTGGTCAACTTGTAAGATATGTAAATACATGTTTTTATTTCAAAAATGCAGGTGCAAGAAGTTTTGTGGCCATGGAGCCCTAGGCAAGTGTGCCATTTGGCTAGGGTCTTTGAAGAAGTTTGATGCTTTGCTCTTCTATAGAAAATGCATTCATCAAGTGGACAAACCTGTCTTGATGTTCAAGTTGTATGTGAAAGAAAAGAGGCTTTCTAAGCCATGATAAAGATGGTTGCACTTTTCAGGTTGTGAAAATTGTGTAAAAAAATAGTGAGTCATTGTTTTGGTGTTGGTTTCCACTTATTTGCTTACTCTTCACCATATATTGGTGCTTGTAAAACCTTGTATCTCCTTTTATTTGTTTGCAAAAAAGAACAAGGAGTGGTCTTTGACCCTACCCATGGGTTTTGATTTTGCGAAGATCAGTTAATGATCCTTTAGGCAAAGTTGTAACGCCCAGCTGGCTATAACAGTCAATTGTGACTGATTTTTGCATTTTAGTGAGTTGATTATGCAATCTTCCTTTTCTAAATAGAAGGTATGAAGGTCAAAAAAAATTAAAAGATAGAGCATTGATCAAAGGCATCAAACAGACCTTTGAAAAAGGAGTTTTGACGGTGGTAAATGCAGGTTGAAGTGAAAATGCAGTGAAAGAGGAAAAGTGCAGTGATAACAAGTTTTGACAATGAATGTTTCATTGGTTTGTAATTGCCTAATGCCTTTTTCTATAGGGATAATGTGGTTCTCCTTTGTCACTAATGTTAGACATGTTTACATGTTTTGAATGTAATTGGTACTCATGCAATTGTGTGATTGTGGAAAGCAAGAAAGGAAAAAGTTGTAAATGTTGCACACTCCTTATGAGCATCTTTTGTAAAATCTTGTTCTCTAACCTTTGAAGGTGTAAAACTACTTTATTTTGGCCTAATTAGTATGTGACATGGTATAACTAAGGTTGCATGATTCACATTGAAGGTTTCTAGTTTGCAAGTTGATTCTTGCCATCAAAACCCTAGCAAACCCTTCTTTTTGCACCCAATTTTGGGACAGTCATGGAGGTGGCCTAATGGACCCTAAAACTTAGAAAATCCTAAAGAACTTCCAAAAGGGTATCAGAATATAAGGTTCTTTTTGTCTGGAAGTCCATCGTTGGAGCAGGATGAGCACAAAACCCCAAAAAGAGGGCTAATTCCTTGTAGCCCGTTTTAGGCCTAAAATATGGTTTTTTGTCAAATCGGGTACACAAAGGAAGGTTGTAAAGCATAAAACCCATCAAATCAAGTTGAAAAAAGTTAATCTTGCATGCATTTAACACATTTGGTGAGATACACTCCATAAGTCAGTTTGTAGCACTTGTGAAGGATTATTACACTCCAAACCATAGAAGACCAAAGACACCCATGGGGGTAGAACTTGACCCAAACTTGTAATTCATCAAGAGGAGTCCTTGTGCAGTTAGAGAATAGGTCAGGGATAGAGAAAATGAATTCCAATTGAGAGAGTAAGGTGTTAGACTACAAAGCCTAAAACAGTGGAGTTGAAGCCCTTGAGCAACCAGGGAGTGTTTGACTTAGGGAGGTGGATCAAGGAGAGTTGCTAGGTCGCCTATAAACTTTTTGCACTCTAATTTTGGTGACTACACCTTGAAACTAGCAACCTATCACTTAGCAAAAATACAAGCCTAATTGGGCAACCCCCTTGCCCTACCTCCCTATCATGTAGCCTTCTGGGTTATTGTATTTTGAGCAAGTGAGCTCTAGGCAGTGTGCCTGAATGTTGGTGCATTCCCCTTTGTAATATTTACACATACTACTATAGAGTATCATCTTATTGTGGGTAGGTTCCCATTGTGGTTTTCCCTTAACCGGGTTTTCCACATCAAAATCTTGGTGTTATGCATTGTGTTATCAATTTGCCTATCTTTGTTGTTGCTGCAATTTATCAATTTGAATTTGTGCTTAAGTTTGTAGATCCAATGAAAATTTATTCGTGCCCCCCCCTCTCAGTTTTCTTTCATTGTTGTTGCCAACACCCATAAGTTCAAATGGATTGCTTGTATGTTCCCTGGATTCCAAGATATAGGCCGTCAAAGTTAAAGAATTTTTTGAACTTTAGGCACTTAAGAGACGGCGTTGCTACGGCAAGGCCTCGAATGTTTAAGCGAGTTAAAAAGAAAAATAGGAGCATTCCTATCATGAAACTTCCTACTTGGACTTTCTTGCATTGATAGTTTGTGACCATGACGAACATAACAAAAAATATGCTACTTTACATGTTTGTATTCCATGCATTTGACAATTTTTGCATCAACAGAAAAAAAATTTCCCTATGAATATGGTTTTTTATTCTTAAAAATATAAGATAAGTTATTGTAGAGGGTCCTCACATGACCATGTAGGTTCAAACAAATCTCTTGTATGTGCCCCAGATTCTGAGATATAGGTCATCAAAGTTTGACAATTTTTTTAACTTAGGACACTTAAGAGACAACACTGCTACGACATGGCCCTGAATGTTCAAGCGAGTTCAGAAATAAAATAGTAGCATGCCTAGCATAAAACTACCTACCTGGACTTGTTCACATTGATGGTTCATTCCCACGACATTTTTTGAAACTTTTTGCAAATTTTTGCAACTTTTTGTGTACTCTCTATGCATCACTTTTTTGCAACTTTTTTAAAACTCACCATGATATTATCGATATATTATTTCCATTCAGTTTTTCAATGCATGGCCAATGTCATGATGATATGGCTTCACAATTTCCAAGTATTACAGTCCTATTGGCTGAGGTATCACTTCTCCCCATGGTGCCACCTATTGTAAAGGTAAAATCATAACTTTTTTATGTCATATCATGCCCATGCATGTTCAATAGTTAGGTGATCATAGAAAAAGTAAGTAATCTATATTATCATCTAGCATACTAAATAATTTGTTTGATAATTACATGAAAATATAGAAAGAGTAAAGGAAGTAGAACATGAAATTGAATCCAGTTTTGATTAAGTGTTATCCGTCATTACTAAGCATCCATGTTGTGATTGATAACGTTAGAAATATAGTCATAAAATTTGGTGAAGTTGCCCAAGACAACCAAATTTAACACTTAGAATATATAGATGGATTACCAATTGCAATTTATAAGTTGTATTCAAGCGAAAAATCATTAAGATTGTATGACATGCTATTTTTTATAACTAAACCTTTTTAAATTTATTATACATTCAAAATAAAAGTTTCAAAGTACTCTAAATTGATTATAAATTCAAAATAAAAGATTAAAAGTAGGAAGACTTGCACATGAGGAAAAACTTAGATTGACTATCAACTTTTCATTATCAAAATGTATAATAATTGTGCATGTACGTATACAAAAATGGCATAAATGCCAACTCAATAAATGTTATACAAAATGTGGCATATCCCATATAGATATCTAAATACAAAATGTGGCATATTTCATATAGATCTAAATACAATATGTGACATATGTCATGTAGATCCAAAACTCATGCTATACATCTCTAGGAAATCCTAAATTGATGGTGGGTCATCATAATGGAGCCTCTTCGAAGTACTTTGTTCCTTTGGAGATGACTACACAATAACAATACAACCCACAAATTAGATTAATTATGTACTATGTAATTTATTATTCGACCAAATTAACATCAAAATCGATATGTATGATGAATTATAATTACTCTAAAATTAATTTTAGATTACCTCATCTATCAGTTTTTTCCTTGAAAGATGACCCATAGGTGGTGGTCCCCTACAATAATCATGAGTCCTTTGAAATACTATTGGAAGATGCTCCACAACAGTGTCAACTAGGGTAAAATACTATACATGAACAAAATAAAATTGATACAATTTATTGAATAATTTAATTGGCAATGAACCTTAAACTAAACTAGATATATAGATACTTCTATCTAAACATAAGATTCAGATTGATAATATAACATTTATTTTTCATTCATGGATATGTGGAATCAAATTGAGTTGGTGACATTGAAAATAGAAGATCCTCCAATGGTTATTTGTTTACATTGTTTAGCGATGTTATTAATTGAATGAGCAAGCGACAAGATATAGTCACTTTTTCCACTACATAATTAGAGTACATGGTAGCTACTCATGCTTTTAAGGAAGCCATTTTTCTTAAACATTTGTGTTTGGACATTGGTTTTGATGCAGGACATATTTCTATCTATTGAGATAGTTAGAGTGTCATTTGTTTAGGAAAGAACCCTACCTTCTATGCTAGAACAAAGCATATTGATGTACAGTTTTATGTTGTTCATGGCATGGTATAATATGGAAAGGTAAAGTTGGAAAAGGTTGATACTTTGGTGAATGTTGCAAATGCATTGACAAATCTAGTGAGCATAGAGAAGTTTAAATGGTGTTCTAATTTCATAGGCTTTGGGGCCCTGGGCAGATGATGGAAATTGACTCTTAACAAGTCTTTGACAAGTGGGAGAATGTTGGGATTAAGGTGTCTTAACCTTAGAGTCCTAACATGTTGAATTATTTGATTAATTATTGCATATATTTTTATGTCTTATGTTTCTAACTTACTATTCCATATCACCTTTGTGGTACCTCATGTTGAAGTGGATTCATACTAGGAAGGTGAGACTATGACATGGATTTCTATTTTATACAAATTTGGC
The DNA here is from genome assembly GCF_030272615.1 of Cryptomeria japonica. Classification (NCBI taxonomy): domain Eukaryota; kingdom Viridiplantae; phylum Streptophyta; class Pinopsida; order Cupressales; family Cupressaceae; genus Cryptomeria; species Cryptomeria japonica. Next base: position 570,511,373 of record NC_081411.1, on the reverse strand, counting down.
ACACATATTAGAGATCCTAAATTTTAGGGTACTAGTATCATAAGATGCTATGTTGGGACTATGATGGTTTCTCATTATGACTATGACAACTAGTAGTTAAGCAGAAGATTCAAGGAGATTTAATGTTTGGTAACTAACATTTATAGTGGAGTTCATTTTTTATAAGTGGTGTGAAGTAAAGAAGGTGACTATTTTTGGTTATGACAGTTTCTATGTTGAACATGCATTGCATGAAGCAAGATGATTGTTATTGATGAGATAGGTGTTAGTTCTTTGGAAGTTTCTTTTGACACCACTTACCTCTTAGGCATGGAAGTTGGTTTTGGAAACCTTGGGTGTCTATTTCTTTATGTTGCGCTCTATAAATATGTTGGTGCCTTAGTGTATTTTATGAGACATGTTGATTTTTTTTTTTAGACATCGTTATGATGTTGGAATTACTCCAGAATTTGTTGTTGTTGTAACTACTCCTATAGAGAATTGGCTTTGTGCATTGTATGTAACCGTTTTTGCTATAATACAATTGAGTACTTTGTTTTGGAGTGTGGGTTTTTTCTTGAAATGATTTTCCCACTTAAATTTGGTGTTATGGTTTTATTTGTTCAAAACTAATTTTTATCTGTGCTTTTAATCTGTAATTGTTTAAGGTTTTATAAGATTTTTTTGCATTCACTCTCATGTTTGATTAGCATTGGAAGCATTATTCAGCATTCAACTTCCTTTCATGGGAGAGGATATGAGGTTGAGATTTACAAATGAAATGGAAGAATTCTAGATGAACTCTACAAAAGGGAAAAGGGGAAAGGAGAAATAGAATGGGAGATGCAAGCATGCAAAAGAGAATAAGAGGTTATGAGGTGAGGACAAGGAATAAGTTTAGATATCTAATAGAAATCCATTTATGGAATGAAGGAAACAAAAAGAGGGAAGAGCTTGATAGAGAATGGAAAATTTCAGTTTGGAACAATGACTAGGATAGGATTTAGAGGAGCATTAGAAAGTTTGGTAGACCATAGAAAATCCACATCTATACACTAATAAAAGAAATTAGCCAAAATAGACTTTAAACTTTTTTTAATTTTTGGAACTTCTAGCTGTTGGAAAAATAGGTGTTGTACACCTTGCATGATAATGTTTATAATTGTATTTTTTAATTTATTATGTGAGTTGCATATGGACGTGTAAAGTGTAGAGATTTTCTTGGAATATTCTTGAGGCCACTTGATGAGTTGTATGACCGTGGTACCAAGGTACCACATGGACCACCCCCATGGGGTGCAGACCCAACCCCCCCAAATAGTCCCAAAAAAATTTTAAAAAATTTATTAATCAACCAAATAAAATGATTTTTTAAATTTTTTATAAAGTTTTTTTAACAAAAAGGAAAACTTTGGTATTATGTAAAATTTTGCTAATATAACATTTTTATATGGATCAAGTCCAAGATGACACAAAATATCTTATTTAAAAAATAAATTATTTATGGCATATTGGAGAAAAGTTTTTGGGCTCCATTTATTTGTAAATATAGCCTAATAGGGTATTTTTTCTACAAAGCATAACTTAGGTTAGGAGTGTCAATTTTTTTACTTCTTATAGTCATTGGAAAGGTGACTTGAAGAACTATGCAATGGTATGGGAAATTTTACCATATTTTGTTGTTTGGGCAATGAAATGTTAGCTAGAAGTTAGGGGTACCTTTAGGGCTCTGAGAGGTCATAACTTGAGCAGATAGAGTCAAATTTTGGACTTCAAATAATTGAAAAAAAGCTTTTTTAGGGAAGTACATAGTGGATCGGGTTTGGAGATGATTTAGTATGATTTATATGGTGTTTTATCAATATGATCTATTTATGGGTTCTTTCGACTATGGTGACATTATGAGTTTATGTCATGTTACATATTGGAGATTTGGAATTTATGTCATTGTATACTCAATATTATATCTCAGATTTCTCTCATGTTGACATGGTGATTAGTTTTTGTTTGGATATGTATGTTTCATTGTTGGGTCTACAAAATCTGTAGAATTGTAGGCATTTTATACTTATAGGTTACATATATGGCTTGGATATGGGTTGTCTATGCCCATAAACATTTCATTGTTGATGCATATTCAGATTGGTGGCTTGGTTTAATCACTTAGTTTTCCTAATTTTGTTGTCATGTTAAGGAGGAGAGATGTTGTTACCAGTTATAATCATGGTAGAGGACCTATATTGTTGATTATGTGATTCTTATAGGATAGAAACATTGGGAGTTAGATGCCTATTGAGTGGATGTGATCATGGTGTCATAGATGTTCCTTATGTTTAGGGACTTTGGCATGACGTGATTAGATTTGTAGGTGCTTTGAGTGGTGATGATTTTGATTGGATTCCTAGTTGGTTATGGCAGTGTATCTTCTTGTTTGAGGATTATGGTTACTTTGGCTTTTGGGAGCTCATTATATGTATTTTAAGTTCATTGATTGTGTGGGGATCTTAGGTTGATTCTCATGTAAATAATGGTTTTATCATGATGTCATGGATAGCCTGGTTACGCTTTCAGTGGGATCTTTTGACATTGATAATGTGGTGGTGTAGGATTGGTTCCTAATTGTTTATTTGGTGGTTGTATATCTTCTTGCTTGGAGGTCTCGATTTACTTGATGTTATTGACATTTAATTTGTATGTGTGTAGACTTGGATGATCTTTATTTAGGAGATGGTTATCACAATACTATGGAGAGCTTAGTATCGGGGTTCAGTGAGAGCTTGTGGTAGTGATGGGTATTCACTATTGCATGATCTTCTTTACTATTGCAAATGTTTGGAGGATTCCTTAGATCTTTTTGATGTAGATTGCTCTTTCACCTTTGTAGGTACATTGGTAGGAGATGGAAATCTTCATGATATTTGAGGATATGGACATCTTGGAGAACTCATGGAGTCTTTGGTTGAGGTGAGGTTTATGCTTTCATTTGACATGTTATCCTTGTTTGATAGTGTTTGTTGTTATGTCATGGTGCACTCTTGATACTAGTTTAGATTTTTGGCATGTTATGGTCATTTGGTATGTTCATATGGAGCATGTTATCTCCTAGGAGGGGATGGTTAGATCATGTAGTCATGTTTATAATCTTGATTTTGTGGTTGGATATTGGTTGGTTCTCTTTGTATTGGGTACATGATCATTTTCTTGATTACTTCATGATGGTGCTATGTTGCATTTAAATTTTGGCAAGGATTTATTGGCTATAGGTACTCATTGATACATTGAGACATAGGTGATGCTGGTATTCTCTTGTGATTAGAGACATGTGTTGAGGTGGTTGATGATTTTAGCAAGAAGACTAAGGAGCATTCACCTAGTATGGACTTGAGAGGAGATTTTTATTAATATTAGTCATGATGACTTGGATAGATTTGTTATCATTCTTATTCCCCACTCTTGGTCTACTCAATGGTTTACTACTTGAGAGGTATTTCTTGTTGTTCCTTTTAAATGCATTATGTTTATATTTATCTTTCATAGATATGGATCTTGAGCTATGGATAGATAGTTAGGTCTGGAGGATTTAGTTTGAGAGATGTTTAGCATTGGTTATCTCCTTGTGCATCTAGTTCTATTATGATGGCATTTTGAGATTAGGAGATATTTTATTAGGCTCATTCCTTGGGATTGGGAATGGTCTAGTTTGATATTCTTATTTATGAGAGGATTGATTCCATGTTGATTACATGATATATATGTTTTCTTGATCTACGAGACTAAACAAGTTTGGGTGTTGTTATGACTTTTTGTTTAGGATTTTATGGAGGAGATCATACTTGGCACAATTGGCATTTAGAGGTATATGTAGAAGGACATGCTATAGGTTTTAATTTGTAGTGTTTCTCTTTGGTCTTCGTTATCTTCCTAGATGTTTGGTTTCACATTACATTGGATTAGAGGTTATTTGAGCTATGTGATCACTAGTTTGTCCTCATGTGTTTCCATGTGTGAGATAACATAGAGGTTCATTTTATCTCTTTTCATTGTTGAGTGTGGAGAACATGGGAGAGCATTGGAGACTTGTGGTGAGAGTTATACTTGCAGGTTATTGGTTTACAAGTTATACATATTGTTGTGTATGTTCCTTGATACTACATGGTTATGATACACTTTCTATATGATGCTATTAGTGGATTCATTTCAAATTCACATTACCTATGTAGTGGGAGTTTCTAGATGTGAATGTGGCAAGTATTACACTTGGAGCTTATGGTTGCATGTTATGGATTGTATATGTTGATGGTCTAAGATTCACTTGATATGTTTTGTATAGCTTGGACATATGGATAGTTGGGTGTGTTCACACTTATTATGGGTTCTATTTCAACTATGGTTATTGGTTCATGACAGCTACTGATGCATTTGATACCTTTGAATTGAGTGTTTGTGTTTGGGATATTAGTTGAGTCGGGACTTATGCTTCATTGTGATAGATTGTGTGGATTTTTCTTTGGATGGCCTCTCATCTATGTTCAGTGGTAGTGGCATGGTGGAGGGTGAGAGCATTCATGTATGAGATGGTGGTGACTTTCTTTCATGTTGCATGTATCTTGATGGAGCACATGGAGCACTTTGACCTTGATGGTATATGTAGTTGGAGGGATTGTTCCCTAGTTCATGTTTGAGGTAACTTGTTGCCCCTTACACAATGTATACAAAAAATGAAAGAATGTTGGGAAAATAGGTATTGTACACCTTGCATAACAATTTTTATAATTGTAATATTTTATTTATTATGTGAGTTGCACATGGATGTGTAAAGTGTAGACATTTGCTTGAAATATTCTCAAGTCTGCATAATGAATCGTAACATTGGGATATTATATTGTAATTATTTAATATTGGCAAAATTAAATTAATAAAGTACCCAGTATTAGATGTGGGGTCAATGGGTAGGTGGCACATAGTTTTGATGCAATACCACTTGGTGGTTTTTTAGGAGCTTGTGTCTATAAAAGCAACCACAAGGGTATTTGTTTGCATAATCCAAGTTAGCATTTGTGGAGGGTGGAAGCATGGCATGGGATGTGTGGTTACATGCTTGTTCACATGGAGTACTTGTTGATGGTTGGGATTCAAAGGCTTTCATGGATGTATTGTAATGTTACATTGTCGATAATACATGGATGATGGATGCCTTTGGAAGCTAGGTCTTTCCCTCTTGATATTTTTCCTAAGGTATACCTTGTGCCATATTTTATGGGTACATTGTCTATTCTTTTCATATGGATTCTAAGTGATTTTTTGCATTGATTTCTCAATTGGGTTATGTGGAAATTGGCATTTGTATGGCTAAAGTTTCCTTTCATTAGCCAGTTATATGGACATGGGAGTGGTGGGCAACAATATTTATGAATTTTTTACCAAGATTGATCCACTTAAATATTTTTATATCAGTTATATATGATGGAAAAAATGAGGCCAAATGCACAAATGGGTTGGGAAGCAATTTTTGCAATGTCAAATTAAGATCCAACATGTCAATGGAGTGGATGTGCTCCACTGATTTATTATATTTATTTATTTGTTTTGTAGCATCTACTTTCTTGATTTAGGATGCTGAAAATGGGGGATTAAGCCCCAACTAAAGAATTTTTTAGATGAAATTGAGTGGTGTTGATTTGATATAGGATCATGAGTTAGTTATTTGAATGGTGGATAAGATGGGGAGAGGTGGAAATCAATTTTATAATTAGATGGAGTTGAATAGGTAGTTAGCTCATTTAATTAGTGAGGTGATGATTATCTAGTTAATTTTTTATCTTGAGTTAGCCAAATTGATTGGCTTGTTAATAAATTTGATTAGTGGGTTAACTAAATTGATCATTTAGTTAACTATTTTGCTTGGATAGTTAAACCATGAGATGTAGTTTAGGTTTTAAGTTAATTTAATTATAGATAATATAGATCTAAATTTGAATTAAATTAAATAAAAAATGAATACTATTTAATAAATTTAATTGTGTTAAATTAATAAATAAAGATTCTCAAGAATGTCATAATCGTGTTGGTTATGATTGGTATTTGCAACTTAATTGTACCCTTTCGGCATATCATGTAAGGATTTGTACACCCATGAGAGCTACTCCCTATTCATTAGTCTCTGGTATTGAGGCCATCATGTTAACCAGGGTCAAACTTCCATCCTTGTGTATATTGTTACAACATCTCATTGATGACAAGGGCTAGCAAAATACACACCTACATGAATCAGAACTCTTGGATGAGCATCAATTTGCAACACTTGATCATTTGAAGGTCTACCAAAATAATCTATGATGCACCTAAAATAAATTTATCTATTAAATTTAATTTTAAATTGATGACATAGTCCTTAAGAAAAAATAGCAAAACACCAACTAGGACAAATAAAAGAAAGGTAAATTTAACCACTATTAGCTAGGACCTTACATCATTAGAGAAAAATATGGATTAGCTACCTACAAGTTATCTACAACATATAGCTAGCAACTAGATGAACCCATGAATTCCATTTATCTTAAAGGATTCCATGCTTGAGATACCATCTTTATCCATCAAAAATACCAAAAAAATCAAATAACAAAATATCTAATAGAAAAAAGTACAAACAAATCAAATAGTAAAAAAATATGAATAAAAAATTAAATAGTAGAAAAAAAACTTCAAAAAAATAATAAAGAAAAAAATTTCCCTCTAGTGAAGACAATTTCGATGGTGCCTTGGAGTAGTTGTCATGATCAAAATTTGTTCATAAGAATCATGTATGACAACCAAAAGAATCAATAAATTATTAAAAACAACAACAAAACATTATCCTCTGATGAAAGTCATTTTTATGGCACCTTGAGTGCAAATATCATGATAAAAAATTGTTCACAAGAATCATTCAAAATATTCATATCCCTCTTTTATATAATTGCTATACACACTTAAGGGCATTGAGTTCAGCCATCCATTCATTTACCACTTCCTTTCCTATGAACCCTTATGTAACATACATGACTATACCTTAGGGGTTTCGGGTCCCCTCAAAACCTGTTTTTTCTTAATCAAAAACATACATGACTATATCTTGATTAGTGCTTCCAAAACTCTTTGGAACAAGAACTATCTCTATTATGGAATTATTATATATACATTTTGATATCAATTTTCTTTTTTAATTTAAGTATAAATATTCCATCGCCTTGTTTATTATAAGGGAATTTGATAAGTCAAATACTTGGTGTCAAACCAAAGAACAATGCTCCCACGTTGGTCCCACTATTTTATGTTGGTTTGGATGACCCAAGCATCACTATCAGTATCATATTAATTTGAGGATGTGAGAGCCTTGGCTATTTTCATTTTCTCATGATCGATTTTCTTGCCATGGCATAATTCTAGGAGGACATTGTGATTCCTTATACTATGACTATCTCTTGAGGTTATGATCCTTAGGCATTAATGTATTTTCTATTATATTTAATTTATCATTTATTTGATTTCTTCTATATTTTCTTTATTTTTTTGAGTCACTCTTTTACACATCTATCTCATTTTCACCATTATCCCTTTTATCGTGTTACATAATGCTTATACAAAATAAAAATTATTGCTCACACATAAGAATCTCCTCATAGTTTTCGTACATATATATAAGCTCCAATACCTTAGGAATATCATTATCCATATTCATTATCCTGAGCTCCAATACAACCATCATACAACATTCATTATCATATCCTAATATTCCATCCTACTTCATTCTTATTGTGTCCTCTATATCTACTATCCTAATTTATTTTCATAATCTTCACTACTCTCATGTCCCCATAGCTACATCATCTTAGTTCTCTTAATATTATTTAACCTTCATAATACATTCTCATCCCACTCAATCACTTTTTGCATCACTCTCATCATATTTTTAATCATGGTTACACTTAATTCAATTCTAACTTGACTATAATCCTAAATATCATCTAACTTTTTCATTTATGTTAGATTCATCTAACATTAGGTAACATCCAAACTTAGTCATAGCACTATTTCACACTCATGAAATAGTCAAAAGTCCAACCCTTAACCATAATAAACCCTTAACCATAATAAACCCTTACACATGAATTTAATTCCATAACAAGTCATAGCTCATCTATAATTTAATCACTCATTTTTTAGATAATTCTAAGTCTAGACTTCATCTTTGGTTGATCAAGTTTTGAGTCTTGGTATAACTTGTCATATATAACTCATTTTTAATCCATGAACATAAGAGTCCATATTTTACGTGTCCCCAATTATTATACATGTCCAAGAAAAGTCTCGCAAAATGGGTATCCAAGATCACTATCCTATACCACCCAAGACCATGATGATGATAACAATAGTCTCCATAACCATATTGAATATGAAGATGATATAGCCAATTTTAAAAAAAAACTAGTACAAGATTACATTGAAACACAATAAGTCACATCCTTCAAGGACTATTAGAATCAAGAGATCAGTTACTAAGTGATATCAATCTTGAACAATTAAGAACACAAGAAACCCCTCCTATGAACAATGATGAAACATGTGAAGCATGTTAAAATGACACTACTCATGAGAATACTATAACTAAATAAATGAATAGAGGGATATAATTTGGTAAAAATTACTATCATGATTCCCATTCAAATGCATCTAAACATACCAACCATATTTTATAGCCTCCTTGATTCATCTAAATGATATAAATCATATAAACCTTCGATTGATCCAAAATTAAAGGATATAAAGGATGCCCTTAAAATTCTTTAATTGGGATTACCTTCCACCAAAGGATGTAATTTTAAGGAACTTTTTCCATATCCCTTTGATTTCAATTACACAAACACCATTCAATCCATATTTTGAAATTCCCTAATTCAATAAATACAAAAGGAAAGGTGATTCAAAGAGTCATATCTATGAATTTTTCATTACTTACAATGAGTTATCCTCTACTTATGAATATAAACATTTCCTCTTCTCTAGTAGCTTAGAGGGACAAAAAAATTGAATTGATTTACTCAACTACCTAAAGGGATAGAAAACATACTTCTTAACCTTGCAAAGCATTTTTAGAGCACTTTTTGTATAATGGTGAGAATGAATTTACAATTCTTGATCTTTGCAATGCAAAACAAAAATATGGTGAAATATTTTCTTCTTTCATTTATTAATTTCAAAGCATAGCTAGTAGGTTATGGGTTATACCTAAGAAACAACATGGGTATATTTTTTTCAATTATTCCTAATATTCAAATGTCCTTCCATTTACAATTGCATTGCATATCCACCATTGACAAGATTGTTTTAAAATATATTCAAATCAAGAAGGCATTAATTATTAATACTTTAGTAAAAAATACTAATGATTACAAAAAAAATTTAGTACCAAAATGACAAGCCTAGACTCTTTGCATAAAGTTAAAAAAGTGGTCAAAGACACTATCACTAATATCAAACATGTACAAATAGTTAAAGACACAAATAAACTTGTATTGCCTATAGGGCCACCTAAAAAGGAGGCAAGAAATTTCATTACACAAACTTGCATGAACCCTTGGAGAATAGTTTTAAGAAACTCTTACAAGCAAGCATGATCAACTTCACACTTCTTAAGTTTAACAATAGTGACAAACCAAAATGTGCATGGTATAAAGACTACAAATATTTTGAATACCACCAATTCAAAGACCATACAATTAATAAATGTGTGAAACTTAAAGATTAAATCCAAGATTTGATATATCAAGGTGATATTGAAGTCAAAGTTACACCATCATCTTCACCTAACAAATTTGATATGATATACTAGAATACCTAGGGATATACTAGAATACCTTTTCAAAGTATAATCAAGTTCAAAGCTTATGCCATGAAAAACTCAAAACATGATAACCACACATATAATATCCATTCTTATAAATCCTCTCAAGATTGTAATTTCCCCATAGGTTAAATTGATCAATCCCCATTATACATAAAATACTCCCATTGTGTCGTGGCAACATGATGAGGCATTGTCATCATCTCAAGGGTCCCTATAAATTGCTCCTATAAATAGATGTGATCTTATTGAATATCTTGTTAAGAATCCAAAAGATGTTTCCTACTTGGATCTTTTGAAATCGTCACAAGTTCACCAAGACATACTGGACATATTCTTGAAATAGATGATGTTTTTAAATGAAATTGAACCCTCTCATTTATTGAAATCTTCCCACAATATTATTTTTATCACCATATCACCTTTAGTCTTGAAGATATGGCTTCTCTTGACCCCTACCATTTATTATTTGCTTCATGTTGAATACTTTGTTGCCAAACATGAGATCAAGTGTGTACATATAGATAATGGATTTGAACTAAACCTTTACACCTTGTAGCTTGTTAAACTATTGGGATACATAGAAGAGGCTTTAGAACTTCATACAATCATAATCAAATCCTATGATAATGCAAAAAGGGAGATAACTAACACCATCGTTATTCCACTCTAGGTTGGGCTTATTGTCCACAACACCATTAATCATGGTATTGGTCTTGGACTTCTATTTAATATCCCCCTTGGTCACCCATTGATATACACCATGTAGTTCATTTCAATATCTCAAATTCTTTCATGTCATGAAGGAATAAAAGTCACCATCCTAGTGGATTAAACCTTCTCTAGATCATATTACACAATGATAGAGGGTTGCAACTAAAAATAAAAACTACTATCCCATCACTGAAGTCATAGAGCCACCATCTCAGCTAAATTCCTCTTATATCAATCCCAATGATATACCATCCAACTCATCTAACCATCCTCCTTCTACCAAGGTCAATAAATAAGATAGGTATGAAATCTAATAGGCTTTCCACATTGGGAAACTTCCATTGTCACCTAAATTCTATGGTTGTCCTAACTTGGAATAAAAACATAAATGAGATACCTTCCAATATGGATCTAAATTTTTTATAAGATATGTTTTTCTCTCAATGAACAAATTGAATCATCAAATAACAATGGTGGACTTTGCGTGAGGAGGGGAGAGATGAGTTGGAAATTAAAATTTCAAACATGGAGATGGCAGACTTCATGGGGACGGTGGTCTTTCTGCAGCTGGAGTTGGAGATCATATAGGTTCCCAGGCATCTTAGGGTACTGAGGGGGACAAGGAGACAATCAAATTGATGGAAGATAAAGATTCCAAAACTAGGGACCCACATGATAGAGGTAAAGAAAAGAAATGGACGGCTCTTTTTGGAGTTAGGCCTTTGGTGCAATTTGGACTTCCAGAAGTTAAAATTCTTTATGATCCGGCGACAAGGGTTTTTGCTATATCTGTGCCGGATAAGCTAGTTGATTTCACTATTTCTGGATTAGCTATGACTTTGGTTGGACGGTTTTCTGGTTTTAGACCTAACATCGATGTCGTAAGGAACTTTATAAGGATAAAATGGGTTCTCAAAGGACAAGTGGATGTGGTAGCTTTGCCTAGGGGGTTTTTCTCCTTTGCTTTTAATAGTGAAGAAGATATGAACAAAGCGCTCTATGAAGGGTCGTGGATGTTTAGCAAGTCAACTTTGGCTTTACAAAAATGGGCTCCTAACCTTCCTATGGATGATTCATTTTTTATGTCAGCTCCTGTGTGGACGCATCTTCCTAGCCTTCCATTGGAGTTCTAGAATGAGGAGGTTTTTAAAGGGATTGCGGGCTCATTAGGTGAACTTTTGTCGATCGACCCGATGACTGCAGCCAAATCTAGGTTGGTTTTTGCTCGTATTTGTGTTAATGTTAATCAAATGACAGATATGCCTCAATCCATTGATATTTTGTCTAAATTGGGGAAATAGACCCAAGTGATTGAATATGAATCTCTCTCGTTTGTGTGTTTTCATTGTAAGAAGTTGAGTCATTGGGCGAAATTTTGTCTGTCCAAGAAGGGTAAGAATAGTAAAACTGATAGCAATTTGAAGCAAAAATGGCAAATGAAAGGGAAGAATGATGATCCACCTTCAGAGGTTATCCCTGAGAAGAAAGTGATCGAGATGAAAAACGAGGAAAAGAAGGGTATGAACAATAACAAGGAAAAATCTGATTGTGCCTGTTCTAATAGTCAAAAAGAAAGTAATAAGGAGGAAGAGAATGGGACCGAAGAACTGGCTCAAAAAACTGAATTAGAGGATTTGAAGGTTGATCCTATCATCCAGGGTAAAGCTGATGATTTTTCCAATGATGATGCTTTAGCTTCATCTAATAATAAAGAAAAAAATGAGGAAGACTTTAATGAAGCTGAGGACTGTAATATCTCAAAAACTGTGTCGCTATTGTTATTAACTAATGGAAGTCCTAAGCAGACTGGAAATATGATCCTAAACTCCCAATGTAAAACCCCTCCCAAAAGCATGGAGATGGTGGGTCTTGAGGGAAATCCTAGGATTTTCAGTATTAAAGAAGGCAAGTCAAATAATGGAGGACCCAATGGAGGTATTCCAACTAGAAGCAAGAATAAGAAGGTTGCAGATGTTGGAAGTCAGAGCAAAAAATAGGGGAGACCTTCTCTAAAGAATCAGAGGGAACAGGAAAGTTGGAAGAACTATGTTGATGGAACACAGAGCTCCATTGAGTCAGCCTTATCCCCGGTTAAAATATGAAGATAATTTCATGGAATATCAGAGGGTTGAACGCCTCCCACAAGCAGGATGTGTTGCGTAATATTGTTAGAGATCATAAACTGGATGTAGTTCTTATTCAGGAAACTAAGACGTGTAAGGATAAAGTGGAAAGAATTAGAATTTTCAAAAGTAATGGTGTAATTGGAACAATCTTAGAGGGTGCTTTTGGAGGTACAACTATCTTTTGGAATCAGAATTCTATTAAAGGTAAAGAAATTGCTTCAGGGGTTAATAGGACCTTAATTTTGCTTGAGCATATTAAGGATAACTTTGTCTGGGTTATCACTAATATCTATGCGCCTAATTCTAAAGCTGGAAGAGCTAAATTTTGGAGGAGCCTAGCTGAAGAGGGACAAAGTTTTTTTGATAAAATCTAGATGATTATGGGAGATTTCAATACCCCTTTAAAAGAGGATGAAAAGATGGGAGGCCTTCCTTTGCAGTTGGAGGGAAGACAAGATCTTATGGAATTTATTAATGATCAAGCTTTGATGGATGTGGATCTCCAAGGGATTAATTACACTTGGACCAATAGAAGAACTGGCCCTGATCTCATTCAAGTTAGGTTGGATAGATCCCTGATCTCTCCCAATTGGCTCTCTAAGTATAATTGTTCTTTCGCGTCTATCATTAAGATTGATATTGATCATTATCCTATCTCTTTCACTGCCAATTCTACTTCCTCAAAGCATAATTTCCCTTTTAGATTTGGAAAAGCTTGGTTGTCCCACCCTTCATTGGAAAACTTTGTTTATGAATGGTGGAATTCAGAGGTTGAGGGTACTGCCTTATTTAGAGTGGCCAAAAAGCTTAATATTATCAAAGCCAAAGTCAAAATCTGGAATAAAGAGACTTTTGGAGATATCTTTAAAATGAAAGCTAATATTAAGATAGATATTAAAGAAGTTCAAGATAAAATTCAAGTGGAAGGTCTTTTTGAGGATTTGAGGAATGTTGAAAATGGGTTGCTTTCCAAATACCATGAAATTATCTCTAATGAAGAAACTTTTTGGAGACAAAGATCAAGAGTGTTGTATTTGAAGGAAGGTGATAAAAACACCTGGTTTTTCCACGTGACTTCTCTCAAGCATAGGGTGGCCACCAGGATATCCAGTTTATCCAGCAATAGGGGGATTTTGTCAGATGAAAATGAAATAAGAAAGGAAGCTGTGGATTTCTTTAGTAATCTTTTGGGAGGTGTGGATTCTCTGGATATGAGAAATCAAGACCTTCTAGCTCAAGCTATCCCTCCCATTTTAAATGAGGATGACAACAAAAATCTCTCTCGGATCCCTTCGAATCAAAAGATCAAAAAGGTTGTGTTTTCCTTTCTTGGAGACAAGTCTCCTGGTTCGAACGGATTCCCTATGTTCTTCTTTCAAAAATTTTGGCATATTGTGGAGACTGATATTTGTAATGGAGTTAAAGAATTATTAGAAAGTGGAAACTGGGGAATGGGAGAATTATTAGATTCTGGGAGGACGAATGGCTAATGGATAAACCGCTGGAGGAAATCCCCATTCTTAATGAATGGAAAGACTGGTTTAAAAGTAGGTATGGAGACCTTGTTAGGGACTACTAGAGAAATGGGAAGTGGATTGAGTTTAGCCAGTTTTGTCCGGGATTAAAATTTTTGGAGACCTTGCTTTCTTTCAAAATCTTTATGGAGCATTATGAGGATTGTTTGATTTGGAAGGAAACTTATAATGGGAAATATTATGTGTCTTCAGTGGTTTCTATCCATTACAAAGTTCTGGAAGAGATCCCTTTGTGGGCGAAAGTGTGGATAAAGAAGTTGACTCCCAAAATTAATATCTTTTTTTGGATTTTTATCCAAAATAAGGTGCTAACCCTTGATAATCTCCATAAGCGTGGATTTGTTTTTCCTAATAGGTGCTCTCTTTGTTGCAGGGAGGAGGAGTCTGCTTGCCATATCCTCTACTAGTGCAATTTCAGTCAGGATATTTGGAATATTATTCTTAGTAAGTGGAAGTTGAGTTGGGTTTTCCTGAACTCTCTGGAAGAGTTCTGGTAGCAATGGTATTGCCCTAGTTCTAATTCTAAGAATGTTGAGCTTTGGAAACTTATTCTCCCTATTGTCACCTGGAACATCTGGAAGGAGTGTAACAACAGGATTTTTAGGGGAAAAAGTGTGAACCCTAAAGTGGTAGTGGATAAAATATGCTTATATGGAATTGATACTGGTTTATCTGCTAAAGAAGACTTTAATGAAAGATGGAACCTTTCCAATAGTAGAAACAGCAAGGATACAAGTAGAGATGGTCTTTTCTGGTGCTTTCCTTCCCAGGGATGGATCAAGGCCAATTTTGATGGGGCCTCTAAGGGAAATCCTGGAAATACTGGTTATGGGGGCATTGTCAGGAATTTTGCTGGAAGTTGCCTTGTGGTTGTTGTTGGCCCTTTTGGGTAACCAAACTAGTCATTATGTTGAAGCCTCGGCTACCCTAAATACATTGATTATAGCTAAAAATCTCAATCATGATAATCTATGGTTGGAGGGAGATTCTCTTAATATTATTAAATGCCTTAAGGGTGAAGTTGAGCCTTCGTGGTCTATCGAAAATATCATTTTTAAAGCCAGAGAAATTATTTCTAGCTTTAAATCTATTATTATTGAGCATGCTTTTAGGAAGAAAAATGTCGTAGCGGACGGTCTTACTAACCTTGGCGTTATTTCCAAAGATCAAAGCATATGGAATGGTGAAGATAATATTGATTTTAATATTAAAGACCTCATTAGAAAGGATAGAATTGTGGGGAAAGAAGGATCGCACTTTAATCAAGGTAGTATTAATGATTAATCATCAAATCTTTAGAAAGGTAATGATAGCTCGTCAGAAGGGCAGAGTGCTAAATAAGAATATAAAAATTTCGCACGCTTTGTGGGTGTGTATTTTCAAGAAGCCGAGTGTCATTTGGAAGATTGCTCTGAAATTGCAGAAGTAGAGAAATTGCAGAACGAATTCAAAAATGGGAGGTGATCTTAGAAGAGAGGAACCTAATAATATTTCTAGATGGTGAGAGATGCCTAAGGTATGGACAAAGTTGGAGAAGGGTTTCATGATGCATTTCATGGAAAAACTAGAGGATTATGACAAAAGCAGAGTTAACCTGGCGGTTACTAGAGTGACTGAAAACTAGAAAAATGGTTCCTTCAAAATTCATGGTGTAAAATTCAAGCTGGATGCGGACCTCATCTCTACGGTCATAGGTATGCTCCATACTGGCCTCAATTTCTTTAGGGACCTGAAAGTGTCCAATAATTTTGTGAAGGTCTTTCCGTGCAAAGATAAGGAGAGAGAAAAATTAGGCAAAGCGTCTGGGGGGTATTATGATGCGTCTAATATTAAAAAAAATTGGGGTTGTGTGCTTAATGCCACTATGGAGTATATCATTATGGAGGGTCATTTCACTAGGGTCCATACCTATCACTTTGTGCTTCTGAATCACTTTAAGCATGAGAAGAGGTTTTCTCTTCCCTATTACCTTTTCAGGTCGTTGTCGCACTCATTGAACAAGCACAGTAAGAACCCCTCTTCTCTTGTGCTACATTATGGCCTTATTTTGCTCATTTATGAGCATTGTAAGATTTTGGTAATTCAGGAAAACAAAAGGCTGTCGGTGTCGCCAGGGAAAGGTAAGAGGAAAATTGAGGACCCTGGGCCTAGTAAGGATGAGTAGAAACAGAGTAAAAAGGTTAAAAAATCCTATGTGGAGAAAAAAGTTCAGGACATGGATAAACAAAAGGATATGGAGGCTGATCCTGAGGATATGGGATAAGAAGGAAGTGAGATGAAGACTGATGATTTTGACGGGGAGGAGAGCTGGAAAGATGAGAAAGTGGGGGAAGAGGAAGGAGAGAAAGAAGATGATTTTGATCAGAATAGCCCTACCCACAGCGCGTGTACTGGTAATTTTAACAACCAGCCTATAGAGGAGCAGGACAACCAGATTAATCAAGAGGAAAGAGAAATGGAAACTGAACAGAACAAGGATAAGGAGGATATGAGCAGGGAAAAGGATAGAGCTGGAGATGAGATTATTCTGGATAAGCTCAAGAACCAGTTTGATGCTCGTATGGGTTTTCATAGGTGGGTATATGAAAGAATTAATAAAATGGAAAAAAATAGCTAATCAGCAGGAAGAGCAGGGACAAAAAGGTGAAAGTAACCAAGAGCAGTGGAAAAAGGTTATGGACGAAAAAGTGGAGAAGCTGGAAGTTTGGTTCAGCAAGTTGGAGGAAGGAAAGACAGCCATGAAGAACTTCCTGATTATGATTCTGGATATCCTCAACTCTATGACCAAGAATATGGAGGAAATTGCCAAATACCTTGATGGATCCAACACTTCCAAACCTGTTGTGGACCTTGATGTTGATGATGATGCTATTGAGGCTGGGAATGTGGATACTGCTCCTGGAGGTGCGGCCAAAAGGACTAGAGCGAGTATGATGTGGCCAAAAGGACTAGAGCGAGTATAGTGTAATTCAAAAGGTAACTATAATTCAATAATTTTTAAAGGTGCATCGAGAGTGGAGTGTGGTGAAGGCGGTGATGGTGTCTGTCCAAAACCCCAACCCGAGTGATCACACCGGGACCGAGCAGACGACATGACTAGCACTGCTGGCAGTTGTTTGCCAGTGAGTCTAGTCATTTCCCTTAGTTTCGGTTATATAGTTAGGGTTGTTTTCTATTAACTCTTACGAGTTAATTTTACTTTGGTTAAAAACTATTGGTCTGGCGACCTATATATATGTTTTGTAACGACTTTGAAAGGGTTCACTAAGTTTTTGAAAACACTATCTTTTAAATTAGCTAAAAATGTTATGTATGTAGAAGGTGGATATTCATCAATGAATGAAAATCTCGTTAACAGTTCTCTTTGATTTCAAATCTGTGTGTTTGTTATTTTGGAATTTGATTTATGTGAAAATCTATTTCAAGGAAGAAGTTGTTATACTTTCTATGTGTGCAGAAGATTATTAGCGAATTTCAACTTTAAAGGCTTTTCATTTTGTTTTAGTGTACATGTGAAGTTTGTCGGCTTTATATAAAGAGTTATATATGGATCAATGCTTGCATTCATTTTGTATTGACTCGTGAATGTAATTACCTTTTAGTGCTTTCTGGTGAAAATCATTCTATTGATTGTGTGTAATTTGGAGCTGATTGAATATTTATTAGAGGGAGTTGTACCTTAATTCAGAGGTTAATCAAATATTATGATTTTCCAACTAATTGGTAGGGAATTTGTCTTTCTTTTTGTGAGCCATAATGTGCAAGGTTAAATAAATAAAGAGAGACAAATCTATTTACCAACAGATTTTTGGCGACTCTGTTGGGGAGAGATAAGAACAATTAATTTTAAAACAAGGTCATCATTACAATTATGCTTTGTTCTTCATAAATGGTATTGCCTCTTGAAGGGTTTTTGCCTGTTCTGCAACCAAATTTAAACTGGGTACAAGAAGAACAAAGTAACATTACCTCTAAGATAGATACTCTAGCCTAGAGGCATAGAGGAAGTTGAGCGGAGTATGACAGAATAAGTGCTCTTCTTAGCACAATTGAAAGACAAGCGGATCAGACTGTGTTAGTCTTTGAAAGGGTAGTTGTTCCTAGGGTTTTCTTTATTCACGTCCCTGATAATCAATTACAGAATCCCAGACGTTTGTTACCCTGATTGTTCCACATTGGACTCCAATCCATATACTAGATCCCAAAGAAGGGAGGGTGTTTCTAACCCCGTCTTTAAAGAACTACAGAATTTAACTTACCAACCTACCTTCTCATCTCAACGAAGGGCAAGAAGTAGACCTCCATCCTCATTACCATCATCACCTGCATCTCCAGTTTGCCAAGCTTTGGTCCTACACGGTGTTGCCTTACCAATTTCATTTAACCTTACCCCTCTTAATATCATGCTACCAATGGCAGCCAATAACCTGTGGGAGGCAGCCATAGGCCCATTGAATTTAGGTTTGAACCTTAACCCCTTGCCAAAAGCTGCTAGGGATCATTTACCTAATTTAGCGGAGATGGGATGGTCATTGTAGATGAGCACCTGAATGCTTTCAGTGTAGCCTATGGAGTAATAGAAGTTCAACATGAAGACATGGCTATCAAGCTATTTATTCAGACATTGATAGGAGTGGCAGCTGACTGGTTTTATCACTTGCCGAATAGTGTGATAACAAACTGGCAGGACCTGAGGACAAGATTTGAAGCTAGATTTAAGGTAGTTGAAGACGAACACTCCCTCCTAGCTCAGTTATCCCAGTTGAAAAAGGAGCTTTCTAAATCCATGAGGGACTTCGTAGCGAGATTTGATAAGATCCTACACAAGATCCTGATTAACCAAAAACCATCAAATGATAATCTCAAATGTTTCTTTATCAATTCTATGCCCTCTGAAATAAGTTTCTTGATTTGTAGGCAAAGGGTTGCATATTTGAATGCCGCTAAAACTCTCGCAATTGAATTAGAGGATGATTTGATCACTGCGGGCAAATGGAAAAGAGAAGTACAAACATCTAATGCCCAACCAACTACTTCCTCAAATCTTGTTATCCAACGGTTAATGAATGATGTAATTGCCCTTAAGAGGCAAACTCCTAAAGCAAGTACTTCCTATTCCCAACCATATCAAGACATTCCTAGGAGATATCCTAATCAACAGGGAGGAGGTGGAGGAAGACAATTACAACTACCCCCTATATAGCCAAAACTTGCTATTAAAGAACCACCCCCCAAGGTAAAATCTTGTGTGTTTCATTTAACTGACGAACATGATGGTTCTTTGTGTCCAGAGATGGTTCATTTTTATCAAATGATCAGTAAAGGAGAGACAATCTTAGAAGTTGATGAAGGAAGCTCCCAAAGTATGCCTGGCAACTCTGAAATTCATTATATGGAATGTCTCCGACTTAGAAAGGGGAAGAAACATGTTGGTCTCTTTGGAAGATTCTGCATACGCAATTCTTACAAGAACTCAACAGA
This sequence comes from Cryptomeria japonica, assembly GCF_030272615.1. NCBI lineage: Eukaryota > Viridiplantae > Streptophyta > Pinopsida > Cupressales > Cupressaceae > Cryptomeria > Cryptomeria japonica. The sequence goes on along the minus strand of NC_081411.1, from coordinate 570,491,658 downwards.
ATTTGAAATCTCAAGATGTTGTAACACCTGTCCACAGCATTGTGAAAGGAAATGAAATTTTGACCCATCATGGAGGTATATCAAAGGTTGTTCAAGAGGTTGCTTCTTCGAGTTCTGATTCTTTTACTAACCCTTTTGATATCATTGAATTTTGCAAGACATCTTGTGTTCAGATTACTTTGGCTAAGTATTTGAAATTAAACCCGAAGGAGCTAGATAGATTGGTTGAATTTGTCAAAGGGAATGATGCCCATACCTTAGCAATTGAAACCCAAACACTCGTGAGTAGTGATTCTCAAGCAAATGATAATGTTAGTCCTGCTTTAGTAATCCCTGAAGGCTCATCAGAGACTATTCCTATACAAGTTGATTTCCTTGAACCCAATTTTAAAAATAAACCAAAACCTTTCTATGTGTCCTTATATATTAATGGGCACAAGCTGAGTAACTGTATAATAGATTCAAGAGCATCTGACAATGTCATGCCCTTAGTCATAGCAAAGGTTTTAGGTTTAACCCTAACAAAGACCTTTGGCAAGTGTTACTCCATGGACTCCAAGCAGGTTCCTTTATTAGGGCAAATTAAGGATGCACAGGACGCTTTAGTAGCACACCCTGCCAAGAGAATCAAGTTAACAATCCTAGTGCCTGACATCCCTGCTAGCTATGGCATGTTGTTGAGTCGCACCTTCTGTAAAGACATGGGAGGGGAAATTATGATGGATTGGTCACAAGCAATGATCACAGTTGGAAAATAGAGAGTCCTTTTGCACCCTAAAACAAAGGCCAAATACACAGTTTTTTCCTTAGATGATCTGAAAGCTCAAATTTTGTACCAAGATTGTGGCTTTGGTAATTACATGATATCGATTGATCCTCAAGACGAGAGTATGTTAACGGATTCAGGTATGTCGGATGCACTTTGGTCTATGGAATTTGATGGGAGTTGTTCATCTTCTGGATCAGGGGTCGGGGTCGTATTGATACCTCCCCACGGAAAGGTCATTCCTTATTCTTTCAAATTGGAATTCCAAAACACGAATAATATGACCGAATATGAGGCCTTGTTATTAGGTCTGGCTGAAGCGAGGAGATTGCAAATCAAAAAGTTGAAGGTGAGAGGTGACGTTGAACTTATTGTTAAACAAGTGAGGGGCCTATTTGTTGTTAAAATGAGAGATTGAGACATTATAGGAATCATGTTTGGCATGAGATGGAAGCCTTTGATGCTTTTTCAATTGAGGTCGTTCCCAGGGAATTTAACTTGAAGGCTGATTCTTTGGCAATATCTGCAGCCTTGTTGGTACCACACCCAAATTTCACAACCGACGCTTATAGGGTTGAACTAGTTTATAGACCCAATGTGCCTGATAATTCTGAATCCTGGCAAGTGTTTGAAAATGATAAACAGATTCAGAATTTTCTACAATGTGCTAACATTTTTACAACCTTGTTTTATGAGGGGTCAGAGGCAAGTTGTAAAGAGTTTTCTCCCAATACATTAGAAGAAGTACACGATGGAATGTTGCAGCTAAAAGGGAATAAAATCCCAAAGGGTTTAGTTTCTCTTGAATGCCTTTTCAACAAGAAGGATGGATATGTTAAGCAAAGGGATAGGGAACCTCCTGTAATTCAAAGCTCTAGTGAGTATGAGCAAATTAACATTGGTACCAATGAGGATCCTAAATTTGTTAATTTGGGAAAATGTTGTTCTGAAGTGGAGAGAAGGAAATTCATCGATTTGCTGGTCAAGTTTAAAGATGTTTTTGCATGGAGTTATGATGATTTGAAGAATTTTAGGGATGGTAATTTCCAACATCAAATTCCTTTGAAACCAGGTGTCAACCCTTTTCGGCAGAAGTTAAGGAATTTTAATCCAAAGGTAGCATAAGCAATTTTTCATGAGGTTGACAAAATGTTGAAGGCTCGAATTATTTATCCTCTACATCACTCTACTTGGAGTGCAAACATAGTTCTTGTTCAGAAGAAAAACTATGAGATACGAATTTGTGTTGATTTCAGAAACTTAAATCAAGCAAGTTTGAAAGACAGGTACCCCCTACCTGCAATGGATCATATTTTACAAACTGTTTCAGGGTCCGAGATGATGTCCATGTTGGACGGCTTCTCTGGGTATAATCAAATTAGTGTGGTGGAGCAGGATCAACACAAGACAACCTTTATAAGCCCCTGGGGTACCTTTGTGTATAACAGAATGCCTTTTGGGTTGATTAATGCAAGGGCAACGTTTCAAAGGGTGATGGATCTTTGCTTCGGGCATTTGAAGGATAAGATTATCGTGGTGTATTTAGATGACCTAACTTTTTTCTCCAAAAGAAGGAAGCATCATGTGCGCGATTTGAGAAAAGTTCTGATGAGATGTAGGGAGCATGGGGTATCTTTGAATCCTAAAAAGTTTGTTTTTGGTGCCACAGAAGGAAAAATTTTGGGACATATCATCTCATAGGAGGGGTTAAAGGCCGATCCACAGAGAGTAAAGGTGATACAGCAGCTCAGTCTCCCCTCGAATAGAAATGGAGTAAGGTCCTTCTTTGGACAAGTGAACTTCTTAAGGAATTTTATTCTTGATTTTGCTGAAACTACTAAATACATTGTGAATATGATGAGCGAAAAAGTAGCCTTTAGATAGAATGAAGCAGGCAGGAAAGCTTTCGAAGAGATTAAAAGGGCCATCGTGCATGCACCTACTCTAGTTAATCCAGACTTTAATAAGGACTTTATTATTTATTGTTACGCATCTGAGCATACCATGTCTAGGATTTTGGTACAAAAGGGTGAGAATTGTGAAGAGGTGCCAATTTCTTTCATGAGTATCCCCTTGAAGAAGAATGAGTTAAAATACTCACAGATAGAGAAACAGGATTATGTAGTGGTAAAAGTTGTGAAGCAATTCAGGTATTACATATTTCATTCACATGCAACTATTTTTGTTCCCAATTCTGCAGTAAAAGTTATTTTAACTCAACAGGATGTTGGTATCAACAATAGAGCATCTTGGGTCTCCACGATTCAAGAATTCAATTTAGACATCAAGCCCACTAAACTGGTTAGAGGACAGAGCCTTTGTAAATTGATAGCAGAGAATGAGTTTAAAGAAGAGGACAGTCTACCTTTAACCCTATTCATTGGCCATCAGGATTCTTGGTTCACCAATGTTGCATATTATCTTACGTATGGAGACTGTCCAGATCATCTTTCTCCTAGGGAAAAGAGAAATCTGAGGTTTAAAGCTGCAAAGTACGTCATCTAAAATAACATATTGTACAAGAAAGGCTTAGATGGCACTTTCCTCCGATGTGTGCATAAACGGCACCAAGAAGCTCTATTGAAAACTTTTCATAATGAGGCATGTGAGGGTCATTTCTCCTCTACGGTTACTACATATAAAATCTTGAGGAATTGTTACTACTAGTCGGGAATGTTCAAGGATGCATACGCCTGGTTGGCGAGGTGTGAGAAGTGCGAGTTGTTTATAGGTAAACCCCAGTTAGCCGCCTTGCCTTTGAGACCTGTGGTAATTGAAGAACCTTTTAAATAGTGGGGATTATATTTCATTGGCCCTTTGAACCCCATTTCCAGTGTGGGGCATACTCACATATTAACAGCAACGGATTATTTCACTAAGTGGGTGGAAGCTATCCCTGTTAAAAAAACCACTTCAGAGATTGTGTGTACGTTCCTTGAGGATAATATTCTTGTCAGGTTTGAAGTCCCTTAGAAAATAGTCATAGATAATGCATCAAATTTCTCTTCATCTGAGTTAAGTCTATTTTGTTATGATCATGGAATTTCCTTGGCACACGCTTCTGATTATTATCCATAGGGTAATGGTCAAACAGAATCGAGTAACAAGAATTTGATCAACATCATGAGAAAGTTGGTTAGTGAGAATTTCAAGGATTGACACAAGAGGTTGCATGAAGCACTATGGGCAGATCGAACCTCTCCAAAATGGGCCATAGGGATGTCACCATTTGAGCTAGTATATGGCATTGGCGCACAACTCTCTCTTCCTTTAGAGTTAGCAACTTCTAAGCTGCAACTTCTAAGCTGCAAACAATGATAGAAGATGCATTTTTCCAGAGTTCTCTTGAAAAAAGAATTATGTACCTAACTAGAATTGAAGAAGAAAAGGAAAAACTGGTTGACGGGATTACAGAGCATCAGATGAAGGTTACAAGGATTTTTTATCAGAAAGCAAGGCCCAGAAAATTCATGAAAGGTGATTTGGTGTTATTGTGGGATAAAAGGAGAGAGCCAAAAGGTGCTCATGGTAAGTTTGAGTCGCTATGGAAGGGACCTTATGTGATTCACGAAGTAAAGGGCCCCAATTCTTTTAAACTTGCTTACCGGAATGGCTTTGAACTACCCCTGTCCTATAATGGGCAGGACTTAAAACTGTATCAATTGTAAACAAGCATCCCCTGTCAGTTTGTACATACTTTCTTTTGTTGTGTTAGTTTAGGTGTGTCGGTTTTGTTGTAAGTCAAACCTTGGTTAGTCATTTTGCGAAACCAGAGATTTTGAGGTTCATTGCTTGGTACTTTAAAGTCCCAGTCCCCATGCAAAGCCACTATTGGGCCCATATAAAATTTTCATTTCATATATGTCCTTGCTTGGAGTAATACCCGTTTAATCCGTTGGTCAAGTCAATTATTTAATTTTCCTCATACAGCTCGGCCATTGTTAAGTTTCACTACATTGAACTTGAACCTTGAACTTGAACCTTTTTGGTTCGAGGTTCAAAGTTCAACGGGTGTTGTTTTGAATGTTTTTCCTCCTACGCGATTTTAAGTCTTTGCTAGTCCTCGTCAGTATTTTACATTCTTTGAACCTTGAACTTGAACCTTTTCGGTTCAAAGTTCAAAGTTCAACATTTCTCATGCTAATTTTGTGTTGTGATTGTTTCACAAAGTTTAGAGTTTGATGTATAGGTTTCTTAGAAGACATGTGACTTGGCGCGAGGTGATGGTGGGCATTTCAAGAGATGATTAACGGCCGCAGAAGAGAGGAATATTCTTTCTCTAATGATTTGAAATTTGTCATTTATAGCAAGTATGTGTGAGGATCCGTAGTGTCAGAAGTGAAGTGATATAGCATTTAAGGAATGCTCCGATACAATCATTTTAGAGTAAGGCCACACGAATGAAGTGTAAGGGAGACAGTTTGTGGTAATGATGGGTAAGATTTTCTCGGCTTTAAAACTAAGTAGATGTCACGTCGATATTATTATTTTCTTGAGAAGGTTTTGAGAAGGAGTTTTGGAGCGGGAGAAATAGACTGCGATAGGGGTTTTTAGAGGACAGAGGAAGGTATGTTCAACAACTTTCTAAATTGTTGCAGTTTGTTTTAAAGATCTGGGTATTCTGTTAGCTATTTGTTTCCATTTCCACTTTCCTTCTTTGCTTGGGATTAATAAGAGAAAATCATGAGCTAAACATGAGGTCTATCTTGCCCAAATTGATGAGCTCATCTTCCCTTGTAAGCTCTTTACTATAATTAGGTGATACAGCATTAGTCCAACTGGATTAAGATGATTTTCTAGAAAGAGCCTGAAACCCAGCCGCAGATCCTATGATGAGAGATGTTGCACAGAGCGGGTTATTAGAAGCGGCCACATTTCCCACAGCTGCTCCTTTCCCTGAATTAGTTTTAGAATGTATGAATCACTATGACAAGGGTAATAGATGCATAAGGCAAAACAATGGTGAGGTTTTTTTATCCATACATAGACAGACAGTAATGGCAGCTATGGGTATCCCACACCGGGAACCCTATGAAGATTGGATGATTGGAAAATCCTATGGAATTTTCTCTAAGAAAATGCAGTATTATAGAGTTGTTATTGCACGGAAATGGGTTCTGAAATTGTAGAAAGGAGGTTCAAGGCTGCCGAGACCTCTAACCCGTGAACATTTAATTCCCACAATCCGGTACTTGGTAATATTGTTGAGCAGAGTAAAGGGTAATTCCCACTCCTTTTATTGGGAGGACTTGATGTATTTCTTCATCTAGGTCACTCTAGATAAAAATCGATTCATTGATTGGGGAACTGTTATAGCGGAAAGGTTGCACGAAGGTTTGAGTAATTACCTTGGGATGGCAAACTTCCATATGTCATCATACCTATTATATATGCTTGCTTGTGTGAGAGAATGGTCTGGACTATCCCATGCAAAATGGATTCAAGGCATAAAGATTTATGAGTATCATCCTAATTTGACTTTAAGAGGGCATGTTAATGACAATCTACGCTGGAATGATATTTTTGCTGGGAGGTTGACCTTTGAATTACAGGGTAACATTTATGGCAATTTCTTTACACAGTTTAGTCACTTCACTTACCTAAGGGTTGGAGGATTTAAAGGTGAACCCTTTAGGCTACCCAGGTATGTTTTAGACTCCTGTATTTTGATCAAAGTTTCCAAGCAACTTGCTTATGTCGCAAACGATTATGGTGAGGACTTAGACACAAGTGGGATTTTCCCCATTGATTTAGGCCATTATAGCTGCAGGTTTGTCTCTAATGCGATGAATCTTGAGCTCGAATTTAAAAGGTTTCATTTGAAGACCTTTGTGAAAAGAGATAATTTTGATAGTAAACGTTTCATTGCTCAATATGTGAAGAAGATGGTGCCTGATCAGCATGTTCCTTAGTTGGAGGATTACTAGGAGGGTTGCCAGGATGAATTTGAAGTAAGGAAAAGGAGTTGGTCCAGGTTAACCTTGAAGCAAATTCATGACATGAAATTGCCATGGATACTTCAGGTGTCACTACTAATGATGAGGATATACTTGACTCTGAGTTTCTAAAGCGGGTGCATAATGAGCCTCTTCCAGAGGTGGATTGGAGTAAAAAGATGGAGGATAGTATTCAGACACGCACTTTCAATGTAATTCAAAGGACAGAAAATTGGCTTAGGAGTTGCCGATTCTAGTCGGCAAGAGCAACCAGTTCAAGAAGCAAAAGTGGGAAGAGGAATACCGCAAGCAAAACTTCTATTTTAACTAACATTCCTGTTTCTATTGCAGGAAAAAGGAAGGCAAGGATTAAAGAAGAGAAACTTGACACCGAGGTTGAGCTTGCTATTGGTGGTTGAATTACCAGGTCAAGGTCCAAGAAGAGCTTTTAGCTGTCGGCTCCCCATCTCATTCTTGATCTAGACACAGAGGAAGCACTGTGCGATATGGCATCCCCTATTTTTGATACAGACAAGGTTTCAACCGACATAGACACTACTTGCCAGGATCCAGGGACACTTGATATCCAGTCTCATGCAGACAGTGCCACATTGCCACCCTCAGCAGGATTTCCACCCATGTCATCTAAGGAACTGACTCTGGCACCCAAGTGGTTGAGTGATTCAATCACCAGTTTAAGGAACGTGGTTCCTATTTCGATATCAATGGAGGATGTTGTGAGTAAATGTTTGGGAAAATCTACAAAGCCCAAAAAGCTAAAAATGGAGGCCATGATTGATTTCGACAAAGGCACGAAGCATTAGACCGTAGACATTGCCAAACCCACGTCCGACAAAGATATTGTTATTGCTTCAGAAGTAGACTATGTTATTGAATGAGTTGATTTGGGGGTTAGAACCAAAGCTGTAGATGTGAAACATCTGGAGACTTCGACTAAACAAATTATATCTCGTACTTAGAAAGATGAAAGAGATAAGGCTGAGTTAAAGCAAAATTTAATGCAAATGGCTCAGTATATTCATGCTCTGCAGAATAGCCCATTACCATTGTCTCAAAGTTCAGAACCATTTAGCCCAAAATCACTTGGTAATCAGAAATTCTTTGATGAGGTTCAATGAAATAGGATGATTGTTGAAGTTTTCTCAGAATGGCTCACCTCGATCATGTATCAAGAGACCAATTATATAATGGATTTAGTCCAGATCTTCAAAGATGCTAATGAAGTCACCAAGGCATTGGATTCTGACTTAATCTCGTGGCAGAAAGAGAAAACTAAGTGGGTAGTGATTTCAAAATAGATGCGTGATATTCAGCGTTATGGTCTGATGAATTTTCTTGCTGAAAATCAAGTGTTAGGGTTAAATGAAGATGTAATGTTTATTTGCAAAGAGAGTATTGAATGGTGCAACAGATTATTGAACAGGGTCATAATGAATTAGCCAGTCTGCGTGGCGAATTAATAGCTTTAAGGGCGACCATGCAGAAGGATTTGCACTGCGTGGATGTTCAATTGCTTAAAGAAGATAGCGAAACCCTGGAAGATACTGTGTGTGTGAAAAGTGGGCTAAGGATCTATTCCTGCAATACACAACACTTCAATCAAGTCATTACATGCATGGTTAGACAGATATAAACATGAATATGAAAACCATAACAAATTGACCCATTGCCTTCTAAAAGATGCGAGTATAAGATTGCTCTCAGATTTGTATAAGAAATACCAGTGAGATGAAGGATTTTAATCTATATGAGCATGATATTAATGCTAGATGGATGCAAGATTTAAGCAATAAATGAGATAAATGATCTAAATATGTATGCAATATTCTCAATGAACCTAGAGCAAAAACAATATAATAACAATATATTCTCCAGGAAATTTTTTTTAATGAGAGATGAGAGCCTCAATTTATAGAAAATTCAGAAAGAAACCAACGGTTGAAATCAAATGATGATGAGAGGTCAAGATTTTCCAAGAGGAAGCACAATCCAGGTGAATTGATGTGATTGGATGCTTTTCTTAGTTTTAAAGGAAATTGAACTAAAATTAAGATAAAATCAAGATAAAACTGATTTATTCTCTATTTCATTCAATTTTAAGATTTAATTGTTTTAATTGCTTTTTTTGAGATTATTTATCAATTTTTAATTTATTTTTCAAGATTATCTCCAATTGATTTCTTTTCTCAAATTTTTAATTCTTTTTTGATTTATTTCCATTTTTGAAGATTTGTGCTCAATTGATTTATTTAATTGAATTAATTCCTCTTTCTTGATTTAATGGCAAATTGATTTATTTAATTAAATGTGCAAAAGATATTTAATTAAAATAAATAAGATAATTGTTTAAAATGATTTACTTGGAATGATTTAATTAATTAAATATGATTAATTTTGCCATGTGACATTTGATGATTAAAGAATTAATTGTGTGCTCAAGATTTATTTAATTGCCTTTGGTTAGGACCTTGGTGACGTTGTCAAGATTAGGGGCTCATGGTTTAGATGGCCATTTTTAGGGTATTACATTTGCCCCTCTTTGAATTAATGTGCGAGCAATGCCGTTGGTTCAAAGAATAGTTTAATGTCTAGGAGATGCCAGTTCTGAACTTGATTGATCATGAACTAGATGAAAAGCGAGGTGTTTAGCTTATTCGAAGCGACAAAGCTGAATGAAGTTTGATTAAAGTGATACCGATCCTGAACTTGATTAAACTAGGAACGATAGAAAATAAAGATACCAAACTTGAACTTGATTAACCAAGAAGCGGATCTTACTGATCTAGAACTTGATTGATCTAGACACAGTGAGTGATGATAAAAGTTGATCTTGAACTTGATTGATCAAGATACAATAAAGATAAACTATTCAGCTTGATCAAGAAATGAATACTGAACACCTGCTTAGATTGAGCGTGATCAAAGAAACTCTTTAAACCCTTGATTGAGTTTAAGCGAATAATCAGCTTGATGAAAAGCGATGAAACTGATTAACGTTAAGAGATTGATTCAGATAAAAGACAAATATCAGCTTGATTTGAAGCGATGAAACTGATATGCCCCTAGAGATTGATTCGATTCAGATGGTTGAGAAATCTCAACTTGATATAAAGCAATGAAGTTGAGATGCCCCTAGCGATGAGGTCTTATTTGATTGATTTTCTTTAGTTGAAAAAGATTTTTGCTCGACTTTCGATAAAGATTTTTGAAAACTTTCTCGACTTTGAAGAATGTGAGATCATAAGGTCACGAGTATGCCCCCTCGGGAGCGAAATTGAAAGATAGTGAGGGTACATAACGATTATAGGCAATTTTTAGCGATGATAAGTTGTTTGAGCACAAATTGATTCAGAGGAGTTTTTTGTTTTTTTTTTGTTTTTTTTTTTGCATTGATTGATAAGAAATTGAGCACAAAGTTGATTTATAGGAATTAAATTGAGATGCAGCGTTGATTTGTGAGAAATTGAGCACAATTTTAAAAAAAGAATGAGCTTTAGATGAAAAGAGCACTAAGTTGTCCAAATTCTGAAATTGACTAGCAAAATGATCTTGAATTTTGATTTTGATCCCGAAAATGGAATCAAGACGATCAAATTAGCTAAGGGTACAATTTTTGTGTCCATCGAAGCAAGTTGAAAAATTAGGTTTTTGGCTATATATGGGACAAAAGTGTCATTTTCAATTCATATTGACACTCCAAGTTTGAAAATTCAAAAAGCCTTCTGCGAAGACAATGGTGGTCCCTACTTGTCAGCATCGATTAGAGCGCCAGAGGAGACATGATTGACCCCGAAACTATGAGCCAGTGGTAAGTGATCGATCTTAAGCCTGTTTATGTTTCCAATTTTGAATTTTTTTATGCATTTTTCAAGATTTTCATGGGTTTTGGGTCAAGTGTCTCGGTTTATCATGCGAGACAGGATCCTGTCTCGTACGAGAAACTGGTAAAAAGTCTTTTATCATTTGAGCCTATTAGTTTTGTCATTCGAGGGGTACCCATGTGTCGTACATCATGTCTGTAAAAAGACCATTTTGTTGTGCAGAGTCTAATAAATTGTCGTTTGAGATTGTTTTGTCGTAAGACACCTATTCTTGACTCATATGAGATGCTGCCTCTTTGTGTTTTGTCGTACAAAAGACAGTGAGCATTTTTTAGGGTGTAAACGTGAAAATTTGATTTTGCATTTGACTTAGTTGGATTTGCGTGATGTTTTGCTTCTCATGTAGGCTCATTTGGAATGTTTTCTGATGCTTCATTGTTGGATTGTTGCAGGTGCGTTTACCTCTTGTGCTCTTTAGATGCATGTATCCTCCCACTATGGCATTAGTTCAAGATTTATCTGAGGTTGAGCGGGCTCATGTTGATATGTGTGGCTTGACTCATCTATTGAGGTTACCTGATATCCGTGTGAACCACGGGATGCTCATGGTGTTGATAGAGCGATTTCATTCAAAGCACAATACATTTCATTTGCCAGTTGGGGAGTTGACTATCACTCCCGAGGATGTGTACAGGATCCTTCGTATCCCTTTTGCTGGGGATAAGGTGGATTATGATACCGCGTTGTTACCTGGACTGTAGGCAGTGAGAAACGTATTCAGGGATCCAGACATTTTGACTCGTTCCATGAGTTGGGACATACTTATGAGCAGATACAGTGAGGAGTATCCCCTGGCATGTGTTCTATCAGGGTTCATCAGGTGCTTTTTGATGTCAGACAGGGGGTAGCAGGGTTTTCAGAGCAGATGGGGCTGGATACTAGAGAGGTTGATAGAGACCCCTCAGAGACTTGGTTGGGGCTCTTGTTTATTGGCCCACATGTATCGGGAGATGCATGAGATCATATACAAAGATGGGTTGAGCACGGCCGCGGGTGTGTACATTTTACAGGTGTGGACTTGGGAGCACCTTCCTGTTTGTCGGCCCATAGTAGCAGACAACAGAGAGCTTGGGCAGCCGATCATTTACAGGTATGTCGGATATATCACACAGCCCCATCTGGGCAAGACAAACTTCTGGAGACAGCAACTCGATGACCTGATAGCCGTTGTATGGAGACCATACTGAAGGTTGGAGTTGTGGGATAACTGGCGGCTAGTTCGCAGGGACCTCTTTGTTACACGCCCACTAATTGGGAGGTCATAGACTGTTGTGGAGCGATTCATTGTTTCGTGAGTGATGAGGCAGTATGGTCGGCCCCAGGGGATCTCACAGGAGTATACAACGTATGCTCGATATGCAGATGAGGAGAGACAGGGATGGTCTCCGCGGTTATCATACATGTTGGCGATGCAGGAGTTGACAGGGTTACACCGCCTGAGGTGGGACTACCTGGATGATGTAGCAGATGCAGGGGTATTGCCCCAGTACAGAGATCATTTTCAGCAGCATCCATTCCCACGTTTTACAAACCCGGGCGAGCAGGCTCCTCATATTGAGGATGTTGATGAGGATGTCCCTGAACCAGCACAGGGACAGGGCCAGAGGCAGGGTCAGGCACAGAGAGTTGAGGCTTCGCGATGAGGTAGTGGTGATCTAGGTGCTAGCAGTAGTAGGGTACCAGCTGAGGGTGGGCAGTAGAGGGGTGAGGGTGGATCCCTAGGGCGAGTGGGTGGGACGGAGGAGGAGCGAGCAACTCCTAGACAGGTGCGACAACAGAGAGAAGAGCAGGGTGGAGGTGGTGATGGGGGTGGAGATGGGGGGCCTGCGAGAGAGCAGGGGACATATACTGGATGGTCGATGAGGGCATGTCTTGCAGAGCTGCAGTCACAGTTGACAGTGGCGCAAACTCAGCCGGCAGAGCGAGACTGACAGCTGGTCGAGGTGAGGGTCGAGCGTAATCACCAGATCATAGCATTGAGAGAAGAGTCGAGAGCAGAGATAGAGTCTCTACGATAGGAGGTCCTTCTCCAGAGCAGTAGGGCAGCATATTACGTAGTAGCGTATAGAGTTGTAGTTCCTGTTGCACATCAGTCCAACCCTATTTGCAGTATATGGCCCGATCAGAGGGAGCACGAGCACCTCGACAAGATCCTGGGCATCAGGCTCCTCCTCCTCCACTAGGCGATGAGGGAGAGGTGCAAGCTAGATTATTCCTTTTTATATAGCTTGGACATTTTTTTGTAGACACACCCATTTTTTGTAGCCTATATGATTCTTGCTCCGATGGGAGTTTGTATATGTCATTCGACATCATTTTGTACTCTTATACTTGACATGTATATATATATATATATATATATATATATATATATATATATATACGAGATCTGATTGGACTTCATCGTACTTGTGTTGATTCGTTATGAGATGTCTTTATATGCTTTATTCTATATGTATGCATTTCTTTTCAGCATGAATGTATGAATGCAAATGATTATTGATGTCTGTTTTTGTTTCTTTTCATATGCAAATAAATGATAATGCAAACGAGCAATATGAATGATGCAATTTGTTTTTCTTTTTTCCTATGCAATAAGATGAATGCAAATGAGTAATAATGAATGTATGAATCTATATAATATGCCCATGTATGCAGCCAACATCTCAATACACAAGTACTCGATCAGAGAAACGATGATGAAAAAGAGACCACTTAGCTAAGAAATGATGATGCTGCCAACTCTCATTCAGAAGATAAAGAGAGCATTGTTATTATATCGAAATCACTCTAAATTCACGAGATGCTGAATGAAATGCAAGATGATATGCGAAATGCAACCTAAACCTAGTCACTGGATTTTGAAAAGCTTATTTTTTATCATTGAGCTCTTTACAACCACAACAGGCAGTTAGAGTTCCTTGTCTTTCATGTGCAATATTAATTATCTTGTCCACAATGACCCTTTTTTCTCGTTCATATCCTTGGACAGATTACGCATGGATATGGATTGCACAATGAAGAAATTCCCTCAAAACAGACAAAGAAATGATATGGAACCTCCCTATAGCATTCAAATAAGCGAAGTCGAGGTATGTGAGGCGATTTCACCTTGATGTGAAGGCTCTTATCACAGACACCTAGCTAATTTAGATGTTTCTAGATCATTGGAATCATTCATACAAGCAGAAAAACAAAGAAAATATTATGCCCCCAATCCTTGCTCCTCTTAGTCAAGATAGCTTCCTCGAGTTACTCGGAGGGATAATAATTGAAAACCAATATAAAAGACAGCATACAAAGAAAATTTTCATTCATAGCTCAAACTGTTTAGTGATTGTTTTCTGGTATGTTGTTTTTCTTGTTAACTCAGTGATAAAACTCTTCAGTAGTCAGGAGACAAGTGACTGACTCGGAGTGGATGACCAGGCTTCACTGACGTAAGATCGACTTGGTTGACATTGCTTAGGACATGTAATGTGCTCTGTCGATTAACCTAAGACTAGGACAATGATTGGTTTCAAGCCATGAGGGTTCCAACGAACTAGGATGTCACGAAAGTGACTGAAATATGTACAAGCAAAAGCAAATATGCAGGAAAGCGGGAATGCCAACGTTGCGTTGATAGATGGAGCACTTGAGTACAAGAGGTGCCTATTTACCAGATTTTCACCTGCTTGGCAGAGATTCATTTTTTTAATTTTTTTTTATCAAGGTGCTTGTTTACCGGGTTTTCACCAGGGCATTTTCTCTCTTTTTCCTTTTTTTCTTTTGTTTTTCTTTTTCTTTTTTTCTTTTTTTTGAATTTCTTCGGGTCTTTTTCTAATTTTTTACGATTTTTTCAGGACTTTTTCTGATTTTTATGATTTCTTCAAGACTTTTTCTGATTTTTAGGATTTTTTAAAGGACATTTTTTTATTGTTAGGATTTTTTTAAAGGACATTTTATGATTTTTATGATTTTTTCAGGACTTTTTCTGATTTTTTATGATTTCTTCAAGACATTTTATGATTTTTAGGAGTTTTTTCATGACATATTCTGATTTTTAGGATTTTGTTCAGGACATTTTATGATTTTTAGGATTTTTGAATGTTTACCCCTAGTGTCTAGCAAGGCAAAAGAGATTTTGAGTACATGAATGGATAAACGAATGATGGTGGATGCTTTCAAGGACTATCTCACAATGTTAATCCAGCACAGGGACGAGATATAACAATGTACAGCAAGGATTTTAGCAATGTAAAGCAAGGATATAGCATAACGAAGCCATATGGTGCAAAGAAGTGGCCATGTCAAGAGGTTTGTGGAAAGCATGTTTTTTGCATTTTGTCCATAGTGTTGATCAAGATCAAGGGATAGATTTGGATAGGAGGCAAATATGATAAGCAAGATCAAAAGGGAGGTAATGAAGGATGTAAGCGAGCAATGGATAGGAGCTAAAGGGTCTGGATCAATTGTAATAGATAGGACACATGAAGCCTGCAAAGATCCTTAACCTTGTCAAGATCAAAAGTAGAAAAGGGATATGAAGGTAGATAGAGCGAATGAGGGATAACGGAGGATGAAGGATAATAGATGGATATACATGGATGGAACTTGCCCCCAGTGTAAAGTGCAAAAGGATAATGGATTACGCATGACGCCTGTTTGCCAGGTTTTCATCATGGTACCTACCCAAGGCGCCACAAGAAGTGGTTTTCACACAAGGACAAATTTATTTCTCTTTACTTTTTTTTAAATTTTTTTTTCACTTTTTCATCATTTTGTTTTCTTTTGGAAGATAATGGATGCATGATAGGAGATGGAAGGACCACATTGTCTCACTTCTTTGGATGGTACCCTTGGAATATGAATTGCAATAGACCATGGCTATGAAGGTATGCTCAAAGATGTTGGCAGGATAATGAAATGAAACAAGGGAAAGGATTTATCCAAAGGATTGGATAAGAGGGATGGAAGGGTGAAAAAGAGGTGTTGGATAATGGATGGGATGTTGGAAAAATTGTGTATGGCTAGATGGAAATGCTGGAAAGATCAACATTGGCACACACCTTGAGGGATGGTGGACATATGGAAGAGAAGTGAATCTCATATTTTGAGATTTGGATGGAGGAAAGGTTACAGATTTTGGGGCATAATAACCCAAAATGGATGAAGGAGGTGATGGAGGAATAGACCCGGAAGGTTTGGATGGAGGAACAACAATTTTGGATGCCAATTTTGATTTTTCTTTAGACTATTGTGCTTCAAGAAGCCGCTTAGGGATCCACGTGGTTTTTTATTTTTCATGCTTTTGTAGTTCCTTAGAGTGCATTGCTTGTACAGGTGCCTTAGGAACCCATATAACTTTTGACTTTTCTTCTTTCTTTGTGGGCCTTTGTGGCGTTTTGTATTTTTCTTTTTCTTTTTGGATCACATTTTGCTTTGTTTTGACATGTTGATTAAAGGGGACATGTTGATCCTTGAATACATGTGGATTACTTGACTTATGACTTTTATGCTTGGCATCCAAATTGCTTGGAGAAGGAAAAGAATGTATGAATAGATATGAATGATATGGAGGTATTTTAGATGGATGGAAGGTACTCAAAGATGTGTGCCTTTGTTGATCCTGCATAGGGGATGGAGGGATATAGGGACCTAGAATGGATGGAAGCGATGATGGGGAAAGCATATATTTGGATTTAACTGGAGAAATGTAGGATTTATGAGAGATGCCAACATCTTGAGAAATGTCTCTAAGGCCATGACCTTTAACATTTTCTTTAATATGGAGGGGTTCTTGCTTGTGGAGATCTACCCCTTTGCCTTTATAAATATTTTGACTTGTAGGATATACTTTACTTTGGGAAGAAGACGTGAGTCCATTATGAGATGGAGGTGGAATGTAAGGAATGATAGGATCATGAGGGGGATTTATAGGCATGATGGATCCTTGAGGTGAATATGGAGGATTATGACAATGAGATGAAGGGATACTTTGATCTTGACATGGAAGAGGACCATTGGATAGAGTAGGAAGGGTGTTTGACTCTTCATTTTGAATAGGATCATTTGAAAAGGTGGAAGAGGCATCATGATCTTGCTTAGGAAGTGGATTAGGAATGAGATTTGGAAGGATGCTTTGTTCTTGAGATGGAAGGGGGTCATCTTGGAAGAAATTGAAAGGTATAAGGGGATCATCAAGGGATTCTAGGGAAATAGGATCTTTTTCAATCATTAGATGGGATTGGAGAGTTTTGGTGTCTTGATCTTGATTTATGATAGGACTCATTTCTTCATTTTTCAGATTATCCTCTTGACATGGAGTCACTTCTAAGGAATGGATAGGGTTTTGCATAGGCATAGGGGATTCTTGGAAGGTCTCCATATTTTGGCATGATGGGGAATCATTTTGAGTGGGACTCTCTGGAGTGGGTACGTTTGGAATTGAAGTGTATGATGGTGTAGGATCTGAGATTTTTAAATCTTTAGAGGAACTTGTATCAATATTGGCATTAACTTGGATTTCCATAGGAGATGGCCCTTGAAGGTCAACATGAGAAGTTTCATTGTTTGAAGGAGATGGTATGGATTGTTGCTGAGAAGTTGTAGGAGATGAAGGCATCATGGAAGGGATGGAGGCTACATATGGAGCCTTGCTAGACACAGGTTCATGATTTTGATTATGCTTAGAAGTAGTTCCTTCTTTTTCTTTAGGTGAGTCATTAGGATCTTCAATTTCTATGACACCATCATCAAGGAGATCTTGAATCTTATGTTTTAATTCTATACACATTGAAGTCTTATGTTTGTTATGCCTATGATATGCACGGTAACTACTCAAAACTGTGCATCCCCATGTGGTCGTTTTAGGCAATATGATAAGATTGTTCTTAAGAAGCTCTTCCAAAGCTAACTCAATAGATTGCCCCAAAGGTGTAAACTGTCTATCTAGGGAATAGATGTCTTTTTTTCTTGGTGGAGGTGTTTTGTGATCTTGTTTGAGATTTGGCTTTTGATCGTCAATTATTTGTTGGTATCTGATTGTTAAATCATATAATTGTTTTAGCATTCCTTGAAGTTTCTCACTCTTGATATCATGCATTTGTTTTTCAAATGGAGTCATTGATTTATTTTGTTGGATTTCCATGTCATATATTTCTTTCTTGATATCTTGAAGTATTTGAGCCAAGGTAGCCATGGGAATGCGAGCTAAGGTATCCATGAGATTCTTACCTTTGTCAAAAAAATTAGAAGAGCTTATGGTTTGAACATGTATTTACAACCAACGGGACCAAGAGCTAGATGTGTTGCAGAAGTCAAGATCAAATTGTAGCTAGTTATTTGTTTAACGTAGTGATCGAGTGAAGTAACTACGATTTGGTCTGGTCTAAGGAATGATCTATCCTCTGTAAGACGTTATCTAAGTTAACTTAGGTTTGATAAAATTGTGCAACGCAATGACAGGGGTACACTATCAAGGTTGTTTATGCTCAAGAGGATGATGACCTGTTTTATGCTCGTTGTAGACTATTTTAGACAATTTTGACTATTTTGACTGACAAGATCAGGAATTCGTATGACAGAGGATTGGACAGAGATGAGATTCTGACAGACAAAATTTCAATGACTGATGACTACTAGTTTTTGAGAAGGACTGATGTTTCAATGACTGATGATGACCAGTTTAGAGGATTTATGCAAATGATTCTGTTCAATTCTATCTCGTACGACACAGGATATGGCTCAGGACGATAGACTACCGGGTCTCGTATGATAGAGGATTGGGCTTAGGACGACAATATAGTATATTCATATGACACAGGATTTGGTGCAGGACAATAATTCAGCAAACTTGTACGACTATTCACAGATTAGAGACTAAAAATTCTAGGTTTTTCAATGACTGGATAAGGCAACTAAACATGACCAATTCTGAGGTGGACTGATTTCTGACCAGGGTAGACTAGTTTGTGACACGGACAGAGTTTTGATCACTGAGTTTGTTGATCTGTGTTCTCCAGTTTTAGTATTCCAGTTTCAGTTTGGGGGATGAAAACACAGAAAACACGCAGTATGAATAGCAACTCCAATCACAGCATGCAAACCCTATGGAAGTTGGCTTAGAGAAGAAAACCTTTGCTTGCTGACTTAGGTACACACCCAATAGCTAATCAGAATACGGTTGCTAAGTCTCACACAATGGATTCTCAACGTCGTATTAGCCAACTTCAAACGCTAATGGGGGCACGATATGGCAAGTGTCTTGGGAGAGTTACTATCTCTCTTGCACAAAGATTATCAACCTTTCGGGGGTGAATCGGGTAGCTTCTAATTTTTATCGGATCTAGTAAGGGTTCCGTTCGGCGCGTCGAAGTATAAACTCAATTAAGAGGTCTCCCAGCCTTGAAAACCAAGGTTTAATATACCCGAAGGTACTGAGGAGAGCTATTCCTGAGCACTGTCGTTGACTTGATTTTCATCAAATCACGTTTATTTTATAGTGGGTTGGATTACTTGGCGTTTAGCCATTCCCACTTAGGTCGTTCCCCTCTCATAGGCCATAAAGGCTATAGAGTTATTAGCTCCTTGGGAGGGCAGGCCTACTAAAGATGTACAAATCTCAAACAAAGAAAAAGCCTCAAGGGTCTAGATTTTTGATTGTCTTAGAAAGACAAGAGCATACTCTCCTACCTCTTGGAATTTTCTAAAAAGACACAAAAGATAGATTTGTTCATTTACCCAGATAGCAAGTTAAGTGCCTAGAAAAATTAAGGAATACACAATGTTTGATTGATTTCTCCTTAGGCAACCTACAAAAACAACGCATCAGTAGTCATGTTGTTTTGTTTTTTTTCTTTGATAGGCATATGTTTGGTCAATAAATTCTTTGACAAACGTCCTGCAAGAAATTGGTTAGGCTGTGAAAATATCAGGTAGACAGAAAACAGTTCAGGGTTAGCATTAGCATAATCAAAATTTAATCCAAAAAATCCTGAAAGGTAGTCTATTTTTAATCTGTCAGAAAAATCATATGACAATCTTCATAAAGAAGAATGACAAAAACCTTTTATCGTACGAGTTATAAATCAGCACAAAACGACAAAAGATAGAACAAGCAGTATGTCGTACGAGTTAGGAATTAGCATAGAACGACAGAGTATAAAAGAATCAGTACGTCGTACGAATGGCAATCCTAATTTGTATGACAATTTAAAGGATATGATCTTGTTTCGTATGATAAACTGCAGGTGTCAATATAATGTCGTACGATGCAGTGAAACTGCTCATACGATATTTTGCAGAGGTTGTACGGACGAAACCTGCAGGATAAAAAATCATGATTTTGAGGCTGAAAAAGTAGTTTTCGGCCCCACGGTGGGTGTCAGAAATGTGTGTGAGAAAAGTGGGCTAAGGATCTGTATCTGCAATACACAACACTTCAATCAAGTCATTACATGCATGGTTAGACAGATATAAACATGAATATGAAAACCATAACAAATTGACCCATTGCCTTCTAAAAGATGCGAGTATAAGATTGTTCTCAGATTTGTATAAGAAATACCAGTGACTAGACTACATCAAGACGAAGGATTTTAATCTATATGAGCATGATATTAATGCTAGATGGATGCAAGATTTACTGTTTAAAATGATTTACTTGGAATGATTTAATTAATTAAATATAAATATTTAATTAATATTGGTTGATTAATTTTGCCATGTGGCATTTGATGATTAAAGAATTAATTGTGTGCTCAAGATTTATTTAATTGCCTTTGGTTAGGACCTTGGTGACGTTGTCGAGATTAGGGGTTCATGGTTTAGATGACCATTTTTAGGGTATTACAGATACCACAGAGATGATTAACCAGTTTAGCAAACACATTAAACAAATCAAAGTGGAGAAATCCTTGGCTGTGGAAGATTTCATGAGGATTTCCAAAGTGGAGTCGATGCTCACAGTTTGTCTTGATCACCTGGATTCCCACAGAGACAAAGTGCAGATGGTGAAGAGAAAGGAGCTCTGGAAACAGAGAGTAATTCACATCAGTTTGCCACACATAATTGTAATTCAATAATTTTCAAAGGTGCATCGAGAGTGGAGTGTGGCGAAGGCAATGATAGTGTCTCTCCAAAACCCCAACCCGAGCGATCACACCAGGACCGAGCAGACGGCATGACTAGCACTGTTGGCAGTTGTTTGCCAGCGAGTCTAGTCATTTCCCTTAGTTTCGGTTATACAGTTAGGGTTGTTTTCTATTAACTCTTACGAATTAATTTTACTTTGGTTAAAAACTATTGGTCTGGCGACCTATATATATGTTTTGTAACGACTTTGAAAGGGTTCACTAAGTTTTTGAAAAGACTATCTTTTAAATTAGCTAAAAATGTTATGTATGTAGAAGGTGGATATTCATCAATGAATGAAAATCTCGTTAACAATTCTCTTTGATTTCAAATATGTGCGTTTGTTATTTTGGAATTTGATTTCTATGAAAATCTATTTCAAGGAAGAAGTTGTTATGCTTTCTATGTGTGCAGAAGATTATTAGCGAATTTCAACTTTAAAGGCTTTTCATTTTGTTTTAGTGTACGTGTGAAGTCTGTCAGCTTTATATAAAGAGTTATATATGGATCAGTGCTTGCATTCATTTTGTATTGACTGGTGAATGCAATTACCTTTTAGTGCTTTCTGGTGAAAAGCATTCTATTGATTGTGTGTAATTTGGAGTTGATTGAATATTTATTAGAGGGAGTTGTACCTTAATTCAAAGGTTAATCAAATATTATGATTTTCCAACTGATTGGTAAGGAATTTGTCTTTCTTTTCGTGAGCCATAATGTGCAAGGTTAAATAAATAATGAGAGACGAATCTGTTTACCAACAGGTACATATATGGTGTGTGGTATGGTTAGTCCCACTTTACCCTAATATAATAATATCCATATTTACCTCACCACCTAAACTCTTGCACATAACTGTAGTATAGGAAAGTTGATTCTAATGAAGGAAGAAAATCTCCTTGAGAATCAAGATTCTTGTACTAACATTAGGATGAATTAGATATCATGTTATACAATCTAATCAATCCTTATATAAAGATTATAATTGGAAAAGAAATGAACTATTCCAATTTCAATACAAATACCCAGTTACAAAAGACTGACTGAAATATTTATCATTGCATTTTGAATTATAATAGTATCATAAAAATAGAAAGTACAGATTATGACAATGATCATGTGACATTTGCACATTAGTGTGTAGCACGAACATCCTCGCAGCACATTGTCACTTAATACAAGTGTAAAACTAAAATGTCATAACTCCTAAAAACACACCTACACACAAAGAATGAGGTAGTACAAGATTACTATATACAATAAATATTTCAATAATCATAAATTATGAAAATATAAATTATGAAATCCCAAGTAAAGCATTTGATTAAAAAAATAAAAAGTTGAGAAGGTGTTAGTAGGAGTGTAATTAATTATCATTCTTCAAAGAAACTTGAACATGGAAGAAGAGAACATGTTGGGGGTTATTTGAGGCTTGCCTTAGTTAAAACCCCATTTTGGTATTTCTACCTCTATGAATAGGCAATATTGAGATAATATTAATGAAGATAACAAAAAATGATAGATGATACAACAAGATGTAATGCTAAAGATATTAAAAAATAGATTAAATGCACTATGCTAGCAATAGATACCTTTGTCAATGGAGTTATTCTTAAATGAAAATACTATACGGTTCTTAAGATGAAGATCCATGTTTGAACCCCAAAAGTGAGATTTTTTCTTTTGACGTATTCATAGCAATGACGTTTGAATCAAAAGAAACTATATATGGATCTATACCTTTTGATATCAATTTCCTTTGGTCATTCAAGTATGAATATAGTGTCTCTTTTTTTCCTATAATGAAACTTAAACATGTCACACTCTTGGTATAAGATTGAAAAACAATGCTCACACATTGATCACACTATATTACATTTGTTTGGATGACTCAGGTATTGCTATCAACATCATGACAAATTAATGATGAGAGACACCTTGATTGTTTTCATTTTATCATATTCGGTTTGGTTGCCACAACATACTTCGACAAAAATATCATAGTTTCTTATACTATTATTTTGTCTAAAGGTTATACTTGTTGGGGCGTTTGGGTCTCATCTTTTATCTTTTTTTTTGCTTTTATTAATTTTTTTATCTTTTCTTTATTATTTTTATTTCATCATTTCTGCATATTGTGCATCATCGTCATGATCCCTTATATCATGATGCATAACACCTATGCAAAATAAAATTATTACTCAAACACATGAGAATCATCATATATATTAATATATTCGACATATACCTAAGCTTGAATGCTTTGGGAAGATATCATAACATCCATTTCAATCTAAATCATCTAAGCTCTAATCCCACTATCATACACCACTCATTAGCCTATCCTCATATTCCATCTCATCCCATTCTTACCATATCTTTCATAGCTACCACCCTAACTTCTTTCATCATACTTACTATTCTCCTCCTAGTCAACATCTTTGTATCATTATACTTCTCATAATGTTTTTCCAACTTTCTGACTATCTTTCCCCATCTTATTCAATCATTTATTTCATTGATTCCAACATATCTACTAACCCTCATTCCTCCCTCACTTTGTTGATTTCAAGAGCACACTCGTGTCCTTCCAACCCAATCATCCTCTCAAGGGGAAATCATTAACTCCTTATCTAATTCAATCCTAAAAATCACATCAACATTTTGAATCCAAAATCTATCCAAGCATCAAAGTATCCTTTGAACTAAAACATCCAATAAATCAATCAATTTGATTAATTTAGTCAGACAACCAATTAGCCCTTAAAATTGATACTTGGGGCATTTTATCTCATCAATATCGACACACCTTGTATCCAATTCTAGTTTCTTTTGAAAACGATATTACTTCTTCTAGTTGCAATGCCATTTCAAAGAGGGGTAAAATGTACACATTGAAATCATGCAAATGTACTAATTTATGCAATATCATCTCATATTAACATTTAATGCACTTACCATTTGCAAATCCATTATAATAATTAATATTATCTTAATTCCATTACTTTATTACAGTTAAATTTATTAAACAATAAATTATTTTAAATGGATTTGGAATTAATAATTTCTTTAAATGTTAGCATGAGATGATATTATGGAAATTTAATGTATCCTTAACAAAACCCTAACATGAGATGATATTATGGAGATTTCAATGTCTACAACTACAACTACCACTTGTGAAGACACATTAAAGTCTTTGATGTAAGAGTAAATTGGCATGGATAAGGGTTGACTATAATCAATGATTAAAATCTAACAATAAAAAGCACACATAAATGGATCCACAAAATGCAAATCAATGAAGGGCCAAACCCTTATCGATGGAAGTTAAAATGTAGTAGGAAAAAAAAACAAATACCACAACAAAACCCTACATTAAAATAATTAAGAATGTTAAATGATAAATAATTGAGGATGTTAAGGTTACTTTGGTCTATTTAATGATTATCATAGTCTTCACTAGATGCTTTCTTATGGTTAATGCTTAATGATCAAATTGTCCTTTGAATTATGTTCAATGTCGAGTGAGAATTGTGTGTATCTAGTCTTGAGTGGCATGATTTTCTCCTCCTAACTATGATCCTATCTTTTGGTGTCACAAACTTGTGTGTGAGCGGGGTGTAAATGGAAATGGAATTTTACTACCTTGATGCTGAAATTGTATAAGTTTGAAAGCACATAAAAATTGAATATGCATAATGTCTAGATGAAGTCAAGTGTAGTGTCTATTATGCATATGTCCTAGTATTTGTCATTGAATATTGCATCCTAGATGTTCAATATGAATTACTTAGTACACAAGAGAATGGGTAACAATCAAATTAGGCAAGAGTGTTCATTCAACAAAAGTGATAAAAATATCTCAATAGGAGGACAAGGTCATTTGAGCATTATGTTTGGGGTTAAGGTCAAGCTTGTGATATAGTTTACAATAATTGATTAATTACGCGAGGAATGGCCCTAAAGCACTTGGAATTAAGATAGGCTAGCAACTAATTTGTTTCAAGATTTGATTAATTTTTTTATTAAATAAAGCCAAATTGAACATCAAGATATTGATTTAACAACAAGGTCTAAAATGAATGTAAAAAAAATAAGAACTAAATAAATTTGATCAAAACCTTATCAATCATGTTAGATAGAACAAGCAAACAAAACAAAAAAGTTAATATGATTAATTGTTTTATTATGATGTGATTTTCCTTTAAACAACCCATTCATATCTACATAATGGAACTTCTTTCAGTAACTTTTGATGATTGAGAGATATCCCATCCAACCAAATTTGCTTGGATTGCAATCCAAGCACTTGACAATTAGTGAAAAGTTGATGGAACATATTAAAGAGGTGTGTCTACTATTACCATAATCCACCTAAGACTGCCATTATGGGCACTTACAATTAATAGAAAGATAGAATAAAATTGATATATACACACCTAACTTGACAATAATTATATACACACAAAAAAAATGTTAAAGAAAACAATAAAAACTTAGATTTTTATTTATTTATTTGTGTGTTCTAAAGTAGAATTGGCAACTCATATTTTTGAAGGGCTCTGAACTCTTCTTAGATAAATGAAGTTGAACGGTTTGGATAAGGACAAATGGAGCCCATTTTTTAAACAGCTGACCTCCCACTAACAATTCATTTAGTATAAACCAAAATAATATTATGAATACAATGATTATTCATTTTTTTTTAAAATCTTATAAAAATGATTAAAACAGGTTTATGTTGCTTGCCAGTTGCATGCTGTGGAATCTGGAACGTGAGTTCTGTTGTTTCAGTCCCACACGCTTCCTCAATAGAAAAATGTTGCACTTTCTAACTCCTGTGTATTAATTTTTGTTTTTGATTGTCA